>NC_046154.1:199456150-199768650 GCF_011064425.1 Rattus rattus
AGGTTGTTACTTCACATTCCTGATGTCAGCTTTGTCCCTTTCAGCTTTCCTGAGAGCCAGCAGATGCCCCATAAAACAACCTTCAGTCTGTTTTCATTAATACTCAGTGTTGAAAGGAGATCTCATGTGTGCACAGTCTGCAACGTCTCACAATGTTGCTTAAGATCTGCAGCAGCCCATCTCGAATCTAGTCACAGAATACTTTTCACTTCCAAAGCAGTCTGACAAGGAAACTACTGGGCAAAGACATGTAAGCATGTATATATATATATACATATATATGTCTTTATTCATAGCTCTGGAGACTGCACTGGTATTTTGAAGTATATGAAGTTTCAAATTTGCATGTTGAATTAACAACATGGTGAGTATGGCTTAAATGTTTGCATGGCATGTAGGCATGTTAGTTATTCATTTTCACTCTGACAAATCAATTGAAGAATAAGTATTTTGGGACAATCTCATTGTACCTCAAAAGTGAGATAACCTGTTCTAAGTAGCCAACATTTTAGTGGGAGTTGATGCTAGCATTTCATCATTTACTTGCCTTCTGAAAGTTATAACGTGCATAAAAGACTTTTCAGTCAAGCCTCAGCTGCACGTTCAAAGATAATAAAAATGATAAAGGCAACAATCAAATGAAATAAGGCCCAGACCATTCTTCAGAATTTCATGCAAAGAATTTTGAAAGAGATTGCTGAATTTCTGTTTATTTTACACTACGTAGTTGTTACTTGGATTCTGTCTATCAGTTAAGTAATTTCATGCCGAAGAATGGGGATTTCAGACAGTCATCTATTCAGTGTAAAATGCCTTTCACATTAACTATATTCTCATCATTGGGAAGCAATTATCCACAGGAACAGGGAAACAGTCCCAGGAAAGTCAACTGTCCCCCAGCCTCCCACTGCACTGCCCACCCACACCCTGCTCACTCTCCTGTTGAATCTGCGATTCAAAGCTTTGTCCTCTAAATGTATTTCATATCATCAGTCCAGTTTCATCTCATTCTGTCAATCTTTTTATTCATTATGAAATTGTCACCGATGATTAATTAAACAACACGATTTTATTTTGAAATTAAAGAAAATGTGTACTAAATTATCTTTCGATGAAAATCAACCACTGGCTTCGAAAAGTGTTGATAATTAGACAAACGAGAATCATCCAGAGACCATGTACTTGGCATTACTTTCACTGCCGAGTTTGTTTGATCCCACTCTTTTACTCTGTTTTACCAGTTTATGCCATATGGAGTCCCATCCTGGGAACCTGGAGGTCCCGAGAACCGTCCTCCCGAAAGAACCTCCCACTTTGAAGATTTCCATTTCACACTCAGGTCCTTCACACCAGACAGCACACCTGTTGAACATGTGTCATGTGAACCAAACTCAGACCTCTGAAGAGCACTGCCTGCTTTGGCTCACTGAGCAATTTCACCAGCCGGCACCTCTGAGGCATTCACAGATGCACTTCTCGGCTCAATTTTGCCCTTCTTTCTTTCATAGCATGAAATACACTGATCATAGCCAGTCATTTTATTCGCATGTTCGTGTCTGAGCCACAATCCACTTTCTTTCTCTGTTTTCAGCAAACTCTCAAATGCATGACTGAAACACTTCTTTCAGCGTCATTTTCACCAATGCCACACGTTATCGTTTTTAACCACTTTGAACTTTGAAAGTTTCCATCTCCAAGACCCATTCTGGTTTTAAATTTGACTTCTGACTTACTAGCTCAAAAAAATCCCTTGATTAGCCATTTCAGACTCACATAGTCGCCACTTTTCTATTCACAGTGCAAGAGCTGCAGGTCATTCGAAGCATAGCAGAACTCTTTTGCACTGGTGTTATATGTTTCATACAAGACCTGTTTCATGTCTCTTGACCTGATGAGCCAAACATGCTTTGATCACAAAATCAGGTAGAAACTGCCTTGAAATGAATGTTGAAATACAATTTGGAATGTTCTTTTTTTTTTTTTTTTTTTTTTTTTTTTTGCCTTCCGACACTCTGCTCATCTCACAATGAAGAAGTTCCTTCTATCTCAGTATCAAACTGTCGTGCCGAAACAGCCTGAACTTGAACAGCCTCCTGTGTCTCACCTGTTCAGTGGACGGAATCAGCCTGGATTCTATGAGTCAGGCATGACACTGACCGAACAAAGGAAGTTCCCAGCCCACACAATGCCCTGGCACTGTCACGTCTTGATGTTTTCATCTGCACCGAACTGGCACACTGTCTCAATTTCACTCAGTCTCGATCTCACTTCATCGCGCCTGCAGCTCACATCTGCTTAACAGCAGCTGGTCAATGCCACAAACGATGTTTTGCAGTGTCTTCCTGCCACCATGCCCAACTGTCATCTGTTCTCACCTCAGATTCTCCTCCTCATTTGAATTGGCATGACAAGAACCATCTCCAGTAGAATCAAAGATTCTTATTTGCAGACACCAGATCATCCTTTGCATATTTCACTTCCATTTCAAAGAGACAGAACTGCACTGCACACCACACCCACGAGCTAGCCCCGGCTCACACAGGAGTTAGCTGGTGCCTGTTGAAGAGAGATACCCAGGTCATCAGTTCATTCACCTGGTCTAAGAGAAATTAGCAGGGCCCTGCACCAGATCTGGGAAACCCTCACAATTCCCAGAACTCCCACACAAACAATGAAAAGGAAAGTCACTGACCTTCGCACAAAGAAACATTCTTGAATTGTCCAATTTCCTGGTCAAAAGAGATATCTCGATATAATTGATCCCAGATTTGCTAGAAAGGCTCCTTCCTAACAAACACCTGGTGTCTGAGAACAAGAAGCTTGACACACTCCAAAAGCTAGAGCTGAAATCAATCAGAAAGTTCAAAGGAAATTCACAAACTGAGTTCCCATTTCAAACTGTCTCAAGGTCTCAAATATATAAATATGGGTTAACACAGCTATAAATCACTCTTTTTATTCCAAAGAAATGTTCAACATCTTTAGTCATACAGGGAAATGCAACAGATTCTCACCATACCCAGTGAGCCAGCAAGAGAAATGCTCCTCTGGAATTGGCATAACTCCTGGAACACAGTATTCACTTGAGACCCAGCCATATTTCCTCAGCTTCCCAAATGTTCAGCAGGAATGAAATATCGAACATTGCCAGTCAGCAATGACTTTATGAAATTCAGGCAATGGAGGAAATGTAGCCTGAGTGTGGTAACAAAATCACACACATTGAAATAGGTATGCACTGAGCTGAAAGAATACTTGTCAAATGTTTGAATTAAACTCCTTCTGTGATAGAAGAACACAGGAAAGGAAGGGACTCTGAGCTCCCAGTCCGGCCTGGGTCTGCATCAAAGAACACAACTATATTTCACGTGAAGGGATGAACTGAAAGTTCACACACAGACGCCCTGTGTCAAAGAATCACAAATCACACAGCCAGTCACTACTTGCCTTCTCCGTGATTTATGCTGTTCACTGTAACATTGAATTAATGTGACTATCGCACTAGATGCTCAGGATGTGCATGACCATGCACCTGAAACATCTTCCAACATCGCCATTTCATTTCAGCTGCAAGTTCATCAACTGTTAATACTGACTTTCTGTGGGGACACAGTCAGAGACGTTCTTTCCCCAAACACACACAACACTACTGCCCAGCCAGTCTCCATCTGTCATTCCACTGGATGCGCATGCATGTCCTCATTTTGCTTCCAACAAATAATGTAATTTCACTGCACACCAGTCAACAGCCGCTGCCACTCTCCCCGTCCCTCTCTCCTCCCTCCCCTTCATCTCCCCTTCCCTCCTCCACTTCCTTCTCTCTTCACGATCCATGGCTGCCCTTATCGGTTTCACCCAGAGGTCTCTTCTTCCCACATTCTCATCTCCTCTCACAGCAGCTCTCTCACCTCTTCTTTGAGATTCCTGAGCCTGAGATGGGACCTCCAGTCAGACTCTCTGTCTCTGTCTCGTCTCTGTCTCTGTCTCTGCACATCCTGTCCTTCCTCCTTCCCTATTCTTTTCCTCTCCTCTGTCTTCCTCCTCTTCCTTTCATTCTGTCAGAGGTAAATACAGTTTCTAGAATATATTAACCAAATAAGTGGGTCCCCTACCGTCAGTTGGCGATCACATTTGTTTTATCATAAACTAGGGTTGGGGATTTACACCTTGGCCAACAACTCCAATTGAATGTGCAACCCAGTCCGGCAACTGTGCTCCTACCTAAGTATCAAGAACAGCCAGTTAAGACTCCATAGTTACCATTACTAGAAGCCCTTATTAGAATCACTTCAGATTCCAGGAAGCCCTACCAGGTTTCAACACACACACACACACACACACACACACACACACACACACACACACACACACTTACTTTCTCACACAAAGCCCCACTCCCAACTGTCTCTTCCTCATTTCTCCTCCATCCCATTCTGCACCTGTTTCGATTCATCATGTCCCATTCACTCTGCAGACCAGTAATATCCATGGGTAGTCCTTCTTTCAATCCATCAGATTCTCCCTCATTAATAAGTGAATGTCTTGAAAGCTCCGTTGCTGTACAGCTGGGGTTGCTGCACAGCACGCCATTTAGCTGCACTGTTATACTGAAAGCTAGCTGGGCCTGGCTACAGTTCAGAGGTTCCCACACACATCCTGGTAGCACACAGGCATGGCGCTGGAGAAGAGCTGATTTCTCAGACCTGGGATCTGAGCACCACATGAAGCAGCCTCATCACAGGAGCACTGAAGCCAGCCTGTGGCCTCATCTTGGCTGGGCCTCCTCTGCAGCCACACCTCCCACAGCCACTCCTGGGCCAAGTACAAAGCGATCACTTGCCCCTACCCACTGCCCAGGTACCACACAATAACATGATAGTTTAAAAGTCCAAATAATTATTTCAGATGCTTGCTGCATGTCATCGAATAACTGTACATGGAAATACTTGTAACTGAGTGAAACAAACATGTTGATATAAGCGATAGCTTTTGTAAAATAAATATATTCTTAACAGTGTTTCTATCAGATAGACGTACGATCGAAATATAAAGTCAGAATGGAATGCTTCAGCAGCTAAAGAAATGCACAGAATGTCGGTGATTACAGCCCTTAAGTTATAAGGCTTTAAAGATTGTGCTCAAGCCCTGCATACAGAGCTGAGAAAGAAACACACACACACAAACATATATATATACATTGAGAGTATATATATAGATTTGGACGCATAGGTAGGAGAGATTGTCTGAATAGAATATATGAGTCTGAAAGAACACTTGCAAAGAAACAAACTTGCCCTTAATGACAATGCAGTTAATTTTAAAGTCAAATGTGGTTTATGAGCAGTTGTCATTTGCTTGTACTGATGTGTTTCATGTAGTAATATTTCCCATCATACTGGAGTCTTTCCTTTCACTATCCTACGACAGAATGCATTTTCCTTGATGGTAAGGCAAGTAGTTTTATTAAGATAATTTATTCATAAATGGGGAATACTGTGTCAGAATCTCTATTTGAATTACGATTTATTTATTCTGCTTTACAGAAACAATATGCACATCAGATGTCTCCTTGGCATGTGATTAAGCAATTAAACTGGCATTATATTTGCATAAAGCAAGAATAGAGATAAATCTGCACAATTCAAATGATTTCTACATTTTTGCACTTCATTTATGGAATAAAATTGTACAATTATCTTTAATAAGGCTACTTGCCTACCATCAGGAAAATCATTTCTGGTTCGTAGGTTCAGTGATGGAAGACAGAAGCTTTCCTAACATTGTTCTTCTAACTGCTGCTGTGGCCCTCGAATCTGTTTTTTAAAAGAGAGGGATACAGCTATTCTCTGCTTCCCTATGTTGATTGACAGAAGATAAAAGACTCCAGTTGTGATGAAAAATTACTGCGGCCAATTGTACTTTCCACACAAATGCCATGCCTTTTATGTTAGCAGCCCATGAATAGATGAAATAGTGCTTTTATGTAAAATACATCAATTACAAAAAGCCATTGGTAACTGCTCCTCTAGTTAAACCACGGACTTTAAGAATTAACTGCATTTGCTCATTCAGTAGGTGCTATGACCAAAGTTTGTTTTTCTTTTTTAATTCAATTCTTTCTGTGAATATTTCCATGTGCTTTTGTCCATTCACAACCTCTGAACTTTCAGATACAACTTCTCCTACCCATGCATCCAAATCTCTCTCTCTCTCTCAATATTATATATATATATGTGTGTGTTTCTTCAACCATTTCTATTTACATATATATATATATATACGTATATATATACATATATATATATATATATATTCATCAAGTCTAATTGTATGGGCCATACTCTTTAAAAGTACATATAAATGCTTCATTTACAAGGAGCAAAAAATGTAATCAATCAAGTCAAATTTCATGTCATTGTTCGACTCTTTGAGTCCTCTTCTTCTCTGTTATAGCAGAGGCAAGTAGAACTAGCAGGAGAAGGCACAGTCCAAGGGCCGCAGAAGCATCTATAAGCCCACACACAGGAACACTGAGAGAGCTTACAGCAATTCAGGGCCAATGATGACTGGCATCCTCAAAGTTTCCATTCAGATCATTGTTGATTTTGTTGGAGTCAGTCATTAGCAGCCCAAGTTATGATGTCTAGTATCTCTTGATGTGTTTGTTGGTTGAAGAGAGTTCCTTTGAGGCACGTGTGGGGTTTAGGGGCAGCAGATTGAGGCTATGAATGGCGGTCAGCTGAAGCAGACAGGCTCAGCTTGCATTGTCTTCGACCACATATTCCCAGATATATGGCCTTCAAAAGAGCATAGTTAATATACCAGTAGTTATACTCTTAATTAAAACAGACTTTACCTCTTCAGTGCTTCAATTGGCGTATCTCTCAGGTCAGGATGAGACTTCATTCAACATCACCTCTTCAGATAGGTATTTGATCTGGCTTGAACGCCAGGTTTCAGGTAATATTGCCAAATGCTGTGGATTCATTTCATATAACTATGGCTATGATAAACCAGAAAGCACCATTTTCAAGCATCGATCGGTTCATTGGTTTTGTATTCTTTTCTCCCTTTCTACAATAATAAACTCAGCTTTTCTTTGAGGATGATATGGGTGTTTCCTTAATGGCTAAGAATTCTTCAGTGTCTTACTGCCCTTTGTGGATCTTCACAAGTTATTAATAATATACTGCAAAAAAGTTTTATAATGAAAGCTGAGAGAGATAGGCATTAATCTAAGAATATAAAGCTGTCAGCTTCCAGTTTATTTAATATTATGATCATTAATAGACAACAGTGGTAAAGCAGGTTCTCTACCTATAAAAATTTGTTCTCGTACAAAAACCTGCTTATCCACAAGATTCTTTGTCCTGATAATTGTGCCATATATGGGTTCCTTCCTATGCAACTAGCCTTAAATAAATTCAGAATATAGCTTGTTGGGCCACGGAAAGCTTCATTGTCCTGCTATATTCAAGCTTGACTACCATTCATGTACATTTCTCCCCTGCCCGGTCTCTGTTGGGTATCTTTAGAGCTTATATCTTGGTAAAATTAAAATTGTTTCTCCTCTGCATCATCAGTATCTTTTCATTCACCTTTTGCCACCTCGTGGAAACTAGCCAGTAGAGGCCGAAGCCATCATAAATGTTACAACTTGATTTATTTATGCTTCATGATTCAAAGAGGTGTGTCTGCTGGAAATAGAATTTGGTTGTGAGTATTGCTAGAGCATTACCAATAGACTCTAATTGTTCACTGTCTGTGATCCTCCCTGCCAATAACTTCAAAAGAAGCTAATCCATTTCTGGCTATAGGTTTCGTTCATTGTCCCATGGTGTCTAGTAGAAGTACTGTTGTTTGATTATAAGATGACTCTATTTAAAATTTTCTATATGCATTTATTTTACAAAGCTATAATAGTACTTTTCCATATGAATATTTGAAATGCTTTTAGGTACACCCCTTCCCTGCCACTGAACCTTCCTGTACCATGATTGCACTTTTAACCTTTATATCAACATGCTTTTATTTCTCAGTTGAAAGCTCCAAATTAGTTTCCATGGCTTCTTACTAATTTACTGACCTTTACAGTTATTCCCGATGGCATACACATGCAAACATCTAGAATTAATTAAATTTGGACTTTAACCATCATGTTATTCATAATGAAATTCTTTGTGCGCTTGGGCAGAACTGGAAGGAAAATTGTCCTGAGTAAATTGTGGTGGCTTGAACATATTTCTGGCCTAAGGAAGTGGTATCATTAGAGGTAAAAATTTTATTAGAGGAGGTGTAGCCTTGTTAAAGGAAGTAAGTTACTTTGTAGGCTGGCTTCGAGTGCTCCTGTGCTCAAACTCTACCCTGTGTGGAATGAGCACCTTCATGGCTCTCACAGAAGACTGTCTTCTGGGATGCCTTCAGATCAAGATACAGAAATCTCAGCTCCTTCTCCAGCACCATGTCAACCTGTAGGATGTCATGCTTTCTACCAGGATGGTAATAGGCAGAACCTCTGAAACTGTAAGCCAGGCCCAACTAAATGTCTTCAGTATAACATACTCTTCATCATGGTGTCTATTCACAGCAATTAAACCCCTAACTAATACAGTAACCCAGACTCAAAGACTAATATGGTATATATTCACTTATTAAGTAAAGGAGAAAACTGAAGGAGGAAAATATCGCTAGAAAGAGGAGATTTTATGGATGTACTGAGTGTGGTGGAATGGACCAAGCATGATCAGTAGGGCTGCAGAATGGGATGGAGGGAGAGTACAGGAAGAGACAGTTGAATTGGGGCTTTGGTGTGTGTGTGTGTGTGTGTGTGTGTGTGTGTGTGTGTGTGTGTGTGTGTGTGTTGAAAACCTAGTACAGTGAAACTTCCTGAATCTATGAAAGTGATTCTAATAAGGGCTTCTAGTAATGGTAACTATGGAGTCTTAACTGGCCATTTCTTGTCACCAGGTAAGGCTTACAGTGCCAGGATCAGCTGCATTCAATTGAGTTGTTGGCCAAAGGTGTCCCATGGAAATCCCCAACCCTAGTTTATGATAAAACAAATGTGTCCTCTATTAACTGACAGTAGGGGACCACTGTTGAGGACAATATCCACTCAACTCACTGTACATGAAGTCACAGGTGCCCATAGAAACTTCTTACTACTATGTTCTAGAGAAGTGTGGACACAAACCCTGCTACAAAACTTTTGACTTAATTTCTGTCCTGCTTGAAAAATATGTTAAGACAATGTTAGCACAGAACTTGTGGGAGTAGCCAACTAATGCCTTTATTTTTACTTAAGCCCACCTACCCATATATAGTACTGCTTGGGCAACCAAGAACCAGACTAGATAGCCTACAGAACCAAGGTAAAACAAATACATGTTATTGAGAGAGAATGAGACAGAGATAAAGAAGAGGAGGGAGACAGAGGAAGAGAGGGGAAAAGGAATAAAGAGAGACAGATGTAGAGTGAGGGAGGAGAGAGAGACAGAGGACAGAGACAGAGACAGAGACATTAGAGAGTCTAAACTGGAGGTCTCCATCAAAGCCCCATTCTCAGAGCTCAGGGAATCTCAAAAGAAGAAGTGTGTTGACTGTAAGAGTCAGAGAGGATGGAGAATGGTAGGAAAAGAAGACCCTCTAAATCCACTAAGCATGTCACATGTGCTCACCACAAAGATTGGAAACAGTGAGTATAGGGTACAGCATGGGTCCGTAAGAGGTCCTTTGCATATATTTTTTCCTATAAACTTAATGTGTTTATGGGACTCCTGACCACATAAAGATGAGTTACTCCTGGGCTTATTTGCCTTGTCTTGAGATTCATTTTTCTCCTTCTAAGTTTTTAAGTTAAGTCTGATAGTATTTGCTTCATTGTATCATATTTTATTGTTATATTAAAAGAAGAAGAAAAAGAAGAAGAAAGTGGAGGGGAGAAGGAGGGAAAAAGGGGGAGATGGAAAAGGAGGGAGAGGAGAGAAGGGGACGGGGAGAGGAGAGGAGAGAAAAAGGAAGAAGTAGCAGCAGCTATTGGCAATTGATACCTGCTGGGAAAGGCAGAATCAATTTTCTTCAATGAAGTGTTACTACGTATATCAACCACATTACAAGACTACAAGGCAGGCATCATACTGTCCACCACATAACAAACTCTATTTCGTTTTTCTTGTTTCTGTATTGAACACTACTTTGGATCTTAAAATGATTACTTAAGATTATTGTTATAGAATTGTGTATCAAAGATGATTTTGCAACAATCATGAGTATTTTAATCATGTTTTTATTTAAGAGAAGTACGTCATGTCTTTCCTTCCCTTCCACAGCAATGCCAAACTATCCTCTCTCCAACCCTCCCAGACCTCAGCTCCCTCAAGTTGAAAGCACTTTAAAAAACATAGATTGAAATGATCTCATTGAGAGAGTAACGGTGTCTGAGGTCAAATAGTTGAACCCTGAAGGGAAAAAAAATCACAATTTTAGGAAACAATTTTGCTGGACACATACAATTTTCTGATGTGCTGCTACTAAAAAAAATTCAATAACATCTGGAATAATGCAAACTTAGAATAAATATGTGTTTTTCTGAGTTACCAATGCATAAAGTTTCAGTCATGCTTAATAAAAATTCAATGAATTCTTAATAACACTCTTAATTTTTACTGTTAGTATATTCTAGTTGTAAAGTATAATGAGTTTCAAGATGGCATTTCCATCTGTGTAGATGGAATTCCTTCACCACATTAGACTCCAAACCCCTCACTTATCCCCTCCTCCCTATCTTCAGTAGGGAACAGAGTTCACTAGGTGCATTAACTCATCCAGATTCCACATTTAATTAACCTTTAAGTAAATATTACTTGTCAAGTTTCAGTGTAGCAGCAAAGACTACCCTCAATTCTTTGATAAAAGCTATTAAAATTCTCCTTGATTTTTGCCCCACATATTTGTGATTAGGCAGATTATCCTTGTGAACTTCAACAAAGGAAAACATCGGTGAATGATCTGAGTCAGGAAATAGACAGTCCACTCCTACTGAGAAAATTTCTAAAGGGACATGCAAAAAATGTAAACTGACCCAAATACACACACACACACACACACACACACACACACACACACACACACACACACACACACACACACACACACACACACACACACACACACAAACATCCCTTGATGCTGGAATGATGATAATTTTAAAGTGGCTTGATGAGACTGGGAACTAAACCCTGGTTCCCTGAAAGAGCAGTGTTTTAACCTGTGAATCAAGGCTTGTTCACATCCTAAACCCCATCTGCAATTGTTTATAACAACGAGTTAATGTTGACTTTAATAAATCATGAAATTACAAGTTAATAACACATAAGTGTTTATCTCTATTGTGAAAACTGCCAGGTATGACTCACAAAATATCCTTGTTAAGCTGCTTAGTAATGTTTAATTGTTTAAGGAAGAACATGAGACCAGGGTTTTTGAGACTATCAATCTCTGACTGTGTCCCACATACATAAGAAAGACCTGGGTACTTCAAGAAGAATCACCCTGTGCTCCATCCTTTTGAATTCTATTTCACTTGGTCCAACAAGGACCTACACATCAATGTGCTGAATTGATTACTTGGGCACAGCAAGAATGAAGTCGCATTAGTTTAGAGAGAATTGTGTTCCTATAACTCAAATTGAAGAGTTTGTTTCTGTTATCATGGACATCCTGAACGCTTTTGTTTCTAGTAGTGCATTCTATATATTTTACTGCAGATCACATTGAGCCTACATGTGTGCATTCAAGCAATGTTACTACTTCTTACAGTACAGACAGCACATAAGTCACGGAGGAAAGGCAAAGTAGATGTTAATATATTGACTGTAGCCTTCGCTTAACGGTCTTATGCAGGCACAACTCGCTGAATTCAGTCTGCTAAATGTGCAGCTACTTGTGAATTCAGCTACTGATTAATTTTTCACCTGAGGATCCTTGTTTAACAGTTTAAATACATGAAACTCCATGTGAGGAGAAAGCTTTCAGCTAGGAAAATGTTTTCATGTAAAGTCAGTCTTATTTTCATGGATAACATTGATATATAAATATCAAATGTCTCTATAGATGATATTACACACCTCCCCTCATGGGAATTTTGAAGTATGTATTCATGTACATATGTGCATGTATGTATGTGTGCATGTATTATATATATATATATATATTTATATGTATACATACATAAATTAAAATGATTTTATTTGTTCCCCATATTTGTTAGGTAGCAGTTACATATCATTTAGGAGTCAATATTTGAAAATCCTAAGAACACTGAAAGTAAATAAATTTGAACCTACTAAATAACCAATAATTGTAACTTTTCTCCAGATTTAAGACCTGATTTATATACTCTTGGTTCTATTTCAATAATTTGTTTGTAAGGTTTTGGATAACATTTGTAAAACAATTTAGAATTTTGTAGCACTGATTATTTCTGCCCATCACTTTTCCATTCAATATTAGTATTTTCTAAGGTATATTTTTGGAATATTCTTCCACCACATAATGTCAATTCCAATGCAACACATTATATTGAAATGAAAATGCTAACCTATAAACAGATAGCAAAACCAATTTTGTTGCAAAAATGTGCGCTATTTTTACTAATAATACTTTTATAATTAACTGAAATTAATGAAGGGTGATTTCTCTAAAATATTCAAGATTTCTTGAAGGAAAGTATAAGAATACAGGAGATAATAACTACATAGAATATACACAATGTAAGATATAATACAATTCATATTTATAACATACAGATTTCCTCATATAGGAATTTGGTTTATATAAATATATAACATGTATATATGAATGCATAACTTACATAACTACAAATAGATATTTTCATAAGTATAATAAGAAAAATAATGGTTACATTGATCTTTTTGAGGATCATTATTTTGATTAGATCCACTGTTCTAACACTCTGTCTGTTTTGTTGGCCAAACCCTCATTAAAATTGATAAATTACTTTGTGTGTGTGTGTGTGTGTGTGTG
Source organism: Rattus rattus (assembly GCF_011064425.1). Taxonomy (NCBI): domain Eukaryota; kingdom Metazoa; phylum Chordata; class Mammalia; order Rodentia; family Muridae; genus Rattus; species Rattus rattus. Next base: position 199,469,195 of record NC_046154.1, read on the forward strand.
TGTGTGTGTGTGTGTGTGTGTGTGTGTGTGATCTGTATCCACATAGATTTAGGACTGGACAACCTGGTTTGGGCATGATAATCTCAGAGTAAACTGACTTACTTTCTCTCAGTAGCCATTAACAGCCTATATCTCCTCAGCTTGCAGTGGAGTTCTGCTGAACTTTCCAGATTCATGCTAGATTTACCTGGAAATAATTCTGTGAAGGCTGCTGTAAATTGTGGAAATTTAATGAGTCCCTTCACCGCAAGTGATGTGCAGAGGAAGATACTTTGAATAGTTGTGTTCTTTTTTCTTTATTTTTCTATTTTTCCATCTTTATTAAAATGGCATTTTTATTTACATTTCAAATGTTATTCCCTTTCCCGTTTTAGGCCAACATCCCCTAAACCCTCCCTCCCTTTCTACATGGGGTGTTCCCTTCCCATCCTCTCCCATTACTGCGCCCCCAAGAATCCCATTCACAGGGTGTACAGCCGCAGAGGACCAAGGGCTTCCCTTCCACTGATGCCCTACTAGGTTATTCACGTTACCTATGAAGTTGGATCCCAGGATGAACGCATGTATAGACTTTGGGTACTGCCTTAGTCCCTACTTTGGGAAGCTCTGGGTTGCTTGGCATTGTTGTTCAAATGGGGTCTCCAGCCCTTCAGCCCCTTTTCTAGTCTTTTTTCTGATTCCTTCAACGGGGGTCCTCTTCAGTAAAGTGGTTTCCATGGCATTCACAATGTATTTGCCATATTCTTGGCTGTGTCTCTCCAGGAGAGATCTACATCCAGTCTCCTGTCAGCCTGCACCTCTTTTGCTTCATCCATCTTGTATCTAGTTTGGTGGCTGTATATGTATGGGACACATGTGGGGTAGGCTCTGAATGGGCGAAGTTTCAGCCTCTGAGCCCTAAACTTTATTTCCTTATCTCCAAGGTATTCTAGTTCCCTTTACAGAAGGTATCCATTTTGTCATCCTTCTTGAGTTTCATGTGTTCGCAGTATTTGGGTAATCAAATATTTGACAAATATTCACTTTTCAATGAGTGCATACCCTGTGTGTGTGTGTGTGTGGTTTTTTTTTTTGTGATTGTGTTACCACACTCAGGATGATATTTTCCATTTCCATCCATTTGCCTATGAATTTCATAAAGTCATTGTTTTTGATAGCAGAGTAGTATTCCATTGTGTAGATTTACCACATTTTCTGTGTCCATTCCTGTGTTGAAGGGCACCTGGGTTCATTCCACCTTCTAGCTATTATAAATAAGGCTGAGTTGAACATAGTTTACATGTGTCTTGCTATATGCTGGAACATTTTTGGGGTATATGCCCATGAAAGTATAGCTGTCCTCAGGTAGTGTAATGTCCAATGTTCTGAGGATTAGGACTGATTTCCAGAATGGTTGTACCAGTCTGATTCTACCCAAAAATGGAGGAGTGTTTCTCTTCTCCACATCCTCAACAGCAACTGCTGTCGCTGCAGATTTTGATCTTTAGCCCTTCTCACTGGTGTGTATGGTGGTGGAATCTGGGAATCTCATGGTTGTTTTGATTTGCATTTCACTGATGACTAAAGATGTTGAACATTTCTTGTGGGTGCTATATATTGAATAAGTACAAATCATATTGAATAAGTAGGGAAAGAGGGACATTTTGTCTGTCTCCTGATTTGAGGATTGTTTCAAGCTTTCCATTTAGTTTAATGTTAGCCACTGGTTTGCTGTATATGGCTTTTACTATGTTTAGGTATGGACCTTGAATTCCTATTCTTTCTAGGACTTTTATCATGAAGGGGTGTTGAATTTTGTCAAATGCTCTCTCAGCATCTAATGAAATGATCATTTGGTTTTTATCTTTCAGTTTGTTTATACAGTGGATTATGCTGATGGCTTTCTGCATATTAATGCATCCCTGCATACCTGGGATGAAACGACTTGTTCATGTTGGATGATTGTTTTGTTGTGTTCTTGGATTCGGTTTGCAAGAATTTTATTGAGTATTTTTGGGTTGATATTCATAAGGGAAATTTCTCTGAAGTTCTCTCTCTATGTTGGGTCTTTGTGTGGTTTAGGTATAAGAGTAACTGTGACTTCATAGAAGGAATTCAGTAGTGTTCCCTCTATTTCAATTTTGTGGAATAGTTAGGATAGTATTGGTATGAGGTCTTCTATGAAGATCTGATAGAATTCTGCACTGAACCTGTCTGGATCTGGGCTCTTTTTGGTTGGGAGACCTTTAATGACTGCTTCTATTTCGTTAAGAGTTATGGGGTTGTTTAAATGGTTTATCTGTTCCTGATTTATCTTCAGTACCTGGTATCTGTCTAGGGAATTGTCCATTTCCTGTAGATTTTCAAGTTTTGTTGAATATAGTCTTTTGTAGTAGGATCTGATGATTTTTTTGAATTTCCTCTGATTCTGTAGTTATGTCTCCCTTTTCATTCCTGATTTGGTTAATTTGGACACAGTCTCTGTGTTCTCTGATTTGTCTAGCTAAAGGTTATCTATCTTGTTGATTTTCTCAAAGAACCAACTTTTGGTTCTGTTGATTCTTTCTATGGTCCTTTTTGTTTCTACTTGGTTGATTTCAGCTCTGAGTTTGATTATTTCCTGAGTTCTACTCCTCCTGTGTCTATTTGCTTCTTTTTGTTCTATAGCTTTTAGGTGTGCTGTCAAGCTGCTGATATATGTTCTCTCCAGTTTCTTTCTGCAGACACTCAGAGCTATGAGTTTTTCTCTTAGCACACCTTTCATTGTGTCCCATAAATTTGGGTATGTTGTACCTTCATTTTCATGAAATTCTAAGAACTCTTTAATTTCTTTCTTTATTTCTTCCTTGACCAGGTTATCATTGAGTAGAGCATTGTTCAACTTCCATGTATATGTGGACATTCTTTCCTTATTGTTATTGAAGACCAGCTTTATCCCGTGGTGGTCTGATAGGACACATGGGATTATTTCTATCTTTCCATATCTGTTGAGGCCTGTTTTGTGCCTGATTATATGGTCAATTTTGGAGAAAGTACCATGAGGTGGTGAGAAGAAAGTATAACCTTTTGTTTTAGGATAGAATGTTCTATAAATATTTGTTAAATCCATTTGCTTCATAACTTCTGTTAGTCTGTCTTTGTCTCTGTTTAATTTCTGTTTCCATAATCTGTCCATTGATGAGCGTGGGATGCTGAAATCTCCTACTCTTATTGTGTGAGGTGCAATGTGGGCTTTGAGCTTTAGTAAGGTTACTTTTATATATGTAGGTGCCCTTTTATTTGGAGTATATATATTTAGGATTGAGAATTCATCTTTGTGGATTTTTCCTTTGATGAATATGAAGTGTCCTTCCTTCCTTATCTTTTTGGATGACTTTTGATTGAAAATTGAGTTTATTTGGTATTACAATGGCTACTCGAGCTTGCTTCTTCAGACCATTCGCTTGGAAAGTTGTTTTCCAGCCTTTTACTCTGAGGTAGTGTCTGTCTTTGTCTCTGAAATGTGTTTCCTGTAGGCAGCAGAATGCAGGATCCTAATTACATATCCAGTTTGTTAATCTCTTTTTATTGGAGAGTTGAGACCATTGAAGTTGAGAGGTATTAAGGAATAGTGATTATTGCTTCCTGTTGGAGGTGAGATTATGTTTATGTGCTTGTCTTCTCTTTGTTTTGTTGCAAAACGATTAGTTTCTTGCTTTTTCTAGGGTGTAGCTTACCTTCTTGTGTTGGGCTTTACCATTTATTACCCTTTGTAGGGCTGGATTTGTAGAAAGATATTGTCTAAATTTGGTTTTGCCATGGAATTTCTTGGTTTCTCCATCTATGTTAACTGCGAGTTTTGCTGGATAGAGTAACCTAGGCTGGCATTTGTGTTCTCTTTGGGTCTTATGACATCTATCCAGGATCTTCTGGCTTTCATAGTCTTTGGTGCGAAGTCTGGTGTAATTCTGAGAGGTCTGCCTTTATATGTTACTTGACTTTTTTTCCCTTATTGCTTTAATATTTTTTCATTGTTTTGTGCATTTGATGTTTTGAGTATTATATGACAGGAGGAGTTTCTTTTCTGCTCCAATCTATTTGGAGTTCTGTAGGCTTCTTGTACGTTTATGGACATCTCTTTCTTTAGGTTAGGGGAGTTTTCTTCTATGATTTTGTTGAAGATATTTAGTGGTCCTTTGAGCTGGGAGTCTTCACTCCCTTCTATACCTATCATCCTTAGGTTTGATCTTTTCATTGTGTCCTGGATTTCTTGTACGTTTTGGGACAGTAGGTTTTTCCATTTTCCATTATCTTTGACAGTTGTGTCGATGATTTCTATGTAATCTTCTGCTCCTGAGATTCTCTCTTCTATCTCTTGTATTCTGCTGGTGATGCTTGTATCTATGGCTCCTTGTCTCTGCTTTTCGTTTTCTATACCAGGGTTGTCTCCCTTTGTGCTTTCTTTATTGTTTCTATTTCAATTTTCAATTCCTTCACCTGTTCGATTGTGTTTTCTTGTAATTCTTTCAGGGATTTTTGTGTTTCCTCTCTAAGGGCTTCTACTTTTGTACTTGTGTTTTCCTGCATTTCTCTAAGGGAGTTCTTTATGTCTTTCTTAAAGTCCTCCATCATCATGATCAAATGTGATTTTAAATCTAGATCTTGCTTTTTTTGTGTGTTCGGATATTCAGTGTTTGCTTTGGTCAGAAAATTGGGCTCTGATGATGCCATGTAGTCATGGTTTCTGTTGCTTAGGTTCCTGTGCTTGCCTCTTGCTATCAGGTTGTCTCTGGTGTTACCTTCTTTTGCTATTTCTGACAGTGGCTTGATTGTCCTATAAGCCTGTATGTCAGACAAACTATAGACCTCTTTTCCTGTTTTCCTTCAGCCAGTTATGGGAACAGAGTGTTCTGCTTTCAGGCATGTAGTCATTCCTGTCCACTGGATTTCAGTTGTCCCACCCACAGGGCCTGCACCTACTTCTCCTGGGTCCCTGTGTGCATGGGGCCCCAATGGTGCTAGGCGTTTTACTCTAGAGTCAGAAACTTAGGCAGAGAGTAGTCTCCTCTGGTTTCCCAAGTGTGTCTGCCCCTCTGAAAGTCTAGCTCTCCCTCCCATGGGATTTGGGTGCAAGGAGATGTTTGACCGGGTCCCTTCAGATCTGGGTGCAGTCTGGACGGCAGGGCTCTTGCAACTTGAGTGCCCCTATCTTCCTGTGCCCAGAGACCCTATATAGTTTTCTCTTGGGCCAGGAATGTGGGCAAAGGTGGGCAGAAGTGGTGGTCTTTCATGCCCTGCAGTCTCAGGATTGGCCATACATCTGGGCGATCAGCTCTCTCTTCCAAGGGTTTTGCGAGCTGTGGGCTGGGATCAGCAAGGTTTGGGCACCAGCTAGAAACCGGAAGTGCCAGCTCCCAGAGGACTTTTTCCTTTGTGTGTATTGAGTCTACCAAGCAGGTCACTTGGAGCAGAAAAGTTGGTCTTACCTCTGGTCTCATGCCTGAAGTAGCTCTTCGGGGCTAGGTTTTAGCTCTCCGTGAGGGCAACAACCAAAAGGGCCTGCCCCTCTTTCTCTTGGGTCCCTGTGCACAGAGGGCCCAGATTGAGCTAGGCGTTTTTGTTTTGTTTCGTTTTGTTTTGTTTTCTCTCTCTTAACAAAAACTCTTCCTCCTCCTCTGTTGTGGTCCCTAAGCCTTCAGTGTAGGAATTGGCAATTCTGCTAATTATTAAATAAGCGTACAATTGTCTAGTGCAGTTTTTTTTTAATGAGGCTTACTGTAAAAATATAAAAGCTCTCTTTTATGTTCCTGAGTTCTTCATAAGTGAAGCAGCAGATTGGAACTCTGATGTCTCCGATGACCTTGGAGTATTCTAATTTGCTATCTTTAAGTTTTCTATCTCTTTTATTAAAGTAGAAGTAAGAAATATACAAAGAAATGAGATGAAAATTGAGCTCAAAATCACAATTGTTTAATCTACTTAAAATGCTTAAAATTCTTTTGATTTCTACTTTAGAGTGGATTCTTATCATTCATATAATTCAAATAAAAAGGAGAGGAGAGAAATCTAAAGGAAGTAAAGAAACAGATAATATGGCTTTCATAGTTGAGCATATAATTTTTCTCTTGAGAGGCCTGCACCTCTTAAAACATCGTTTGTGAGCATTGTCTGTGACTTAGCTGCTATTAGATAGCCATAGATCTGGAGGAGAATAATGGCAGAAGCAGGTACAAACTTTGTCATTAAATTAAGTCAGAGAAAAAGACAAGTAATAGAAATTGGAGACAATTATTAACACTGTATTTTTAATAGTTCAGTTGCAGACAAAACATCGTCTTGGGATATGCTAAGCGGGAAAGTAACCAATTATAGTATGTTAAACAGATGGGAGGTTTGTTGCAAGTTTTTGCTTACAGTTAATAGTCCAAACCAAAACATCAGTAAACCATGTGTCAGTTTTAGTTACCAGAACTAATAATTCACACCAAAAGAAACCTATGGATTTTACATCTGCCAATGTCCAGGATAGAAAACCCTCCTTACATTTCTATTTTAAATGTTAATTTGGACTTCATGATCTTCATCTCCTCAGAACTGGTAGAGATTTATATCCTACAGCTTTAATCTTTAACATTTTTCCCAATATTAAAAGTAAAGAAAACCTGAGGTATACTGGAAACCCATTGCCTATTTGTTATATGAGTGGAAGCTGTATAAACTAGAACTCATTCCTTTTGTTCAGTCCAGTGCTCACTCAGGTATGTCATACCTAGGAAAGTCCTCTCAATCTGACTGTTTTCAACATCATGTCCATATCCTCTCACATCCGCTATGAAAGTTAGAATCCAGATTTCCTTGAGACTCTGAGATTCCATTGTTTATGGTCTCCAGGAGAATCATTCCACTGAGCAAAGAGCAAAAGGAAGTAGAAGAACTTGGAGCAACAACCTTTCACTCAAAGCCTGTAGACTTAGGCAGATACCTGTATGAATAGAAAGAAGACTGCAATACCAAAAGAAAGCCAGCAAATGGGGCAAATCTCAGAATCGAGACACAAAATCATTATATGTTTAGAATTGTCCCATAGAATTGATGAGATTCAAATACATTAATGATGTTTGTTAAGTTCCCAAGAGACCTGTGCCCAAAAAAGCTGCAATCTAGATGAAAAAGATATGAGAATCTTTAAGACACAACACATTTTTAATTGTATTCCTTTTGTGCTAGGAACCACAAGGGGGAAACTTAATGGTGATCTAGGAACTCATGCTTCCTGAAACGATTTTAGATCCCTAGACTAAGGATTCAGAACAAAGGTTACTTTGTAAAGCTTCATCAAGGACCAAAAGAATTGAGGGAAGTTTGCTCTGGATGACAGATAGACTAGAATCATGGCAAAAAGAGAATGCAAATCCTCCATATAAACAGCAAGGATGTCCGTCTTGCTGGAGAGAACTACTGTCATTCCCTTTCCCAACCCTTGATGGCTATGAATCTTCTCATGTACTTGCCATCTTCTCATATGGAATTAAACTGTCCTTTCTTTTACGGATCTTCAAATACAAATAATAACTATATTTCAAGTTCAGGCTGTTTTCCTTTGATGGTTTTGATACTAGGGATAGAAGGAACTGCCTTTCATTTAATGAAGATGGAAGGCAGGTGTATGCTCCAGAGGTAAAATGTGAGGCAAACATTTAGTGACTAGAGTCGTCATGACTTGAGATTATTACAGTATGTATACTCTGGGCTCTCATTCCAAATAGAAACCTGCAATCTTTCTCTGCTTGATCTCTCTGGGATCTCAAACTGATCTCTGCTTGATCCCAATGGTTGGGGGAGTAAATAACTTAACTTTCAATGGAATGAATCCAAGGCAAATTTATATCTTCATAATCATTTTGTGGATGGTGTTCATGGCAGAGAACCAATCATGTATATTCTTGACACCATTAGTGACTGGTCTCCATTTAGTGGCTGAGGTGAAAAGCATAAATGCAGGGTATGTGAGGCTCACTGTTATATGGATCTAACAAGTAGACTTCATTTCAGCATTCCATTTCAAAAACAGTTTCTACTTTACAATTTTTGTCAAGTTATGGTCAAAAACAATGCTTAGACTGTCAGTCATACACTAAGCACTCCAGAAAGGCATGGTGGATGTTGTGGCTCTTACCCAGGAAATTATTCATTTAATTCGAGACCAAAATTTGGCTATCAGCAGGTATTCTGTTGCTGCCTTGACATCCAGCGAAAGGCTACAGCATGACAACAAAATCTGACTTCGGAAACTTCTGTCACCCAATGAGCATCAGCCTCATCAAGGTCAAATATTCAGGAAAGAGGCTGCCGTTTAGAAGATTGTGTGGCTTTTAAGAGACATAGAAGCAAGTGCTAATCATCATGTAATCACCTTGAATTTGTATTGTAAACACTTATAACTACCAATTTTAAAGAGTTCTGCTGTAAAGCTTTCAGATGATTTTCACATAATCTTCCCTTGCACCGCATGTTAATGATAGCTCAAAACCACTCTCAAGTCTGTGGACCGCATGCATGCTGATTCTGTTACTATTTTGGGTCTGTTTGAATGGGCATATTTTTTACAGCTAATCAAAAGGAGGTTCAATGACCTGGTTCTAATTTTTTTTAATCACGATTTTTTTTTAGGCTAGTAAGAGTCAGAAATAAAAATCGGTTCAATGGAAATCGCCACAGTTGCTTTGAAGATCAAATCTGTACATCAGAGATCTATAATAGAGTTTTAAAAACCAAGAATAAATAGGTCACTGTTGGAGGAAGTGAATGCTAGGATGGATAATAAATAATACTAGTAATATAAGTTTTGTTTTTAGTCATCATTTTAACTATTCTTGTAATTTATTCCAATTGAATGAGGCATGGCCCCTGTGAATTTTCATAAGTGGATAGAGTAGACCCTTCTCTATCTCCTTCTGTGTCTCAACTTTTATTAATGTGATATTTTGCTTCCTTTGTCCATGACTTGATCTAGGTATGCATTTTGATCTAATGATAAAGGCTTAATGAGATCAATATCTGATTCCATTTTTGGGTCTTCAATTCTAACGTGTTGTATCTATCTCTGCTAAATTCTGAAATGAGCCTCTAGCCCTTCAGTGTTCTGAGAAGTTAAGCCCTCAGGACCTTCCATAAGGTAAAATCTCAAAAAGTTTCCAAAGGTAGTCTGTTGATCTGATAAAAATGGTCCTATAGGTAAATAAGGAATGGGTATTATTAAAATGGCATTGTTGAAGAAAGTGTGTATTTTTTTGGAAAAAGTATGTTTCCAGTCACTTCCTGCCAATCCAGGTATAGTGCCTGATGTTCTTTCAATACCATGCATCCTGCTATGCTGATAAATGGAGTAAACATCTGAACTGTAATGCGCTCAATTAATGTTTCTCTTTACAAGTGTTTCAGTGGTTATGGTGCCTCTTTACAGTAATAAAACCCTAACTAAGACAGATAGGGATACAGGTATTGAATCTTAGAGTAAACCCATGTGAGCTGTAAAAGTGTGGGGCAAATACAAGACTGAGAACATTCCTTTCTCAGGAACTGTCACTATCGTGGCACCAATTATACCTCAGGGATTATTCATTTGAAGTAAAGTAAAGGACCATTATAAAAATGTTTATCTATTCAAAATAATAAGGATGTGGATTTTACATTCTCCACTGATTAAAGAAATCTACAAGTCATCAAAGCTGTTTGGTAAATGTAGGATTCAGGAAACTGTAGAAATGGTTTATCATAAAAGCACTGTACAGAAGCACACCTATGAATCCTAATGAAATGTGAGTCTTCTCCTAAGCCAAATAGTATCTACTGCTTCTAACCTGTCAAAGCCCAAATCTTATTCTGTCAGAGCAGAGAGATCATGGTCCCAGTGCCCATGGACAGTTTACTGGGAGAGTCGGTGAAACAGGATCAAAGTAAGTTGAAAAGCAAACAGAGGAGAAAAAGAAAGAACAAAACATAGTTCAAGGTTGTCTGGTCTTGTCTGGTCAGGACTGGCCAAACTGAGGCGTGGATTGTGAGCAGACTGGGAATTTAGTAATTAGTCTCAAACCACTGCAGACTGACTTGTATGCAAGATAAAATGACTGGCCATTAATGAAAAAGAGTGGTGTGATATAAAATAGGACCCTTTGTCCTGTTCGCCTATGGAGGGTTGAAGAAAAGAGTGCAAGTAAGGGGTCAAGGGGGGACGCCCAAAATTAGAGCCCGAGAAGGAGACGTACACAATTTGCCCTTGGGTGCCCGAATTGTTGATGCACATTAAACAATCCTGTGTTAGGCTGAGAGATGCCTCAGAGATCAGCGTTAAGAGCACTGACTGCGGGGGTTGGGGGTTTAGCTCAGTGGTAGAGTGCTTGCCTAGGAAGCGCAAGGCCCTGGGTTCGATCCCCAGCTCCGAAAAAAAAGAAAAGAAAAAAAAAAAAAAAAAAAAAAACCAAAAAGGCCAAAAATGAGCACTGAGTGCTCTTCTATCTTCTAGAGGTCCTGAGTTTGGTTCACAGCAACCACATACATGGTGGCTCACAACCGTCTTAAATGGTATCTGATATCTTCTGGTGTATCTGAAGGCAGGGACAGTGCACCCATATACAAGAAATTAATAAATAAATCTTTAAAAAGTGGAGGTTCTTTCAGAGGACCTAGGTTCATTTCTCAGGACCCATATGTTGGCTCACACTATACCTCCAGTTCCAAGAGATCGGACTCCATATATTCACGCAAAAGACACACATAAAATACAAATAAAATAAGTATTAAAAAGTAGGATTCAGCAAACTTCAGCAATTAAGTAAATACCAAAATTACATAGTCATACTGAGATTAATTTTCTCGTTTGTCCCTGGAATTATCTTCTATGCCTTTTCTGCCTTCTAAAAACCTTTCTTATGGTTTACTACAAGAGCCAAAAATGAGTGAACCCTGTTATGAAGTAAGGTCTTTCTTGTTTGTGCGTCTGATCACTTTCTTTGTAAATACTGTAATCTAAATGGTATGATATACACGAATTATCTCTTCATTAACTTACGTTTGGTTATGTTGTTTAATCATGTCAACATAAAAGTAACTAAAATAGAAATTGGTAAAATGATGTTAGATAAAGAGATTTGATGTTTTCAGGTAAGTCACAATGATACATCAAAGGGGAAAGAAAGGTCCGTGAAGAATTTCTTTGTGCTTCATCAAATTTTGACCTTTGACACAAAATATAAATATATATATTGTAAACTACTATGATTATTAAAGGTATTGAATGCAAATAATATATGCAATTCAGAATAATAATTTAGGTGTCAGTAGCAACTATCACTTTTTTTGCCTAGTTGTACACATTTTTATTTTCTTTTTCTTTAATTGGATATTTTTTATTTATATTTCAAGTGTTATTCCCTTTCCTGGTTTTCCAGACATAAGTCCCCTATTCAATCCCTCTCCCCTTCTTCTATAAAGGTGTTCCCTGATGTTAAGAAGTCCATATTCGATTTAAATATTATCTTGTTGATAAGTAAAAACATCCAGATCACAAGTATGATAAAGATAAATGATTTTTACTTTGGTGATAATAAAAAACGAACATAATATCAGGAAAGGTCTGAGTTCAAATATAGTTATGTGAGAAACTGAAAAAAATCTATGTAAAAATCAATGTTGTTTTAATTAATGTCAATTTGTTGGTAATTTTATCCCTGTGGAGATAAAAGTTATTGCAGAATGGGATAAAGAACACTGGATTTCTCTGTTAATTCATAAGTATATAAGCATGTAAAATAATATTGAAATAAAATGATATACAAAAAGTGTTAGAATATTCTAATATTCCCATATCTAACATTAAAATAAATATTGCCTCTTCTTTTCCTTATTCCAAGGCAAACATCTTGTTTTTATACATTTATGGTAACTTCTGATCAAATTCTAATCAAATATCTGAAGAGAATTACCATGAAAACTGGCAGGCCAGCTATGACCAAGTTTGTGATGGTGCCATGAATGTAATTACAGAGGACAAAAGAAAACTTCTAAAGTTTGTCAACAGTTTATGAAAAAGAAAAAAAACAGCCAAGCAAACAAATCTAAAGAGGTCATTTGCTTTCTGACAGAGAGGTGTTCCCTTGAGAAACTAAAGCCATCAAGACAGGAGCCTTATGCCTGTTCTTCTAGGAGATGCTGAAAGCTGTTATTTAGTGAGAAAAGTTGAATCAGCAACCCTGTTTTCTGGGTTTTGTCCCTCACTGCTTGAATTTCATGTGTTTGTTGTCATTTTGCAAGTCCTCCATATCCATGAACCACCCATTCCTTTTTAAAGCATGTAATATGCATTAAAGCAAGGAAAGCTTCCGAGCTTGCGCCTGAGCATCTGTGTTAAGTCAGTCCTTTGCAAGTCATGTGGGTACAGAAGCTAAGTACTACAGGTTGTACTACCAGTGTGCTGAGTCCTATGTTTCCTCCTTTTTACATTCATCATCCCTCTTTAAATGCTTTCCTAAAAATGCCATGCAAGATATTTACATAGATTCGTGATTCACTGTATCTCAGCAGCAGGAGTTAAAAGCATGGCATGTCGGTCTGTCCAGTAGCAATCCCAGAGGTGTGTTTCTCCCTAAGCTTTAAACCACCATCCTAAGAGTACACAGGGATGGACCTATGGCTCCAGTCGCATATGTAGCAGAGGATGGCCTTGTCGGGCGTCAATGGGAGGAGAGGCCCTTGGTCCTGTCCAGGCTTGAAGTCCTTGTGTAGGGGAATGTCAGGACAGGGAGGGAGGAGGGAGTGGGTGGATGAGGGAGCATCCTCACAGAGCAGGGGAAGGTGGGAGTGGGTAGTAGGATTTTAGTGGGGAAACCAGGAAAGGGGATAACATTTGAAATGTAAATTAAAAAATATCCAATAAAAGAAAAAATGCTCCAAAATAATTGCTCAGTTTACACTCCTGGATTTTAATATCTCTCATGAATACAGTTATGTAACTTTCCTAAATATTTCACTGTTATGTTTAGTCTATGGATTTGTTTTCCTTAGATGCAGTAATTATTTAATATCTTTCAATACATTTTTCTTCCTCCTAATCTAGGACTATGTTTCTCGGAGGCTAAGAGCCCACAGCTTCTTCAATTTCCCCTCTATTTTTGTTTCCTGTGGATAATTGCTTATAAGAAAGTCCCAATGATAAAAGAAATGGTAGTTAATCTTGAAAAATAATTTTTACACCTTTATATTAACTGAATAGATGACTGTCTAAAGAATCCTACATTCTTCAACGTAAATTTACTTAACTGATAGACAAAATCAAAACTTTCGTGTTTCTAGAGGATCCAAATTAATGTTTAACAACTACATGAAATGTAAAATGCTTAAACAGGATTCAACAGAGCCATCTCTTCAAGCACTTAGACTTTCTATATAGTAAAGCTCTTTCAAAATCCTTTACTGTAGCTTTTTGAGCTATGCAGATGATAATTATTACCGATTCTAGTTTTTATAGCTGAATTCTGAAGAAATGTTGGTCTTCTGGGCCCTTGTTTTTCATTTGTTTTGATTTTTAGGTTGATTGTTCTTTTTGCCTTTTGTATCATTTTGGTTATGATATCTAATAACATTTCTTGTGAGAAGGAGGGAACATGAGCATATTTATTCAGTCTTCAAATTCTAAATAGTTGTTTTATTTCTATTTCTGTCTTTGTTCCTTTTTCTTCTCTCCTCTGCCCTTCCATCTCCTCAGAATTCTGCTTCAGTATCCTGGGCTGTTTGCAGACTGCGAACGTTCCACGTTGTTCATAGATGCTTTATTGTACTTTCTCACTATTGTGATATAATTTTCAGACAAAAGCATCTTCCGGAGCTTTTTTTGGCCTATAGTATTAGAAGGATACAGTCTATCAGAGTATGGAGGCATTGCAGCATGGCGGAAAGGCTGGCTTGTAGGAAAAAGAGTCTTTTTATGCACATTATACTAACACTCAGAAGGTAAATCGTGATGAAATACTTGCTAATGCTCAACTTTCCACACTAAAAATGTTCCCAGCTACACTTAGAACAGGTTATCTCCTTTTGGTGAATACAACCAAGACAATCCCCACAGATACGCCTTCTTCCAGGTGATTTTTGGTTTTGTCAAATTGAAAATGAATGCTAACTGCCCTATCAACATGCCCTGTACATGTACCATGCAAACACATCATTTTTAAGCCATACTCACCCACTCTTAAATCCCTAGGCTAGTGACCATGTCATTATAAAAATGTATTTATTTAATTCAACTTATACAAATTTAAAACTTCATATGTGCTTTAAAAATCTCAATATGTTGAATGTACACAGTCTCCAAGATATGAGTCCGCATAAAGGACAAATATATATATATATATATATATATATATATATATATATATATATATATATACATCTTACATATAACAACACAGAGTAACATGGAGCCACAGGATTTATCTTTTGCCCCAGTGGGTTTAGTCTGATATTTCCTTATCATTCTCTGGTTCTTCTATTTTGGAGTGGGAAAGTATATTCTGTGACATTTTACGTTGGCAGTATTCAGTTCATTGCTTGATTTTACTGGGTATCAAAATTAAGAGATTGTCACAGATTTCAGAAGAGACTGGATCTTAAGCAACATTGTGACTGTGAGATGGCGTTTGCATTGGACTTAATGCATGCAGTTTACATCCAAGAGCTAGCCATGAACCTCTAGGATCCAGTATCACAACTTTGCAGTTAGATGATGAAATGAATCCCCATATGCTAGCCATTTTCAACACTGATTTTCAGGTGGTAATGCTGTTTGGGAAGTTAGAGAAAACCCATAAGAAATGTCACATTGCTAGAGTAAGTGTGTCACTTGAGGCAGGTAATGAGGCTTTATATGATACAGTCTGATTTCCTGTTCAGGCTCTGTTTCCTTATTGGGGGTACAGGGTGAATAGTCAACTCCTGCCTTTGGCCACCTTCTCTTTCTCATCTGCTGCTACAATGAATTTGGCTTGGAATTGTAAGCCAAACAAATTCTCTCCACTGAGTTGCTTTGTGGGTTGTTTTCTCATAACATCAGTCAAAGAAACACGCACTGAAGGACTAGAGAAATGAAGGTGAGAATTGCAAATGAAAACAAGGTTGTGTGAATTGCTCCCCTTCTTCCTTCACTGATTCTATTCACTTCAGGAAGGGACCATTTGAATGACCATTCCTCCAGTCTCTGCTCCAAACTTCCTGTCCATATGCCCGCCTTGATTATTTTTGTTCCCCTTTTTAAGAAATACTGGGGCATCTGCACTTTGGTCCTCCTTCTTCTTGAACTTCATGTGGGAAAGGGGCCTTATGGCCAGGAAAATGGGAAAGCAAATAACATTTTAAATGTAAATAAAAAATATCCAATAAACAAAAAAGAAGGGACAATTTGTAAAGCTAACATCAGAATGAAGTTGCAAGAAAAGATCCAAAAAACTCAAACATGACTAGAAAACTCTAATTTCTTCAAGTGTTTCAGTAAATTTATTTAAAATATAATTTATATTCTATAAAGAGTATCATTTGATCATACACTTGTATAAAAATTGAGAAGCTTGGGGCCATAAAACCATGATCACCATGTTGAAGATGAAAACCAATCAGTCAATCAATAAACAGTTGCCATGGCTAAGGAGGTAGCTGAGTTGATGGAGAACCTTCCCAGCATGCATGAAACTCTGGCTCCATCTCTACCACGAAATAAAACAGGTAAAACTGTGCACACCTGTAATTCCAGCACTTCGGAGGGGAAGCTGGAAGGATTTGGAGTTCCATTTACCTGTGCTGAATAGCAAACACAAAGATATTCTGTGATATCTGAGAGTCAAGGGAAAAGAAAAGAAAAATGAATGAACAAACAACAAGAACAAAATATGGTGTCATAGTTACAGAAGGTCACTCTCTATTTGTCACAGTGTTTGAAATTAATGAGGAATCTATTCAATATTTAAACAGTAGCATGGCAATGATCAGAACCTTTCTTCCAGTTTTTTGTTGTTACTTAATTGACACATTTCTTTCTGAGTAGAAATTCAGGAATAATAAGATATCATTAGGGAGCTTTGGTTAAGGCGATAAATTCTACAGCAATTTGTACTGCGACTTAAGAAACTGTTTTGTACAAAATCATTTGCATGAAAAGTGGAGTCAAAAAGGACCAAAGATAAGTAAGAGAAACAAGATTTCCCAAAAAACATAGGTTCATTATGTTGGAACCTTCACTATGTAATGCAATGTGTTATATAAGGAGAGATATAAGACTGTTTTTATTAATTCTATTAATTGTATGCAAACCTAAAATTGATTTAAAATAATAGGGTAATTATCTAATATCTTTCACCTGTATCACAACATTCTCCCAATTTCTAAATGAATGACAAATCTGACCTCTGAATACATTCAAGTGTGTCACATATAGGAAACACCACCATTTTCACATTGGGACACAAATAAGCTATGCCTGCAGACAGACTCTTTGACCCCATATTTGATCCTGCTTTTTCTATTCCCCTTCACAGAAAACTATACTCAGTGAACTCTCTTTATAGTTATGACAACTTCTCACCTCATATTCTATTTCAAAAATATTCCATCTGCTTAAAAATCTAGCACAAAATATTCAATAATGTAATAACTGCAGTGATTTAAAGTCCAAGTCACTTGTTTATGCCTGTGTTCTGGATGACTTCCTCCTGGGATTGCTTTTCTCAGGCATGCTATAGCCTATACTACCTGTTTGTCAATTATCCATTGACTTTGCCTTGGTCACCTTTTTTGAGCTCCCTCTTCTAAACTGAACCAAAATGAGAGCTCTTGTATTCTGTTCTGGATCCTGTGATATGTCCCCTTTAATACATTTTTTTCTTCAGTTGATTTCATCAAATGTCACAGTGTGGGCAACCTCTCAAAGAAGTCATAAATACAACCCTCTCTGATCTGTGGCTGTGGTTAGACAATTTCAGATAATAATATGTCTTCACTTTCACACTTAAATGCCTCCTCTTCCAACATTATGCTCCCTCTGTGAAAACAGGGCCTTCTCAGTGACCATTGTTTATGTCTGGATATAGACATAACTGGATATAGCAGTTCTTAATACCTTTCTAGTATTAAGTATTGAAGTAGTTAACACCTATGTGCTGTCCATTTATAGTATGTTGAGTATTATTACAACTCAATGCTCAATAATGCTCAATGTGGAACACTATTATTGAAGAGTATAGAAAGGATTAGACAATGTGTGATAGTCACAGGAGCCCATATGGATCTCCTCTTTGTAGAAATTAAGTGTTCTTATCTTTTGTTCCAACGTCAGGATTGTCTTATAATAGTATTTACTAGTCATAAGAGAAAGTTGGGTTTCATAAGTCCAAGAATGTGAAAACACATTCATATTTTACAATAAAATAGCAACCCATTTGTATTTACCATTTCTAAAGAAATGGAACATGGGAGAACAGTGATTAAAAATGAGGCAGACTAAAGTCTCATGCAATACCCCACTTTATTCGGAGCATCAGTGTATACTCTGAGGGTTAAGAACAGTCTCCTGAGTGAAGTGTACAACTACAAGGACACACCACATATGGCAAAAAATATGTTTTTTCATAGATGCATATAAACAAACCATAGCCAGTTATAATGAATAATCTGAAGTAAACTCATTCCTCTCTGCTACACTTGAGAGAAACACAAAACCACAGTCCAAGAACAGTTCCATGTTTTGAAGAAACTGAGGTCACAAAACTTGTCTTATTTTCTTTGAGTTTTCTTATAAGCACTCAGAATTCTGCTCACACAACTTAAGCTGTGTTCTAACACAAGAGCTACAGTGACATCTACTCAGAACTATTTTTTGAACAGACAGATACTGGAAAAATGACTGAAGGGAGAGTTGAAGAGATAAGATTTATTTCTTGACTATATACACTTTATGAATTCATAGATTTTGGAGGTCTTTCTAGGGTTAAATATGTTAACATGGCTTCTTTTCTTAGCTGGTTTTCACTCCTATATTAATGAAAATAGTTGATAAGATCTAATAACATACCTCCTTGATTCTGACAGAAAATCCTGTTTAATAACTAATGATTTTATTTCATTTTTGTCTTTTTCTTTAATATGGACTTACATATAAGAAATTACACAACCCAACAAAATGTATACATATTCACACCCACCCACACATGCACACCAACAACAGAGACATATACTCATAAACACACACAAACTGGATTATTTCAGAGAAAACAAACAACTCTGGCACAGAGTTGATAATTCCATTTATGAAGGATTCCATATCCATTTCAAAACTTGATTGGTTTTCTTTCTGTTCCCTGTAGCCTTGTGTATCATAGACTTTGACAAATTAATATATACACCCATCTATATTCTGATTGGTTGCCACTTTGCTAATTTGCTCAATTGTACCTAGGTCTTATTACATCCTTAGTAACTAGGACAGATAATAATTTTAGCTTATCAATCAGAAAAAAATAAACGTTATTCCTTACTTGACACAAAGCACACATATTTTAAGACTATTGAATGTATCATCTGTAATCATTTATTTTTACTTCTTTCATACAAAGTTTGTTGAAGAATTGGATATCTTAGATCCTTTTTGAGTAACGAGTTCAAATTTTGGGTAGAATAATTTAGGTGTGTTTTTTATAATTTTGAAGACTTAAAACTCTATTGAACATTTTTACTGTTCAAGGCACAAAAGTAACCATTGCAGAGAAAATAGTGATTAATGGCTTGGTTGCTTTTCTCAAGCAGCGAGCAGTGAGCAGAGAACAGTGCTAACTAAAGAGGCTTCTACTATAAAGTGCACTGTGATTGCCACTATGGAAAAGTACACAGGAACTCTCTAAAAGGAAATATTGATGCATTTAGAAGGAATCTGAAAGCATATTGAGGAGAAATGCAGGCTGAATCAACCCTATTTACATAATTCCAAGGAGATTTGGATAACAGAAACATGAGAAAGAAAAAATACTTTTAATGTTTCAGAAAATGGTAACATAGAAGTTCTAAACACATAGGAATATGAAGTGAGAAGAGGCGAATCCATTGGGAGTTAGCAGGGACGACCAAGAGTCATTGCTGTGAAGGATACAGGCCTGCTTTCCAAACAGTGCCCATGAACTGTGATCCACACCAAAGAAGAAGCAAGCTAGCCTAAAATCAAATGGGTTCGTACACCTTCACAACCCTGCATACCCATCATTCCATAGAGGCTGAAAACAACTTGAGGATCATGTTGGAGAAATTGTTGCCTGATAATATGATAATTCAATAATAACATGGGTGATATGCTTAAAGTTGCCCCAATTAGACAATTCACATTAATGTTGCTAAAATGAATGGTAACTTCTTTTCTGTGAGTAGGCCACTCATTGTCAAGAGTTTGTCACAGTGGAATAGGTATCTTCTTGTCCAGTTTTCCTGACTCCTAAAACCATTGAATAAATTTGGATAAATTAAAAAAAAATCTCCTTATTTATAGTGTCAAAATCTCCATCAACTTTTGGTATAACTGAATCATTAGTAATATGCTTTATTTTTCCATTTATGTATTTTACTGTTACCTCCATATGAAATTACTGATACCTGTTAATTTCTTATCTTATGTGTATATTATATTTGACTTTCTCTGCTCACATATTGATTCTTTGTTTTACCTATACTATTGCATATGCATTCTTTTTTATTGATGATTACTACTATTACTACTACTGCTACTACTACTACTACTACTACTACTACTACTACTAATACTACTACTACATTACTACAGTAATAATTTGGTAGAATTATTATTACTGTATTTTTCCTTATTTGGTGGTTATTTATATTGATTCAGTCTTTGATAGTATTAATAAAGCTATTATGAGTTACACTTCTTTCTTACTATTTTATTAATTCCTTGAGAATTCCATATTATATATTTTGGCACCATGCATTTAACACCAACTTCTCCTCTTATTATTTCCAGATCATCCCACAGTCCTAGTTGCAGAATCTCATGCCCTCATGTCCTTTAATTGAAAATAAATGTTTTCATATGATATATTTTGATTAGTTTCCTCTAACCCACTCTTGTCAGATACGCCTTACATTTCTGCCCACTCAAATTCACACATTTTCTTACTTTATCATGGAAAATCTCAAAAGAAATAAAGAAAACAGAATAATAAAAAATATAAAAACAAAACAGATCAAAGGAAAAGCACAAGAAACATATACAGATGCAAAGACATATTTACACAGACTATAATCTTATAAAACACTTGTGAGAAGCTATCATAATATATAAGTAAGAATATTTGTATTGTTAAAATAAATAAATACCAGAAAAAGCATGAGACACAACAAACAAGTAAACAAAAACAACAACAACAACAACAACAACAACAGCATGGAATTCATTTTGTGTTGACTATCTACTTCTGGGCATGGGACCTACCTAAAGTGGTGTTTTTATACCCAGTGTATTCCCAGACTCCAGTGTATATATATCCAGATAATTTCATCACTGGGCAAATATCACAGGGCACACTTACCTAACCGATGATAGATGCACACACATTTGCAGTGCGGTACCATATTGAATCCACACAGTGCTGTGTCATAAGTGCTGTGTTAGGCATTGAAGCATATTTAAATTAGAGAAGGTTGTGATAAAGTATGTGATAAGAGAAAACCCTTGAATGCTTTTATAAGTCATTCATTATGAACAGAACTACAGATCTTAGCATTGTTCTGGTGAGTCAGTAAACGAAAAAGGGTTGGGCATAAAAGTCTGTGGTAAGCCTCTGGAATGGTGTGTACACATCCGTTTAGAATAAACTACATCTATGAAAAAATATTCCCTTCCTTTAGTAATAATCAAAGCTACTGTGCTATAATTTTTGGAGTTTACAAATTTCTAGTCACTATCAGCCTTTTGGTTTGTTAATAATCATAGCTTACGTGTAGACATATTGTACAATTGAACAAAAGATTTTATTAGTTTTATTCTGTTGGTTTGTATGTTAAAGTGATTAATCTTTTCGTTGTTAAACTTATTTGCAAAGTAAACTTATTTATGAAGCAAACCATTGAGCAGTCTAGACCTGCTTGGGATTAGGCTCATCCTTGTGACTGTTTTCCACCTTGCCACCTTTTCCCAAGAATATGGTCTTCCAGGGAGATATCATTATATAGAAAATGGTCTCCATCACAAAGTTTCCTTCTATAAAGTTTCCTAGAGGCGATTCAGAAGGTGTTTTAATCCTTTGAAGATGTAGCAGTATAGGCAAAAATATAGAAAGTATAGTACATGTATAAACAGAAAAGAGTCCTATATTGACACTATCATAGCAAATAAGCTGTACGTAATGAGTCATATGGAATGCATGTCTCTGGTTGGCAGCAGAGTAGATCCCTTCACCAGCATTGCCACAACACACGAGTGATACATAACAATACAATGTTCTACTGCTACCTGACTGGGTGATAGTAAGTGGCTTCCTTGGAATTTGGTGGGGGGGGGATTTTCATCAGTTATGCAGTACATCCATGTCCAAAATACCATTACATTCCACATTGACTTGTTAAGTCCTTGGGCATGTTTAACTATCTGAGATGTATTCTTAAAATTCCAATGCTATTTTTAATCAATGCTCATGAAGCTGTGAGTGGTGACCTCATAGGGACCTCCATATCTGAATGGATGTAGCAAATAGCCTAGCATCTTAGAATATTTCTGAATGTGCAGTGTCCATAAATTAACTAAGGCTCAATCCTACGAAGAATTGGATGTATTTCTCACAGTGCATACCTATCCTGAATCATGGCTTCTCTGTATTTTCTGTTCTAAATAAACATAGGTACCTCACAGGACTCCATGCCTTCATGCAACACAAAAACACCAAATGCTGCCTGATACACCAAGGCTTCCATTTGAGACTATCATAGGAAGTCAACTATGGTATCTTTATTGTATCTGCAAAGTTTTCTTCTATTAAAGGAACACATTTGTTTCATTATAGGGATGAAAATTAAAGATTTCTAGTATTGCTATAAGTTTAGCAGTTCTTAGTTTTATGTTATGCTGAATTTTTATTTGCTATTTGATTTACATAGTTAGGTTTCACACACACACATACACACACACACACATACACACACACACACACACAAATACAACTTGAATCTTCAGTTCGGATAAAATTTCCACAATTTCTGAAATAGGTCTAAACATACTTCTGCAATTAATTAAAGTATGAAACAAGCTATTTTCTTTTTCAAAATAATTATTTATTGTACATTTGCATGTCCACATGCACATACATGTAGGATGTGGCACGCATATGAAAGTCAGAGGGCAAACTGCCAGACTGGCACACTCCTATCACCTATAGGTCCCAACAAATAAACTCAGATCCTCAGTCTTAGCAGTAAGTGTCCTTAGAGGCTGAGTCATCTTCCCAGCAAACTTCTGCCATTTCTCACTGTGTATTTATACAAAACACATTCTCATCACTGACCATTATAACATCAAAATATTGATTATTCTGAAGGAATTCAAATGTACTTTGCATCCTGCAATATCAAATGTTCCAAGACTCAATTCTGTAGGTGAAAATAAACAAGGTTATTCATTTCATTAGTATTCAGTTTTTCCTTGTTTCTTTAAAACGGTAAGATTATGTATGTGTCAAGGAATTGTTTTAGAATGAATTTGTCTAGTTTTCAATAAACTTTAGTTTTATAAACCTGTTTTATACACCTTTACTCTTAGTTCTCTAAATCCCTCTGGCTTCCTTTCTACTGTCTTTTATTGGCACATAATTTCACTTTGGTCTTTCCTAGGATGCCAAATAATACTGAATATGTGTTGGACTTTCAGTTAATATACTTACAATCCAGTGTCACCTTCTGCCTAGGGAGATAGCTATTTGTCTTAGTAAGCAGGCCTCTTATGGACTGGGACCCTTGCAGGAATCTCACTTGAGCATTTGCTGGGGCCGATGTTTGGAAGCCAAGGGTGTTTTCTTCTTCAGTCTCTCTGTGGATATTACAGCATTGCTTTTGTCTTTGTAACCCATATCCACAGGGAATCTTATTTGGAGATGTTTTTCTTTATTTTGAGCATGGTGTCTCATATGTCCAGTGTAGTATGCCATTGTTATTATTGAAAATTGCACAGTTTCCTTACTCAGAGCATCGCCTTCTTCCAATGCTGCACAAACCCTGCTGTTTCAGTTCTGCCCTCAGTTTTGCAGCTGCTTTTTAGGCAAATGAACATATTCTTACCCAGCACGTCCTCCAGAGAACTTCAGACCAAAGCCTCAAAGGGCTGGGGGTCAAACATGGGGTTTAGTTTACCTGAACAACGCTTCTGCCTTTAAAGCTCTGTGTTTCAGATTGTTGGTCCTTTGTCAGACTCTGACCTCTTCTTGCTGAGTTAAAAGGAATTTTCCTGATTTTGCACTGTAATGTACTGAGTAGTGTTAAACATCTTCTCAGGCTAAAGGACTGTTCCTCACCATCACCTCCCTAGTCCCCTGGCTTTCCAAACTTATTGTCAGAGTTATTTTGTCTACTAACTTTGGTATTATATATCACTCCCTCCCCCCATTTTATGGCTATTTCCTACTGGAGATTTAGTGTGGTCCAAGTAGCTTTGTTAAAATCTTCATAAAGTTTTCTTATCTGGGACATTAATGATCCTTGCTATGTCACACTCATTTATCAACAAGCACATACTCTTTTCAGAGCGTGTTTGGGTCTTTCGTGTTTGCTATGCTTACACTTGAAGAGAAAATTGACATTTTGTCTCCTTGTTTTGGCAAGCTTCCTAAAGCGGTACGCAATATTCTTTTTGCTGTGATTCGCTAAATCAAAAGAAAGTCTTTTTAAGAAAAAAACAGCATCCATTTCTAAGAACTTAACTTTATTAGATTTTGTGAGAATTCTTTCTTTTCCAAATATATACTTTATGGTTAGGGCAGTGATTACTATTCAGTAGGTATTACATTTTATTGTTTAAACTTACTATCCAGGTGAACCTTAAATTTGTCACTTTATATGTTGAGTTTCTGACCTGGGACAAGCTGCCGAGGTACTTATTTAACATACCAGAGGAGACCTGGCCTCCAGAACCAGGTTCTGCCAGCATCTCTCGGAAACATGCTAACATGCTCTACCCGTTACAGGGCATGTTTGGCATGCTCTGCCCCCCCTCTGATATGAACTTTCCCAGGTGCTGCCCTCTTTTCTATATAATCCAGACATCGTTTGGTTCTCTCTCTCTCTCTCTCTCTCTCTCTCTCTCTCTCTCTCTCTCTCTCTCTCTCTCTCTCTCTCTCTCTCTCTCTCTCTCTCTCTCTCTCCTCTATCCCTCACTGCATTTCTCTTCTCCCTCTTAATTTGAATATATGCTTTGTCTCTCTGACCACCACCATCTTTTATAGCTCTCCATCTGCACTGTGCCTTCCTTGACCTCCACCTGTAAGATGAGTAAACCCATCCAAGAGCTTCCCCCAATAAACCTGCCTTTTTATACTTTAATCGGGCCTGAATTGGCTTATTTTGTCTATAGGAGAAACCTATCAACATATCTATATGCAAAACATATACAGACATTCTCTGCCATGTAATCTTCCTTTAATATTATTTGCTGTGTATAATGAAATCTAGTCATAGTGTTCTGAGATAACCCAAATGTTTGTTTGTACTTTCCCTTACTCTGCGTGTTGTTTGCTGTCCCTTCATCCCACAAAACATTTCTTCCCATTCCTCTATCCGCCCATCACATAACCATATTGAAGGAAAAAAAAAAGGAATATAAAGAGGATGTCTACTCCTAGGTAAGGTGGAGAAGAAAGTTTATTGTAGATATGTGGGAGAACATAGTCAGAGGCAGGGACATCTGGGAGAGTAGAAAGTGGTCATGACCAGACTAAGCTGATCTACATGGGGAGAGGAGGAAGGGAAGGGAGAAAAGAAAGTGGAGTGAGAAGCAGAGTCAGGAAGTCCAAAAACGTAATGGTGAGTTTTTCACCCACACTCTTTGTTCCCTGAAATAATGACTTTGAGACATAGTAACATTTGTGAATAAAGGCTTAGGCCATAAGCTTGGGCCTGTTCCCTTGCTAGCTCATTAATGAATTATCCCATTTATTTTATTTAATTCCTGCCACATGCCTGGTTACCTGGTTATCAGTTTCATGCAACTGTCATTTGTCTTCTGTGTCTGGGATGAATCTCTTACAATTGACGGTCTCCCAGAATCCTCCCTCTCTCTGACAGATATCCTTCCTTCTAATCCTTCATCAGGTCATTGGCCATATGCTTCTTTATTGACAGGTAAAGCTTCAATACATTGCACAAGACATTATCTCTACACAAAGTTACAAAGAGAGTAGGTAACCTAAAGGATTGGATTTTTATAGAAAAGAGCAGTCTAGCCCCCTGAGCTAGAAAAGTTTAGAATAGGGTAGGGGATATGCTCTCACACCCTGTAACAGGTAGGGACTGCGGAATGCGTGGAGAAACTGGTGGCCAGGTCTGGCTTGTTAAATAGGCACCTCAGACTTTGGTCCCAATTATGAAACCTAATACATCTGTCATCCAAACCCTTCAGCTCCCTCCGTCCTTTCTGAGTGACATTCATAAAATGTTTTTCCTGGGTCCTGGATAACTTCCACTTAGCTCTTTGACATATGTGTCTTTTCAGAAAATGAGAGTTACATTAATTCAGCCTTTGCTCATGGAATGTATACACCAGCATGACTTAGAATCAGCAGGGGTATATATTGCTTTGTTAACTGCAGTACATTTGAGTAGGGTGAAAGAGGAAAGAGATTTACTCTGGTTTGGGCTAGGATATTTAGAGAACCCGAGGGAATGCAAATACAAGCTGGTACTCCTCACTCTAATGGAGAGTTTGTTATTCAGTTCAGAGAAGGAAGTGAAAATCACAACACTTACATATCTCCTGTGCAGAAAAACAGATTTTGTAGGTCTATGGCTCATTCTTAATTGTATTACTGCTGTGTGCACTGGTGCATGAATGTGTGCCTCTGTGTGTGTGTGTGTTTCTGTGTCACTGTGTGTGTGTGTGTGTGTGTGTGCGTCTGTGACTGTGTGTGGGGTGTGTATTGTGTGGTATATAGTATGTGGTATGTGGTATGTATGTATGCGTGTGTATCTGCTGGATATATTATAAAAAATCATACTACTATTTTATGTGGCTATGTTTCACCATTGATGCTTTTTAACTCCTTGTATCTTCTACATATCAATATTCCTTTGTGCGTAGATTTGCAGCTACTCTCTGCTATTCTCTAGAATGTGCCTTTACTAGATTGTTCTCTTTGCTGAGCAGGAGCACTGTCACTAGATAAAAAGCCCATTAGCCTACTTTGTTTTCATTCCCTGTGCTTTGGGGTCTCTTGTTCAAAACTGACAATAATTGAAAGAAGCCAGGCTCAGGAAAATGAGTATTATATGAACCGAGTCACATGTGCAATATAAAAATATTATCTCACAGAAGCTGAGAGTAGGACACTAGTTACCAGTGACTGGAAAGGAAAGGGAAGGGAGAAAGGAGGCAAGGCACTAACTCAAGCTGATGAGAATCAGAGTCTCTGGGGTGCTGTAGTCTTATGTCCTAAAATGCCTGAAGAAAGGTTTACAGATGGTTCTACGATGAATAAAAGGTAGATGGTTTAGGAAATATATATATGTAAATATTGTATACATATGTATATATATTCATATATATAATGTATATATGTATATATATGTATATATAATGTATATATGTATATATATGTATATATAATGTAACTTGTCTTGAATGTTACATAATATATATGTGAAAAGCTTACAGTATTACTTTAATATGATTTTATTTTTAAAGATATCAAATAAACAATAAATTAATAAACAGAAAGACAAACAGAAAATAAATATTATTTCCCTAGAGACTAGAGAAAGCCAACTGAATTGTAGGAATGGAAAAAATGCTATAGGTCTATGCAAAAGTCCCCCAGAGTTAATGAGCCCTATGTCCAATAATCATACGTACAGAAAGACACAGACGACAGCAGACAAGTGCATTAGAACAGGCTTGTGTGTAAAGCCAAATTTTGGTTCAGGCAGCCCAATTATGACAACTGACATATTTACAAGGTGTCAATCCATCAAATAAATGGAGCCTAAAGTGGCTGTGGAATAATAGCCTGTAATACCGTCTGCCATTTTGCTTGACTGATGCACTCTTTTAAACTTTTTTTCCTCACATTCCTTGGCTGATTTGTGGACCTCGAAACTAGCAAGTGCCTTTCAACGGAAGGCAAAAGAGCAGGCAACTGGTACCTACTGTCCACCTGTGGCCAGCTGTGATGACAGGTTAATTGTGTGATGGATTTGTTAATCATCATAACAGCTACTTGGGCAGGTGTCCCCTCTCCAGTGAGAGAAGCCTAAGCCCAAAGTTACACAAGTGACAGGTGATGAACATGTGGCTTTAATGACTTCTGTGAGGTCACATTCTGCCTCACTGGGGAAGTCAGTATTGCCTTTATTTTCCTGTAGTGTAATTATCAGTCTTATGCCATTGGGATCTGACTGGTCTGAGGGCAAAAGCTGTATTTTAGCTTTTCCCTGTTTACTTAGACAGAGTGTTAGCATAAAATCAGTAAGCAGTGACTTAATTACAGAGATCACAGATTAAGATGGTGGTCTCAGTTAGACATTGAGAGTTAAGTTATGAAACTTGCTGGCTCTTTGACCCATATGGCTATTGTGTGGATTACAGAGTTAAATGGAGTAGAAAAATGGAGACACCCCAGTATAAAACATAAGTGCGAGTTAATGCTAGAGCAGGAACTAATTTGATAATTAGCAAGATTATATTTTTTGCGTATGGGTTAGTCATCTGCATAGTATAATGAGTGAGTTTTTTTTCACGTACAGTGAGCCTCTGTGTATCCTAACAAATGAACTAAATGAGCATTCTTATTTAAAATGTTTACATTTATGTGTAATGGTACCTTATCAGTATCTCTATGCAAAATGAGCATATGGTGATGATGGAGCCCAGAAGAGAGCATTGCATGCTCTGGGACTGGAGTTAGAGTATTGTGAGGGAGCTACTGTGGTGGTGCTGGGGGCTAAACCAAATTCCTTTGCAAAAGTACCCAAAATTCTTAACTGCCTCTCATGACTACTGAGCCATCTCTCCAGCCCTCTCTACCCCCAAATTAAACATTGTTACTGCCTAATTTTAGTTTTAGAAACATAATGGTCTTTCCAGTGGACAAGATATGCTGTCCTTGACGATACCATGTGAACAATGATCTCCATATTGGTTTTCACTTACAGATTTATCTAAATTTTAGAGAACTGCCATAAAGGGGCTGGCAAGAGGTCAGCTTGTAACAGTGCTTGTTGCTCAAGCTGAACAGCCTAAATCCAACTCCTAG
The DNA here is from genome assembly GCF_011064425.1 of Rattus rattus. NCBI lineage: Eukaryota > Metazoa > Chordata > Mammalia > Rodentia > Muridae > Rattus > Rattus rattus. The sequence continues at coordinate 199,497,697 of NC_046154.1, forward strand.
AACCCATGTAAAAACGGAAGGAGAGAATTTACTTCACAAGATTGGCAACTGACCCCCAAAATGTACACTGTGGCATTCGTGAGGCCTCACACCCAACATAATTTTTTAGATAATTATTATATTTAATTAGGCAAAATTAAAATGTCATTGCAGTATTGAGCAATCTAGAAAGGATATATTTGCAATATCCATGACAATGGTTTGCATGTAACAGTGTCTAGACTTATATGTTGAGCAGAACGATTTTAGACAAAAAGGAAAGCTGAGGGACAGAGTGAGAGGACAGAATTTATTAGGGCCACGGTGAATGTGAGTCACAAGGAAAAGTAAGAAATGCCAGTTGCCGAGTGTATGTATTCCCAAAGTATTTTTAAGGGGTTTTGGTTTTCATATATTATATACAAAGAACAGAAAATGTTACAGCTCCCCTGTTGTTACACGCCATTGCTCAGTCAATGAGGAATACTGGATGACAGATGTCATCCTAACTCAAGGTTAGAGTTGTATAAGCAAGAAAAGGCTTTGTGCTTGAGTGGCACAGGGAGTCTGCAAAAACTTGCCATTCTAGATCGTGGTGACTACTGTTTCAAGAGTTGAAGAATGTTGAGACCCTTTCTGTCACAATTTAAATCCCATCACAGAAATTGGACAGTACGGCAGATGCCTTAACAGGGTAGTGACTAGCACAGTAGTTATCTCCCTTCCTAATGCTGCCACACTTTAGTACAGTTCCTTATGGTGTAGTGATCTTTAACCACAATATTATTTTGTTGCTACTTCATACCTGTAATTTGCTACTGTTATGAATTTTAATGGATACTTCCAATATTCAGGACGGCTGATATATAACCAGTATGGAAGGTCAACATGCACACTGGATTAGAACCACTGGCCTGGCAGGTTATATAATCAAAGTTCATACAAACTGGAGGACTCTGAACATAGGAATTGAAGTCTGAAGTCCAACAAGGCCCTTTCTTCAGACAAGGAAAGAACAGGTGACCTTAGTAGGATTTCAAAGAAGGAGAAATATGACTCTTTCAGCAAGAAGTGTATATATGGTAAACTTCCATGTGATGAAATACTCTTGATAGGAAAAGACTAGCTAATTGACACAACAAGGGCCAGTATACCTGTCTTTTTGTGCTCTCTGATAATATTCTGTGTGGGGCATGGAAGAGTTCACTATTAACTAAGCACTGAAGATGAAAAAGTGTAGCTTTACACAGGGCCAAGCAAAGAAACAATGTCAGAAGGATGCTGAAGCAAAGGTAAAGTATGAACAAGGTTGTTATTATTTCTAAGACATAGGAAAGAAACAGAAAGATGCCTTAAAATTTGGTAGTGTGGACTTCTGCTAATCCTATGCTGTATAGTCTATACATCTATCTGGTTCATGAGAAAGTAGAATGCATGCACAAGACTCAGGAAAGCAATAACAGGGTTTATTGGAAAAGGGGACTCCACAAGCTCAGAGTTTGCACTTCCTTGGAATTAGAGAGTCCTGAAGTTCCAACCCTAACTCAAACATGGGAGCCGGGCTACAACAACATGAAGAATACCTAAATTAAGCTGAGATTGATTCCTTTATAAGTATGTCCTGGCAGGCTATGTCTGAATCACATGAAAATCCTATTTTTGATGTTTGCGGATGCTCCATAATCAAACTGTACAAACACTGGTAAACCCACATCTATCAGAGCACTGCCTACCATAGCCATGTATTGCAATGAGCTTAGATCCCCATGAACAGACAAAAGAGCAAAGACAATATCATATGCCTCCCATACAGGGGTGGGGATATTTCTATCCATAAATAAGAATGAAAAATGAAAGGTATCATTTGCAGAAATGTGGATAGACCTGGAAGTCCTCTTATCAGAGGAAATGAGCAAGTGCCATAGAGATGTATCATGTGCTTAAATGTCTTAAAGATTAATAAGTCTCAATTAAAAATTATTGTGTTATATTGTAGACAGAGAAGGTAAAGAGATAAATAGAATAAAATTAGTGATAGATGGAATCACAGGACCAAAAAATACATTATATACATGAGCTAAAACTTCAGTATGAAACTCTTCATTCTGTACAATTGTTATGTACAAGTTAAATATAGATAAGTATAAAGTACAGTTAATATAAACATGACTCAAGATGGGGCAGTTAGTTTCCTTGACTTCCTAGTGTGTAGATCCTTCTCAGTTCACACTGTGTAATGTTCAAATGAAGAAGAAAGAACAAAAGAACCCAGTGGGAATATGTCACTGTTGTTGACCGCATGCCAGGGTTGCCAAATAAAATACACAGTATTTTAAGTAACTGACTAAACTTTTTAAGTCCCAGTGTTAGCTGGATAGACATGTATTGGACAGATATGAGAAGGTACATTGTTTACATACATAAAATTTGTATAATTTTCAAGTATAATTATGCTTAAAGGAGCTATTTTTGTGGAATTTAACTAAATTATTTATTTCTCTATTATGTACTCCTACTTAATTCCATTTCAAAATAGTAACCATAAAGATTGTTTACTGATACACCAAACAATTTCGGATTTAGCTAGAATATTTAAATTTTTATTATCACTGAAGAAGTAGAGAAGAGTAATAAAAATGCTGCAACATCTCAAAGGCATATTGTGAAAATATCTCTTGGTTGTTCAAATTTTATAGCATGCTGAACTACTATAATGGGTGTATCCAGATTCACAGGACATTAGATAATCACAGTCATCTTGTGCAAGTTTGGGGATACAAATTATTAGAAGCATTTACAGGGAATAATGCAAAGTAGGTTTTTTCTTACACACAAACATCAAGCTGGTTTTGTTTATTCCTCTTTAGGGATGAGTAGGTAGACATTAGGAGGATCATGTGGCATTGGATCTGACTCAACATTCTGCAGAAGCAAAGGCTGGAACAGGAGGACTAGTCAGAGGATGGGAACTGAGTCAAATTCTGGCCATGAAAGGAGATATGACATCCTGAATTTCCATGAAGGGCATTAGTTGATAAGTAAACTTGGTTTCAGAAACCCTACCCTTAGAACAACATACTGAATAACATAGATATTATGTATTGTTATGCTCCCCTGTAAGAGTCATTTCAAACACATCTGTCAATTACCTGAACAAGAAAACTCTCCTGATAAAATCTGTATATTCCAATGAATTTATACGGAGTGAAACTTCTGCCCCAAATGTAAATCTCCAGAGTTGTATCTAATCATTGTCCACTCCCAAATATGGAAAACATGCTTTCCTGTGCTCTGCAAACTATTTGTGTCACCTACTCTATGCTCTGTATGAACAGTCTGAGCTTTGAGAGCTAGACTGGTGGGGAGAGGAGGGCAGAAAAATATACAAGGGAAGTCTGGCTAGATATCCATTGTAGGAATCCTCGTGTCTGGTAATTATTTCCCATTAGATTAAACCTAGCTACTTTTCTTCAGGAAAAAAAAAATCTGATATGTCTCTACTCATGGGCCAGAGGATGTTTGAATTGATCTTTGCTTCATGTCTTTTCCAGCTTTCATTCAAAATAAAATGTGAATGAATTAAATTAACGATAATTTTTCTCCACTCAATGCACTAAAAGTCACATATTCCCCCGCATAACCTGTATAACTGCCTTACTTTCTGCTTAATATCTGTATTTCTGCAACATGCCACCAATCACACATCTCTAATTAACACCTAATTCTGTATTAATTTCCTTGTTGTTTTCCTTTGGGCTTGTGTATGAGACAATAACTTACATTTGCAAATCACCCTATTAGCAATACTTGTTGGATTGTAACACCTTGTGGGTAGTTATCATGTAATTGTCTTCTCAAAATTATTACTCTATGTGTTAGATATTGGTTGCTGCTAGTTCTAAATGTGTTGCTAAATGTGTCACAGGCACACAAAAAAGAAGCAAGTTCTACCTATATTATGTGTCAGATTTTCCTGCAGAGCTTTAGTTTAAAAAGTAATTTAACATTTTGCAGAAGCCCCTGGATTGAATAGCCATGTATTCTAAAAATTGGGAATCAAAGGTCAGGGTAGAAGAATTGGTGGTATGCCTGCTAATTCTGAACCACAGGGTGACTAGTTAAATTTCTGTGGCCTCAGTTTCTGCTAATGTTTCAAAGGAAGAATCCAAACCAAGAGCAGTATGTGAAGATCAGAAGAGAAACTAGATGGAGAGTGCTTTGTAAATTGTGAAAGTACAAGCATATCACTGATCATGATGACTTTTTTTCCCATGATGTGAATGGTGTCATGGGAATAAAAGCATTGATGGCATCCCTATTTCATTTCAATTCTGTAAGTGTTTGTTAAGTCCCTGCAATATGGAGGTCCCTGCTGTGTGAAGTGTCTGTGATTCAGAATTGGAACAAGTCAGCGAGACACAGCTCCCCCCCCCCTTCTCAAATTCACAAAGGTGTAAAAAAACGGGATATGCAGTACTTCAGAAAGCATGGATCAGGGACTTCTTATGGAGCCAGGGCCAGTATAGATCGGAAGAACAGAAAGATAACAGGTGTGTTGCCAGGTGCTCTCTGTGTGCCTTACTGTTGCCTATGAGGATAAACAGAGAAAGAGGAGAAGTTACCCAGTGCAGTACGAAGTTCACCAGTTCTGTGATTGAGCAACCCCTTAGGAGATGATGGGACCATTTATATATAAAAAAAAGAAAGATAAAAATAAAAATGCAAGTTATCCATCCAAGTCACTTAAAAGAATATGTATAACATAACATTCAGAGATATTTTTTAAAGTCTCCAAGTTTTAACTATTATTAGACAGAGCTGTTTCACTCCAATGCTCTAAAATAAAACCCTGGATGTGATTGAAATTATCATCTTTCCACTGTCCTTACTTGTATCATGCTCCCTAGAATATTTTGCTGTGAGACTGGCTTTTTGTTCTCTGTCTCTGTCTGTTGTAGTCTGTCTCTGTCTGTCTCTGTCTCTGTCTGTTGTTCTCTCTCTCTCTCTCTCTCTCTCTCTCTCTCTCTCTCTCTCTCTCTCTCTCATATTCTATTTCTACATAGGAATACTTCAAGAACAGAACAGTGAACAGTGCTTTACTCACTTAAAAATAAGCCAGAAGAGAAACAACAGAGGGCTGAAAGGAACTGGATACACTCACCCAAGTAGTCTTAACAAGTGGAAGAAACAAAAAAGTGAGACCAAATTATGAAATTGATATGAATTATCCATGCTGTAGCCCTCATGCTGTAGACAAGGGTATGGTCAACAGTGTATAAAGAATTCCAGAGTATCACTGAAAGTGGTGTTAGGAAATGAGATAAAATCTTTCTATCATGAAATCTTTCCAAGTTCTAACTCTTCATAATCTGGTTACGCAGAAAGGGGGAAAAGACTACCCTGAGCAAGGACAGATATGTTTACAAAGAATTATGAATTATGGAAACACTGTTTAAGAGGAACCCATATAGAAATCTCTGCAGTCTAATGAAATATAAAAGTAATGTAGCAAACATTTGAGGGCAAAGGTAGGTGAGATCTCAATAATAAAAAATGCCTTTTAGTCAAACAAGAATGAACAAACTGGGAGGGAAGTTTCCCCTAAGAAAGAGCACTTAACAAAATAAACTAAGTCAAAGGATGAAAGGTAAAATAAGGTCAGAGCATAAACACCATGCAGTTTAAATGGTGCAAAAACAACAAATCATTCAAGAATCCTCTAGGTTCTGAGCTTGAAAAATAAAAAAAAAGTAAAATGCACATTTGACCTCATGATTTATCATTATTTAATGCGAATTTTAACAACCAATGTTTGAGATGGTTACCAGTAAAATTCTTTATAGATTGGAATGCAAAGACTATTCTTTCTAATACTACCATTCCTTTTTTTAATTAGATATTTTCTTTGTTTACATTTCAAATGTTATTCTCTTTCACGGTTTTCCCTCCAGAGAGCCCCATCCCATTTCCCTAACCCCAGTATCCATGAGGATGCTCATCCACCCACCCAGGCATTCCCTCCCACATCCCTGCCCTGGCATTCTCCAAATTGGGCCATCAAGCCTTTACAGAACCAAGGTCCTCTCCTCCCATTGATGCCTGACAAGGCCCATCCTCTGCTGCATATGCTGCTGGAGCCATGGGTCACTCATGTATACTCCTTGGTGAGTGGTTTACTTCCTGGGAGCTGTGGGGGGTCTGGTTGGTTGATATTGTTGCTTTTTCTATGGGGTTGCAAACCCCCTCTGTTTCTTTAGTCGTTTCTCTAACTCCTCCATTGGGGACCCCATTCTCAGTTCAATGGTTGTCTGTGAGCATCTGTTTCTGTATTTGTCAGGCTATGGCAGAGCCTCTCAAGAGACAGCTATATAGCATTTAAACACATGGGATTTGGGGGGTATTAATATTCAAACCACCACACCTTTCCAAGTTTATGTCTTTTCCATTTCTGCCATTGAGTTGGTCCAGCTCCATCCCATTGGCACGTGGCTTTTCTGTAAGTTGACAAAACAAAAACGAGAAGATACTCACATTTCTGCTTTCCCCCTTACATTTCTGCATTTTTCTCCTTTTCCTTTCTGACAGATTCAGGTGGTATTAGGATGATCTGACTTTCTGCAGGAACATTGAGAGAGAAAGGTACTCTGTAGTATGCTTAGAATGCCTCCTTCAGAGATGAATAAGGAAGACAGTGGATTTAGGAAAATATTCCTAGGGACAAAGCCTCGGGTTCTACTAAGTAAGTAGTAAAGTCACGTAGGAAGCATAACCAAGGCACAAACAAGTAATTTTCCCCTTTCTGAACACAGACATTGACAATTTCAAGTATCTATTGACCAGAGTCAGCGGTGTCCCTCATGTTGCCTTCACTGAAGTGAATGATGATTGCAGTGCTTGGTTTCTATGTTTTAGTAGCACTTTGTGTGTGCAGGAGAGGCAATTGCTTATTTTTTCAACATAGTTTTAGAGCAAGAAGAGTACAGCTAGGCAGTCGTCTTACTTCTCTCTTTATTTCAGTCTGAAACACCTACATTCACCCTCTGAGACTATCATCTTCCACTTGTTGAGGTTTTCAAAAGAATTATGAACTTATTTGATCTTTCTAATCCAGAGTTACCGTTTGGTTCTCTCATGTGTCTCTACTCCATTGCTGAATTGCTCATTCATAGTCTGTATTACCTTCCTTGTTTTGTTCAGATTTTTATGCATTTTCTCTTTGATTCTATTCATACTTTTAAAAACTTTTCTTCTGCATGTTTTGTAAGGTATTTTGTCTACTCTGATACCTTTTAGTAGAGAGCTATGAACTTTAGAAGTTTTCCTATTTTGCTTCAGCATGTTTGCCTGTGTATAGGTAAGGTTTGCCTATCCATTGGGATTGGGTGTCTCATCTGAAATTACGTAGTGGACTTCTTGGTTAGTGGCCTTCTACCTGTGATGTGTGTTTGTTAAGTTATGTTGTATATAGTTTCAAGAAAGCTTAATGGAGTAACTCACCTACATCATGTTTGCCTGAGGCTAAGGGTATTGGTCCACTACATAGAATATGAGTATCTGAAAAGTCCACAGTCTATTTAGAGCTTTTAAGTAAATTTGGGTAAATTTAGTATTTGTTTAGATACACAAATGTACACAGAATTGAAGGTGTAGTGTTCATTCTTATTTGGGGTGGTGATAATTCTATCTATTGATGCAGGTTTTCACAATAACTGTTAATGTTGGTGTTTGCTTTGATATGCTAGGTGATGGTGGTAGCCCATGCATATCTTATCCTTAGATTAGATGGTGGTGCAGATACTGATACTTCTTATAAAAGATAATGGGTAGAACAATTCAGACATTTGTCTAAACTGCTTCATAGGGTCTGTTTCTCAGGAACAACTTCCCCAGGGTCCAGGGAAATAGTAACAACTAGTGATTACTGATTTTTAACACCATGTAATTTCAGAAAACAAACTCTTGCTCAAGATGCCTCCCAGCTATACATTGCACAGAATGGATCTCTAAAGCCAGAGAACTGTGCAGACTACATGTCTTTTGTAAGCATCTGTAAAGCAGAGATTACTATGCTAATAGGGCTTAGTGAGATTCTTCATTTTTACCTATCCTCCTCAGTAAGATGGACAACCTTCACTCCATGAGGTAACAGGTGCAGCGCTCTGTTTCTTTTGTTTTACATGCTTCATCCCTCAATTTAAGTAGGTATCCTATTCACTGCTGTTGAAACCAGAGCTCTCCACAGTCACCTCATATGTAGCTATATACCAGACTAATTTTCTCTTAGGTAGGATATGTCACATGTGACTCAATCTTTTCAATCTGGTCTGGGCCATTGTACATGTAATTCTAGTGTCTCAGATAATTGTAAAGTGAACTTATGAGACAGAAATAACAACTCCCAATCACGTGGGAGATCACTGACCTCAAGACTATATAGGCTACAGAGTTGAATGTTTTATTTATTTGTATTTGCTTGCAATTATTTTGACCAATTGTTATCTATACCCCAGTTCCCTGCTTTTTTTAGAGAATATGAAATTATCTATTCAAATTCATGATGTATATTGTTTTAATTAAGATAAAAATAATTATCGGAAGCATACTAAGAAAGAAGTGCTCTTAGTTGACTCAGGTAAATATGCTTATCAGAAGGCTGAACGTACAGAGTGGAGACAGAAGTTCACAAGATCCAACTAGTACTCAATTGTAGCAAAGAGTATATATAGATAAATCATCATGGATTATTTTGCTTTAGTAGCCAGTCCTGGCTGCACAGAAGAAGGGGTAGAAAATTATAGAGGACAGTAGCATAGTAGTCACATAATGACAAATACATTTCAAAGATAAATGTATTGCCTCTAAGGTGAACCGATCGAGAGAATGAAAGTAGAGTTTTGTGGAGTATCACGGGCTTGGCCAAGAGAAGTGTGGCAGTACGGAATCACATCCTTCTCTTGAAATCTTGTTGGAAATGGATTGCCAAAGAGAAAAAAAGTGAGACATCAGAAATGGTTGGTGAAGCCATTTTCTGTACTTTCTTCAATGTAGGAACAGCTGAAGACAGGGAGGAGATGCTTCTGAAAATTTGAATTTTGAAAAATTTGTATTTGACTGAAGTTGTTGCTGTTCCTTAGGGTTAACACTTAACAGAAAAATTTTATATTACATAGAACAATTTTAGTGTGATGTGATTGGAGCACCAAGTGCCAGAAAGGAAAAGCCACCTGTCCTCTAACTTGACATGGAGAGAAGAAGTCAAGAGGTTCAGTTTGGGGAACTATGAAAACAAACAGGAAGGGGCAAGGTGAACTTGTTTCTTCTGTCAATATCAACTATATAAAGAAAAAAGACTAGCTTCATCAAAGAAGGGCAGTGATGATTGACACAATGGACTAGGAAAGAGGTCATAATGGAGGACAGGAAGTTTGTTTAACCTGAATGATGGACTCACTCTGAGATTCAGATGTTATCAAAATAGTCATGTAGCATATTGAAATAGTAAAGTTTATTTCTTCATCAGGAAAGAAATGTAAGATAGTGAGAGGAAAGACAGAGCAAGGGAGACAGAGACAAAGAAAGACAGACAGACAGAGACAGAGACATAGGCAAAGAGGGAAAGAAAGAGAGAGAGAGAGAGAGAGAGAGAGAGAGAGAGAGAACCAAAGGAGGAACAAAAGACATACAACTTCTATATTTATGATCAACCTTAAATCAGGATTAGAGCTAGGCTGATAGCTACCCTCTAAGCTATTATATCTACTTCCCTGAGTGTAACCTGAGTTATCACTTGTTATATTCCTTCAGAGCTGCACTTAACTTCAGTTGGCCAACCCTCATGGCAATACTTTAAGATTCCATTTTCTTTCTTCTCCTCCTGTGGTCCTTTGCTGACTCTAAGCCCAGATCCCAAACTCCTCCCCACTCTCTTCTGCCCAGTTATAGGCTGTCAGCATCTTTATTCAACCAATAGCTTTAAGTTAAGGAGCAAGGTCACATAGCATCACTTTTGTATTCCTGATGATTCTCTTGTCCCTGTGGGTAACCAGGCCTTGTGTGCTAGTATTTACTCTTACAATACAAAGCAAAGACCAAACTTCAACAGAGAGGGAATGATGCAGGGTAGAGACCCCAAGACAACTCAGCATGACCAAAGTCCAAATTTAAGTCTTTGTATTAAGCCCCATGGTGATTGCCTGCAGAGAAACACTTTCTCATAGAGCATCCTCAAATGTACTTTAGGGAGCTTTTAAACCCAATCACAAAAAAACACACATGGTATACATTCATTGATAAGTGGCTATTAGCCCAAATACTTGAATTATTCTAGATGCACAGAACACATCAAACTCAAGAAGGATGACCAAAATGCGAATTCTTCACTCCTTCTTTAAAAGGGGAACAAGAATACCCTTGGCAGGGAATAGGGAGGTAAAGTTTAGAACAGAGGCAGAAGGAACACCTATTCAGAACCTGCCCCACGTGTGGCCCATACATATATAGCCACCCAATTAGATAAGATGGATGAAGCAAAGAAGTACAGGCCAACAGGAACCGGATGTAGATCTCTCCTGAGAGACACAGCCAGAATACAGCAAATACAGAGGTGAATGCAGCAGCAAACCACTGAACTGAGAACGGGACCCCCGTTGAAGGAATCAGAGAAAGGACTGGTAGAGCTTGAAGGGGCTTGAGACCCCATATGAACAACAATTACAACCAACCAGAACTTCCAGGGACTAAGCCACTACCCATGGACTGACCCTGGGCTACAACCTCATAGGTAGCAATGAGTAGCCTAGTAAGAGCACCAGTGGAAGGGGAAGCCCTTGGTCCTGCCAAGACTGAACCCCCAGTGAACGTGATTGTTGGGGGGAGGTGCGGTAATGGGGGGAGGATGGGGATGGGAACACCCATAGAGAAGGGGAGTGGGAGGGGTTAGGGGGATGTTGGCCCGGAAACTGGGAAGGGGAATAACAATCGAAATGTGAATAAGAAATACTCAAGTTAATAAAGATGGGGGAAAAAAGAAATATTCAAGTTAATAAAGATGGAAAAAATCAAAACAATTTAAAAAAAATAAAGGTAAAGAACATAGAAAAAATCTCCATCTTGTTTGGCCATTGCAGTGGAAAACAAAGCAAACGAGTAGTTTAGCAGAAACCAAAACCATGCAGTCAGCTATGGACATTTTGTCCGTGTTCCTAGAACAGGTTTAGGTTCTTTCCGTCAGTACTTTGCAAGATACACAAAAAGGGGGAAAGAGTCATTTTCAGGTTAAAACAAAAATGGTTCCAGCTAAGGCAAGATGAAGGAACCTTTGCCCTGTCACTTGAGGAAGAATAAAGGAAAGAAGAAGTATGATTGTGAAATGCATTGATTATATGTAGACAAAATGAACTATCCACTAACAATAAAATTTATTGTTTTCTTGAGTATAATTTAAGAATCAAAGCAGACAAGGAAACCCCTCATTGCACAGACAGACTCTAAACTATGCTAGATGATGTGTATTTAGTCATCTCTGAGGTTAGCTCTTGAAAAACAGTGTCTGTTAGACTGCTAATCTAATCCTCTTATCCTCCCTTTCAGTCCTGTGCTAATCTTTCTCCTTTCCTTCATCTTCCTTTCTTGTCTCCTTCTACTTTTCCTCTTCTCTCAATCTCTCATCTCTGTGTAATATTCATTATTCATAATCTTTTCCTATACCCATATTTATGAATAGCTATATTCAAATGTAGAATACAGTGATGTTTTCTGTCATGATTTTATCAGCCTCATCATGTTACCCCCACTCCCTGCTTCAAAATTCAAAACAATCTTATGTATTTCAATTGAGTTTAAGTCATCTAGTCTATCAGACTTTCTCTATACATGGAAATGGTTATGGACAAAGGGAGCCTCACTTGAAGGACGTACCAGAAACGAAAAGGCAAAGCATCATAAGTAATTTTAAAATTTTATACTTTTCCAAGCTATGGGAAAAATCCCTTTTATTCTGGGGAAACAATATTAATATTTTATCACAGGTCCCATCACTTATGAGATTTTAGCTTCACAAATTGGGCGGGGAGTTTCAGTAAATGAACAGAAAAATGCACTCACTGTTGTGTTGGAAAACAAAGACGATTTTAATCAAACTGCTTGGAGAACTATTTAGTGTAAAGGATGTGAAATAAGAAGAGATTTACACTTTCAACTGCAATGCCATCTTGAGTTCTTTCAATGAAGATGAATGAATAACTCCATCATCTCAATGTGTCGTCTCTTTAACCAACATCCTGTCTGCGCTATGATTTGTGACGGTTTTACACAGGAAAAACTAATCGAGATATATCTTGGCTGTCAAGTCCTGGTATTCCTCTGGGCATTCTGAGCAGACAGTTTTACCTCTTTCATTATCTTTGTGTTACAGATAATGGATAATAAACCAGCTTACAGTACCCAAAGGAGGCCTTCTTGGACCTAGAAAAGTCTTCAAACACACTGTATACACATTAAACTTTTCTTGCCCTCCGAAGACACCTTGAAATCAAATCAAAATTGCTTTACTTTCAAAATCAAGAATCAATTTCCCCCAGTCCCTGGTTGGTAAAGGTAGTTTTATCTGTGGTCCCATCTGGTTCTTGAGGAATTTAATCCACTATTTTTCATTGTTTGGTTGGGTGTACTGGAAGCTTCACTTGAGGCTCATTTTATAATCCAGATTTTCCCCAAGTGCCCCTCTTTCTTTCCCATCTCAGACTTCATGGACTAGGCCATTCATTCCTTTTCTCTGAGTCAAGAGACTCCTCTGTCTTTTCAGTTTTTCTATACCCCAATGTCTGTCTTCCAGGTAGGCTGTGGTATCTCCAGCTGGCCTGTTCTCTCCTACTCAAAGGCAAGTTCTTTGCTTTACCATTACTCAACTGTATCCTGGTAATTTATGTATAATTAATGAAATAAATGAGTTTTTAATGCTCACTTAATTTAAGACATTTTTCTTTGTCCCTGAATTTTCTATATAAAACAGATAAAAGCCCCTGCTTTTATCATCTTTGACCTTATCATTATTACTTATTTAGTAGTGTTAAGCAAAGAAGAACAACAAAGAATACAATGTAACATGTCAAACATATGGACAGTATAGAATCATTTTTAAAATGTGTAAAATATACTCTAGTGTTTCATCATACAAAAAAGGCAGTTCAAATCTAAAAGAGAAAACGATAGAGTCTATTTCGCAGCCAAACATGAGAGACCATGGGTAGGTATAAGAGGTTACCCCAAAGAGCTTGTTCCAATGTGCCAACAATATCATGAAGCTTGTATTTTAAAAACTTAATAATGCAAAACACTCATCAAATCCAATGATGGAAATGTCAGGTAGGCCGGTTGTAGAAAAGCAATAGGCCCTTTGAAATAGGTGTCTGATATGATCTAATGACAGTGTTAGACATCAGGGTGGCAGAAGCTAGTGGTCCATGTCTACATTTTTAAAGGAAGGATCCACCTAACTAAGGATGTTAGGTTATACACAGAGGTAAGTACAAATGGACACATATTAGACACAGACATACCCCAAGATCAATTATGGAAAATGTCAGGTCACAGTAACCAACTCCTCAGCCCTGTAAAGTATTTACTGAAGATGTACCTTTTACTGAATACTTCATTCCACAGTGTTTTGTGTTCTGTTTTCTTATAATTTTCTCCACAAGTCCATGACATTGCTTTGATGTCTATATTAGTTGTACATCAGAGATGAATGCTGACTAAATATGGTAGACTATGTTGATCTCTGATTCCAGGAAGACCCATTTGGAATTTTCAGTGATTCCCCCTTTTTAGGAAATGGAAATCACTAAATATAATGGAAAGAAAGGAGAATTATTTCAATGACTGAGTCATCTGTGTGACTCTCACTTTGTGAATGCATTCCAGAATGAGCTCTAGGATATCCTGGTGATTTATCATCCCTGCCTAGAAACTTCTCTACCTAGTGAACATTTCACTCATGACCGAGTCCTAGGTGGCCAAATATGTCAGAAATGAATAATAATACATAGTCAAATAAATGCAAGACACTTTGCTGTCTTTGATGAGTTTTACACAGATGTATAGGAATAGTACTTTTTTCTTATTAAGATCTTTCTGGAAGGTTTAACTGGCTGCTGAGGCATCACAGAGTGATGACCTCATTAAGAGTGTGCTACAATTGAAAAATATTACCAAAGGGTAGCATTTAAAATCCCATTTTTCTATTCAAACTAATTCGTTTGGGATTCTTTACAATACCATTGCATTTTTGTCAACATTTCTAAAAGATTACTTCACATTTTTTGGCATTCTTGTATTCAGTTTAGATCGAGAAAACTGTGACATGGTTATGTTTTAATTGTTTTAGAAAAATAATTGTCAGAATTAACTCACAAATTAAAATCATCCCAGAGTTAGTTTAAGAAGCAAACTCATTTCATGAAATCCTTGGGCAAATAAATGGAACTAGAAAATATCATCCTGAGTGAGGTAACCCTATCACAAACACACACACACACACACACACACACACACACACACACAAACACACACACACACGCTATGCACTCACTGATAAGTGGATATTAGCCCCAAAGTTCAGAATTACCAATATAAAATTTACAGGTCACATGAAACTCAAGAATAAAGAAGATCAAAGTATGGATGCTTCAGTCCTTCTTAGGAGGGTGGACAAAATATTCACAGTAGCAAATAAGGGGAAAAAGTGTGGAGCAGAGACTAAAAGGAAAGGCTATATAGAAACTGCCACACCTGGGGATCTATTCCACATGCAGTCACCAAAGCCCAACACTATTGCAGATGCCAAGAAGTGCATGCTGGCAGGAGCATGATATGGTTGTCTCCTGAAAGACTGTGCCAGAGCCTGACAGGGAATTATTACAAGGAGCCACCTGGCCAGACTTTAAGACATCTCATGTTGTAGCCTGTGAGACATCATGTTTCTGGTGTTGAAGGACTTAACCTGTGGTATTTTATTGGGTGATTCTGAGCAATCTTCCTCTTTCCTTTTTCTGATATTCTGTAATATAAAAGCAACTCAGACCTCTTCAACCAAGGATTTCCCTGGCTGTATTTTCCATTCTTACTCCATCACTGCAATTTGGATTCTGTTAAACCACTAACTCTATTTAGATGATTAATGTTATGGTGGTGTTGGACTACACATATAAGAGCTGTGCATCCTCCTTATTAAACAGTTCTACAGTGATGATGTCCTTAAATGTCAGATGAAATATATGGTTTTGCAATTACTGGAATAGAAAATTTGTCAGGATTTCTCCTATTACTATAAAATTAGATAACCAAACCTCCATATTTAAGATACACACATTACTTATTAGAGCTCACCTGTGATAGAGGCTGATTGCATTTAGAAATTTAATTAAAAATGAGTGAACAGCACTGGTTCTAACTCCTACCCCAATATTTTTTAATACGAGTTAATCAAATCATTAGGTCATCTTGGGGACTCTAAAATTTTATAAACAGAGAACCTATCATATAGCAGCCTGTGTCTGTGTTCAGCTCACTGCTTCAGAAACTCAGAGCTTTACATGAAATACCATTAAATTGAGAAATTCTAAAGCAATGTGTAGAGATAGGAGCATATCATTGTTCTTCTTATTACCTTTCACTTAAAGGCATAACCACAAAGAAAAAATACAGAATGGGAAAATTTTAACCTTGTCTTGGAAGCACATTTCAAGTTCCCACTCAGGATAGTGGAAACATCAATGGACCAAGAATTTAGGAAAAAATAGCATTCCTCATCCTGCTGTTAAGTGTAATACAGTTTTGAGGACCTCTATCATCTATCATTTATAGGCATATATTAGGATAGCTAGCCCAGATTTTTATTTATGGACATATTATATACTGAGGTATATACACAGACACAGACACACACACACACACACACACACACATATGTGAGTGTGTATTTAAACATGTTACTCAGAAATTATGAGCAAATCAAATCCTATCTTAGTAGATCATATCTTAGTAGTCCTATGATCAACCCCAATGCATTTCTGTTTAGATAGCTAAATAAAATTGTTCACTGCTAATTTTGTTCTCCATGCATTGATGATCACTCTATTAACATACAAAGACATACACAAGTCGTTTATCTAGAATATGTTTAAAACATGCAAAACTATGTAAAATACTACCTGAAAATAAATGGTTACATTGAGTCAAAGATTCTCAAATTCTTCAGGAAATTTGGAAAATTTATTCAGATCTCTGAATATGTGTGAGGTCCATTTTATTTATCTATTCATCTTCCATGCTTTACTTCAGTCACAGAAATTAGGTACTTTTGTAGAAGGTACTGTGTTGTGATTTTGGATCCTCCTGACAGGGAAAGAGACAAATACTGCGAATAATGAATATGATGAGGAAGTCAAAGGAGGCCATCGTAAGAAGGATATCTCAATGAAGGAGATAGTAAACCATGGGTATTATCAAAGTAAGGAGTGGAGAAACTGGAGGTAGAATGGTATAAACAAAGGGAGATAGGATGTAGGGACAGAGGTAAAAGGGTTGTCTAAAGTGATTGGGTAATAAAAAAGTTATATAGAAACCCTCTATCTTGAAAGTAAATGTGGTCACTAGAGTAAAAATGTCTCCTATAGTCTTATATGTTTAAATGTCTGGTCCCCATTTATAGGAACTGATTGGGAAGGATTCTATAGAATCAATGATGATGTCTTCCTCAGAGTCCTGTGTATACTGGAACAAAATGGAATCTCAGATGTTGTGAAGGTGACACTGACTCCTGAGGAGGAGGCCCGCCTGAAGAGGAGTGCAGATACCCTCTGGGAAATGCAGATGGAGCTTCAGTTCTAAAGTCTTCTCAGTGTCCTAGCACTTCCCTATCCAGGCTGCAGTAGGGTTTCCATGGAAACCACACACTTCTCATCTGAGTTGTGGTTAGTGCAATTGTGTTGAGGTGGTTTGGGGGAAATCTCAGTTCCCACAACTCTACCCTGCTGCTAAGTGGTACTTGTATAATGGTAACCTGGTTAGTGTGACAGTCCCTCTGTCTTCAAAGCACACTGCCAACCGTGTTCTGCCTTTGATCACAGTGTGAGCCTACTGCATTGCTGTGCTGTGCACCCTCACCAAACATGCCTAGGCCAGTGAGTTACCAGTTATTCATAAACTGGCTCCAGTGTGTAAGTCCATTATGTATATCTTGTGCATAAATATTCTACAGGGTATTTTATGTATTATATGTGTCTATAGTGTACATTGTAATATTATGTGAAATGTAAAATCTGCATAAGGATGATGGAACCAACCACTCAAGTATCACATCAATGAAAATAGCAAATAAACTTTGAACAGTGAAAAAAAGAAGAAGGTATGGCCTTGTTTGTGAGGTGTGTCATTGGGGATGGGTTCTGAGGTTTCAAAAGACCAGGTCTGGCTTTGTGTCACTTTCTGTGCCTCTTTCTTGGGGATCGGGATGTGAGCCCTTATCTACAACCCCATTACCATTCCAGTCTGGCAGTTTCTAGATTTCACATTATGATAGCCATGAATTAACCCTCTGAAACTCTAACAAGCCCCCATTAAATGCTTTCTTTTATAAGATTTGCTTTGGTCATTGTGTTTAACAGAAATGGGACAATAAGTAAGTGACCAAGTTAAAATTAAAAAAAAAATGAAAAAAGAGTTTGAAATAAATTATCCTGTATGGGAGGAAGGGGCTAATCATAAAGGTCATGGATGATTAAATAAAAGCCCAATGCTAGCAATAGGATGATCGGATGCCTCTTTACGGTTGTTGGTCAGGAAGTTTCCAGAGGTTCTCACAATAATATAGACTTTTACCCACCAGAGCTAGAAGATAAGATCCTATTATCAAAGCTAACACACACCTTGGTTACATTATATAGAAAAATGAACTGTTAAGTGAGCTGAGATTTTCTTCCAGCCAGTGAAGTTTCAGAGCTCAGGAAAGCTTTGTGCACACTGCTCAGAGAGAAGAGATATCAATGGTTTTACCAGCTCCAAATCCTGTGAACTATAAAGGATATTTTAATATTGCTGTCACCCCCACTCTTTATATCCAACCAGGTGTCATGAAAAGAGAACTGTAGGTCAAACTATCATGGGGCCTCGGGGCAGATTATCTTGAGGATA
Organism: Rattus rattus; assembly: GCF_011064425.1. Taxonomy (NCBI): domain Eukaryota; kingdom Metazoa; phylum Chordata; class Mammalia; order Rodentia; family Muridae; genus Rattus; species Rattus rattus. The sequence continues at coordinate 199,515,865 of NC_046154.1, forward strand.
GATTGTGGCTAAGAGAATCTTAGAAAACTTTTTACAGAAAGGAAAGTTCCTTGAGTTCACATTGATAGTCACTTTTGTTATGATTATGTAGGAAAGAATAAATGGAACATACGTATAGTATATATCTCAGTGGTTGAACTGACTGCTAGGGATATCTGTCAGGTAATTAATTATGTAGAAGACAGGTATATTGAAGTAAGATGATATTTAAGTTGCCTATGATAAAAATATTTAAAACTATTCATTTGAATTTATCTTCTTCTATGATATTCCATTTGGAAATGTGCATTCAACAACTCTTTGCAACTGTCAACTACACATAGCTTTGGCATCATTACACTCTGGAAACTCTCGTACCCTAAATTACAATGGTAGTGGGCAGTTCAGGAAAGAAAATGAATATTGGCATCAAAACTCTTATCAGTAATAATCATAAAAGCCTGTTTTAATTTAAAAGGTTTTCATGCTTTGTGTATTTTGTGTATTTACATAATGTATTTTCTTCTTATCAAACCTACAACTTTTCCAAGACCTTTTCCCACATTTCCCTCCAACTGTATGTCTTTTTCATATTTTAGGAGGTCCCATCTTATTTAGGCATTTTGTTTACATACATTTTCTACAATGTATACATACCCCATTTTGTACAACTGGATTTATTAGAGCAATTTTAATGATGGGAAATTAAATTACACTCCAAGTTTAAATATCCAAGTTGAGAAAAGATTACAGGAGTTCTCTCTTCTCATTTCAAGAAATGCTTCTCATGTGTTACTCATTGACAACATCACAGGTTAAGTAAATATCCAAAAAGAATTGTCCATGATTGGGGTGGGAGAATTTGAGAACTGAAGTGTCAGAATTAGAAACAACCCGTGCAGTCAGAAGTTAGGAATTTGTATGCTAAATCCAATAGGGAGTGAGTGATGCTGTTTTAACAGTATCAGGATTTGTCAGACAGACAAGTGAGGAGATGCAAAAATGCAGAATATGGAAAAGCCCCCAATACCTCACTCAGGACTCACTGTACCTACAGACAAAAGGAAGCTGCAGAAAATATTTCCTCTCATAATTCTGCCTTGAGCAAGCCTGGGGCTTGGGCAGAGTAGTGAATCATCTGACAAGAGTTCATAGTTTTCAACTTTTAGTGTGATTCCTCCTGCTGTACTGCACTGAAACTCCTTTGGCTCCTTTCTCTCTATTCCTTTGAGCCTGAATGCCCTGAATTTCTGAGTGGCTGCTGATGTAAGGGTGGATGTTTAAAGGTTGGTCCTTGGTTATGGTTGCCATGACAACCATCTCCTTGATATTGATATTGACTTGATCCTCACATCTGCTGGTGTTTTGTTTATGACCATTGGAGAGAAACATCTCTGCAGGAAGCTTGCAAGAGAAGAGGGGCTCTTGTCTAACCTAGAGAAACGATATTTACAAACCTAGAGGAGATTATTTTACAGTACCTCTTCCAATTCTTTTCACATTTTCTCTGAGCTATTGCACTGGATGGAGAATGTCAGTGATTCTGGACAAAAGTTGAGAGTGCAAAGAAGATGAAAAAATAAGGATGAATAGGGTTTGTGACATTTATATAAGAAATTCCTAACTTTGGTTTCTATGACTCTCTCAGCAGGATTGCTGATGCAAAGTCTTTAGTCTTCAAAGAATTCTTAAGGCCAAGGCTTATTAACATGCAGTATCTGAGATACAGTACATTCAGTCCTGGGTTAAGCTAAGCACAAGGAACCCTTGTAATGATAAAAGCAGCATGTGTAACAAATTAACTTTTTGTAATTTTGAGCCTTCAAGAGGGTCTTTAGTATGAAAATCTAGTGCAGAAGGAAGGACAATAATGTGCCATTTAAGTCAGAGGCAGTATTTTCAAAGCAACGGGTGATCACCAAGGGTTCTTAGGCATGGATTTACAATCATTTTTTATTGACCCTAGAATACAGTGCAGAAAAATAATCTTCCTTCAAAATTGTGTTATTAGCAGACCTTGTTAAGCCTTTGATGTGAGGATTCTGGAACCTGGGATAGAAAGAAGGGGGAAAAGAAAGAACTAGAGGAAGCTGGGGAAAGGGGACAGCAGATAGGAGATAGATAGATGATAGATAGATAGATAGGTAGATAGATAGATAGATAGATAGATAGATAGATAGATAGATAGATGATAGATAGATGATAGATAGATAGATAGAGGTTTCAATGTCATAATTTTGGGGTTTTTATTGGATATTTTTAATTACATTTCTTTTTTAATTTATTTTTTCCTCCATCTTTATTAAATTGGGTATTACTTATTTAAATTTCAATTGTTATTCCCTTTCCCTGTTTCCAGGCCAAAGTCCCCCTAACCCCGCCCACTCCCCTTCTATATGGGTGTTCTTCTCCCCACCCTCCCCTCATCACCGCCCTCCCCCCAACAATCCCATTCAGTGGGGTTTCAGTCTTGGCAGGACCTTTCCCAGTTTTCTGGACATAAGCCCCCTATCCTATCCCCCTACCCTTCTTCTATAAGGTTGTTCCCCTCCCCATCCACTCCCCCCGCCTTGTAATGTAACATCATTTGCTATTCCATTAAAGAGAGGAAGATGGTACCACAATCAGAGAAAAAAGCCAGTGCTTTCTTCACAGAGCACAGATATCCACACAGAGGAAGTTGTAAGTCACGAATTCAGCAAAAGATAAATATGATAGATCTATCTTTAGTCACACTGTACTGAACTCCCAAGAATGCCTGAAACCCTAAATCACTTCCAAGGATGAAAGTAAATTGTTATTTGGGAATTAGAGATTATAGTTTAATATTCACAAGCTTTTGAAGGTCTACATTTAAAAACCATTCATACTTCTCAACTGTAATATCACCTGTTTGTTATATCATCGTTAGGGGCATAGAGGAAGATAAGGAGCTCAAAGTTATCTTCTACTATATACTAAATTTGAGGCTGCACTTGGCTACATGAGACCAAGTCCCTCCAAATTAAAGCTCAATCTATATCACTGATTTCCATGCAGTATTCTTACAGAGAGGATGTTTATTTCGGAAGGTTATGTTGACAGTAGAGAGAAGAAAACCTATCTATTAAGTTTAGCTTTAAGATGGTCCTATGAAGCACATATCACCCCTTCTTCCTCCAAAGCAAACTTAAAAAGGAATTTCTCCCACTCTATTCTCCAATCATCTCTTTATGGAAAACACACACACACACACACACACACACACACACACACACACACACACACCACATTTAAATTCACTACCTAAAGTATGAAATCATGGAAGCATTTTAATTATAGAATGAACAACAAAACTCGGGTTCCAGTAGTTGTAAACATTTCTGTATTGAGTAGCATAAGAAATCTATACAATATATGCAAAGAGCTGACATGGTGAGTCACAGATGTGATCCCAGGTTTCAGGAGGTAGGTAGACACAGGAGGACCAAGACTTGAGTAATCTTCACTTGCATAAGGAGTTTCAGCCCAGCTTAGAATACCTGTTAAACAAACTAAGAAACGAAAATTAAGAAAGCAAGCAAGCAAATAAAAAAAAGATCACGAGAAGTCAATAAATGTAGTAATCTCATTTCATTTCAAAATAGATAAATTGTATAATATTATAAGACACAATGTGTTCAAGACTGAGGTTTTTTGATGAGTGGAAAACTATAATGTCTGGTAGTTGGGTGTGTAATTATTTGAACAGTCAAGAGGAGCACTAATATTAATTAGGTTTATGTAAGTATTCAGAGTAAAATACAGTGGGCTTCAAAGGTTAGAAATCACAGAAAGTATCTTACCATACTGACAAAACTTCAAAATCAATGAAAAATTAAAGTCATTTCTAAGTAATTCAAAACTAATTTTATAACTGTTGATTAATTGAAAACATAGTATTTTACATCATTCCTATAACAAAATACTACTTTAAGGGTCTATTAAATAACTGTCAAACCAATTATCTTCCTTTCATTTCTATTACTGTAATAAAAGCTTTGACATAATGCAACTTAACTATGAACATTTCAAGGTACAAGAGCAACTAATCTAAAAACATAAGCCTGTGAAAAAGATATTTTGGGATTAACCAATCACTTTTTGATTGTATCAAATGCCAGCTCTATGAGATAGAATTATTAAAGAAACCAAGAACCTGTTGTTAGATTGTTCATAGACTTTGGAGTAAAACTCAGTACTATTATTCTGCTAGTAAACAAAATATTAATATTAATATATAGTATATGTGTGTGCATGCATATACACATGTAGCAACAATTTTTTAAGTTCATACAATTGAAATAGTGTAAGGAGAGAAAAATGAGAGGGTTTTGATGGAAGAAAAGAGAAGAGAAAATGATCTAATTGTAGAAAAACCTTAAGAAAATGAAAGCAAAAAACAAAAAAGTAAGAGAAAGTCAAAACTCTTAATAACTTTTTGTTAGACCTATAGATCAAATCATTTGTCAGTCCTCATTAGAGAGGATTCTCCTTCATTAGATGGAAGGAAATGCAGATTTCCTCAAATGGTCAAACTGCAGATAAAAAAGGACTATGGGGATCAGACAAAAGACAACATTCAAATAACACTTCTCTCTCTAAGGCTCGAAGAAGTTTTGTGGAAAGGGGACCCAATATATTGTAAGAGTCAAAAGTCGTGGATATCTTCAAAGAAACTGGTTTTCAGACATAACAGGTTAGATGCACCCATGAACTCAGAGTGATTGTGACAGTACCTGCACGCTCCAGCCACACAAAATTCCTAGCAAAGAAAGAGGGATGGTGGCTATTTAATCCCACCACTCTCTGAGCAGTGATTGGCATTTAATGGTTGCTAGAAGAGAAGGAGGCAGGGTTCTTTTAAATAATGTGATTCCTGGCAACCTAATCACAGAATAGAGGAGGCCCCAGTTACAAAACTAGAATCATAAAATAGGTTCAATGGGTGGGAACATGGAAATGATCTCAACATTGTGTGATAGAGAAAGAGCAGGTTCCAGGAGGCAGTAAAAGGAATTAGGGGGCAGGGGTGACTATGTTCAAAATGCATTGCAAAACTTCTCAAAACTTTAATAAAATTATTTGAAGCAACCCAGAAGAGAAAGCATTTATTTTACTGACTATTCCAGGTCATACGGTTAAAGCGAGGAAGCCAAGGCTGGAGTGAAAAGCATCATAGTCATTGTTGTGACCAGAAAAATAAATGAATACACCCTTGGTCACCTACTTCCTTATGCTCAGCTAACTTCTTTCTCTTCTGTACAGATCAGGAACAGCCTGCAAAAGGTTGCCTCCCACACATAGAGTAGGTCTTCCCCATAATTAACAACCAAGGAAGCCCCTTCCAAACCTGTCCACAATGCACCATGAGCCAGATAATTCCTCAATAAGATGATTTTTCCCCATTGGACCCGGGCTTATGTAAAGTTGACAGTTAAAGATATCAGTTTTATACCAAAGTTTGTGTAAATTAGAATAAAAGTAGAATGAAATAATTGAATTATCAACATAGACCATCTAGGGGCAAACTCCAATGAAAACTTTGTATTTGGAAGAATAAAGGTGTAGTATTGATTGGTATGTAAATTGATAGTAAAAATGCACAAGAAAATTATCTTCTTTTGGGAAATCAATTTATGTATTAAATAAAATCTAGTAATCAATTTCAACAGAAAGAGAGGAGATCTGTGATCTTAACTGTTTTATAGTTCTTTCTTTCTGTGCACCCAGTTTACCTAAATGATGATTTACAGTGGTAATTACTGGCAACTGTTAACATGTCCATGAATTCCCCCTGTCTTATTTGTGGTCAACTATGATCTAGGAAATAATGAGCTTCATGGTACTAATGCTCTTCCTACCACTGATGGCAATAACAATGCTGCCTTCAGTTATTAGCTTCCTTTGCATGGGACACAGTGCACACTAAGCATTTCCCTTATAAAGCCTCATACTATTTCACAATTTCCTACACATTCTAATATCTCACAAAATAAAAATGAAAACAATAATGAAAACCAGCAATAACACACTGACAGTGTTTTTTATATAGTGTCACATGTAAGTTCATTCAATCCCTTAGAAGATTCTATTCCTTGGAATCATTACTATACACGATTTGTGAATGAGAAACTAGGATGCATCAAGATCAAATTACTTGTCCACAGTCACAGCTAATGACGGACGGAAACGGAGTTTGTATGAAGGCAATAACAGAATACACATTCTATCAACACATGGGATTGCCAGCTTCTCTATGAAGAAGCTTTGGCCTAGGTTGGTTAGTCAATTTGCCCTAAAAGGTATCTGGAGTGTAGTTCTATGGGGAAACACTTATTTAGCATGCACAATGCCCTTGGTTCCTTCATGAATAATTTCAGTAGCACTTACTATGCTTTAACTGTAACTACAGCCAAGAGCTGCCATGGGACCCTTGTGGGGGTCATTTAATTTTCTATGCAGCAGCAGACACTATGATGAGAGCAGCGAGCAGGGATCTAGGGAGAGGAAATCTTGTCCTGTTCACTTATTAGCATCCTATGAAGGCTTGTTTGCTTAGTGAGAAGTCAGAAGTGGCTGTGCAGAGAGAAGGTGATCTGGGAGAGCTGGGTACCAGGAATGAGTCAGAGAGTCAGGTAAGGCCATCATGGAAAACGAATCATGATGGATACCCTTCAGAACCAGATCCTTGTATGTGTATCCAGTAAGAATGGATATATTCAGACATTTAAGGAAAGTGAAATTTGTCTATGCATGTAAAGGAGTACAGCGGCCAGGGACTGTGTGCTGCTGGCTGGATAGTGAGACAGTAATAAAATGCATAGATTAGGATATCCGTCCTACTGACACTCTTAAATTAGTTAAATAATTATCCTAGAAAATAATTTGTCTCAGTGGGTTTATTTTATTATTGAAATAACATGGTTGTTTAACTGCCACCAGGTCATATAACTCAATATGATCTCTAATTTAATAAAGTAAAATGTCTTACTGGTGCAGCAATATATTACTAGGCCTTCAAAAAAAATCTGTGTCCTATTTTTTATTTCTTTTTACTTTCTAAGGCCATCTTGCTATTTACATTTTTTATTTTGTAATGTCACTCTTACATTTGTTTGAACAATGTTGTTCTCAGGTATGCCTGCACAGAGCAGATTGAAGTGTGCGGGAGGCTAAGAGAACTGGGTGCAAATTCAGAGTGACAGGGTGGGATCAATGTGGACAAAGGGACCCAGAGCAGCACTGCTATCAGGCTCTGAGGGCATCAGCATTATAGCATTATAGGGCTGCTGTGCAGAAAAGAGAATGTGGAATGGCAGGTGGCACCAAGTCACTGACCCAAATTACATTTTCCATGTTCTCTGTTCCTCCTCATAAATTCTTATAGGCTTTTTGTCCATCTGTTTGAAGAATATATAATTACGTACCTATTTGTACATGTGCACCCAAACAGATTTTTTTTTATCTTTCAGACTGTGCCTAGTCTTCAGGGTAAAGTATATTTGTTTTTCTTTGGACTCCAACCCATTGACCTAGGCATGCTCCTCCCAGAGAACTCAGAGGAGTAACTTTTTTTTAAAAAAAAGATTTATTTATTATATATAAGCACACTGTAGCTGTCTTCAGACACCCCAGAAGAGGGCATCAGATCTCATTACAGATGGTTGTGAGCCACCATGTGGTTGCTGGGAATTGAACTCAGGACCTCTGGAAGAGCAGTCAGTGCTCTTAACCACTGAGCCATCTCTCCAGCCTTTTTGTACAGCTTTTTTATTGTGCACAACATCTTTCGCCTCTGGTTTCTATGAGTCGCCACAGTTCTGATGCATACAGTAGCCTCCTCTCTGTTCTTCACAAATAGTAGTTGACAGAAAAAAGAAAAATCCCTTAATAGTTCTCCTAATCGGACTTAGAGAACAATAGGAGACAAAGGATTTGGATGTGAGCAATCTGAGTTTGAGCTTTTCATTTGCTCAGGAGGATTCTCCCTTTTCCTAAAGGTTATATTAACATCCCCCAGGAAGGCGAAAGCTCCCATGTATCATTCACAGATTCCCAATTACAGAGGGAGTAATGGAATATCGCAAAGTCACAATCTAGAGACATATTTAAACCTTCCAATGGATTTCAGTGTTGTAATCAAGAGGCGTAAATTCTGGGCTGAAATTCCTCTCTGAAGGTAATATATCCTGTGCCCTAAATAAAAGGCGATTTATTGTGATCCGATAAATGGGCACAAAGTAGGCACTTGTTGAATGCTATGACCTTTAAGTGACCAAGACAACTCAGTTACTATCAGGGACAAGAATACCTAAAAGGCTGTAAAGTCACAGGCCATCAAAGAACATATGCTACTAAATATATAGTCTGAGAAAATAATACACAGTTTGCCATAAAATTCCATCTGGTTTCTGAGGATTCTATGTCATTTTTATTCTTTCTGTCCTGAACTACAAAAGATAGTTAAGAGTTATTTTAAGGCTTGCGTTGGAGACTAGCAGAGTAGTTTGTAGGCTTTGAAGAAGGGCCTCCATGTATATAGATGATGATCATCTCGACCTGCACCAAAATCCCCATTATGTCCTTGCCCAGCACAGTGATACCTTTCCATCTGCTTCTAACTGGGAATAAATTTTAGAACCATGACTGCTTTTTAAGCCTTTTACAATATCGTGAATTCAACACGATAGAAATTATTCTTCAAATGCCTGTCATGTGGAGTTCACATGTAAAACACTCAGATATTCTCTAATTATTATGTAGCCAGATAAAACCGAGTCATGACTTCAGCTCTACTTCTCAGAGAGAATTAGCATACAGCATGAAACTTTCCTTTTGAGTCACCTCTAACAGCAAGACAACTTTCCATGGCAGTACATTTTAACACTTTGCAGCACAACCTCTTACTTTCTCTAAATATCTATATGATTCCTGGCTCATTGTACTGAGATTATTATGTAACTAATAAAGGAGGTATTATTTGGATTTTTTTAAAAAAGTTGTTAATTATTTTGTTCTTTTGTTTTGGTCATTGTACATCTATAGTGTGTGTGTGTGTGTGTGTGTGTGTGTGTGTGTGTGTGTGTGTGTTTTTGTGTGTAGCATTAGAAATTGAGATAACCAAAATTCATCACAGTTAAAAATGGAGACTGAACATTAAGCAGGAAGGTAGAAAGTTCTAGTCCATGATTTCTTTGAAGTTTCTTAAGTCCTTCTGGGATAGTATTTTCTAATTTTTCAAAGGGCTGTGATAGCCAGGATTCTGTAAAGAAAAACGCACTGGTAATACATGTTATATGTTCATATATGCACATATAGGCATACAAACACAACAAAAAGAAGTATATTAGATTGAGTTTTACAAAACTTAGTCCAGGTAATTCAGCCATGGCTGCCTCATACTGGAGAACCCCAAAATCCATTAGTTTTCAGTCCACAAGGTTATATATTTCAGCAGTCCCAACCTGCCACTGTGGTCCAGGAGGGTCCTTGGAGAGCTGTTCATCTAACAGCACAACAGAAAGAAGAAGGAGAAAGAGAAGCAGGACGGGAGGAAGAGGAGGAGGAGTTGGAAGAGGAAGAGGAAGAGAAAGAAGAAGAAAGAGAAGGAGGGGGAGGAGAAGGAGGAGTAGAAGAAGGAGAAGGAGAAGGAGAAGGAGAAGGAGAAAGTGCCAGCAAATGTGAAGTCAATCAGTTAAAAAACCAGATTTTCCTCTTTCACGATCTTGTATTTTATCTATCTGGGCTGCTGCTAGGATGTGCTACCAAATTATTTAGTAGAGGTTTATTTGCTGTAGAAGATCTGATTATGAAAATCCTTCAGAGGATTACCTAGAAACTTGAATTTTAGTTGATTCCAGAGTCAGTCATGTTGACAACTGAATTAGTCATCGTTGGGATACACTAAGACTAATCTATTTTTTAATTGGGTATTTCTTATTTATATTTCAAATGTTATTCCCGTTCCTTGTAGTTCTACATTTTACAAGAGAATTTAAAACTAAAACTTAATTCAAACTCAGTGTCTTTAACTGACATGCATATTAATTCCAAGAGGCACATTCAGTTGACTGTGCTTCCTTCAGATGTCCAGAAGTTGTCTCCAAAACTCCTGATCTCCATATTCCTCTATATTCCTCTGCTTCTGAGTCTTTGACTTCTTCTGGATTTGCATCAGATACTTAGGTATAATTTACAGAGTTCAAAGTGAGGCAATGTGTCACAAAATAAGAAATATCAACTGAATATCTATTGAAGATATACATCACAACTAGCAATTTTGCTGCTGAGAAACCCTGGGAAGGTCTTGAGTGGTGTTCCAGGAAGCATTTGCAAGTATGTTTACATAAAACAATGCTGGTAGAAACATGACTGAGAGTGTTAGGGGCCCAAATATACTGTGTAATAGTCATTTGATGAAATATTATATAGACATTAAATAAGAATCATTCTTCACCTTTCTTGATACATCATAATACTTTATAGCATTCTTTGTATATGTTAGATGTTTAATAAACATTTGGTTATACATTTTAAAGACCAGTAACACAGACAAAGTCTCCTGTGTTTCTTCTCATTAGTAATTTTTGGCATACACACAATTACACTTGTTGATAAAGCGTTTTTAAGTTTGGGTCAACATTGGTGTAAATTCTTATTGAGACTAAAGAAACTCAGAATGAGAACAAGTTAATGAACATAAGAGCCTGGAAGGGAAGCGGAAGGAGAGAAAAAGGAATGAAAGAAAAATCTGTAATGCAATTTAAACAGAAGAAGGGGAAGACATCAAAAACCTGTGAGATATGAAGCCATCTCCAGCCAGTGAAAGGAGTCAGTAGTCAAGGAGTTTGCCCTTAGATCCAATGACCTGAATCTATTCCCAGGTAAAGGAGGGTAGAAGGAAAGAACTGACTTCATAAAGCTATCTCCTGACTTTCTTATATTCACTTTGACTTGTGCACACATACATCAAGTACACAAATAAGGATATATAGACCCTTTAAAAGGTACAAGCATTTTGTAAAAGTTTGTACAAGTTTTATTGAACTCTCACTCATCACCATGAATGAGATGTATTCACCTACACTTTAAAGATGAGAAAATTATTACGGAGATTAAGTACTTGATTAAGAATGCAATGAGGTAATGGTATGGAGAGATAGTTTATTGGTAAGAGCATTTGTTGCTCTTGAAGAAGACTAGCATTTGATTCCCAGCACTCACACCATAGCTTAAATATATGCAGGAAAAACACTCATACACATAAAATACTATAAATAGTTCTTGAAAAATATTTTAATAGAATGTAGCGAGGGGAGATGAGAGTGAGAAAATGGGAGTTAGTGAAAAACCTGTAGAAGAAAGAAGTGAGAGAAAGTAGGAGAAGGGAAATATAAATAAGGAGAGGGGAAATTTTCCCTAAAACAATGGTTGTCCCAGCAACATCTGTGAAAGGGGTGTTTAAATAAATATCATGGTATCTGGGTTGGCTAATCTTATAAAACTATACCCCAAAAATGCAAACTTTGTTCAGCATATCTGCAAAAGTCATACAAAAGGAACTCTGTGACTTGTGCCTGTTGAAGAGAAGAACTGCCTGATACATTGGTCTCTTGAGGAAAGGGGGTCATTTTCTTTAGTCCCTGACCATGGTTTTAGTACCTGACCTGCAAAGGCATCATAACAAAGCATGGTTGGCTCATGACCTCAAGTGACAGACGAGATGTGGAAGTTTATGAAAATAAAGAAAGCTGGCGTGCCAAATATAAAAATTCCACCTTTGCTTCACCAATCCATCCATAAATGGTTTTGTTCTTGAATACAAACTGTGCCGTATAATATGAGAATGCATATATAAGGAACTGAGGACAAGGTGTCAGGGTGTTGAGAAGTCTACTGGATTGGCTAATGTGTTTAGAGGGTTTAGCTAGTAATAGTGATAAGTGACTATTGAAAAGAAAGAAAAGGTTATTGTGTGGCTAATAATAACTTCAATGTATGGTCTCACATCATCATCATCTGCTCTTTGCGCTCTGTTCATTTGTTACCACCAATAACTAACTTGGTAGCATTTGTCCTAAATTGTACAAACATACACTTAGGTTTTCAAGAGTTTTGTTTCTTTATCATTCCTTTCTTTAACAGCTACTTTCTGAGTGACTATATATTCTATATTTGAATGTATGTGCATATCAGAAGTCTGTGACCCCTATCTTGGCATATAACACAGCCACAAAACACAGTCAAGTGAATCAAATTAGATAAGAACTGTAGTAGGAAGATTAAATAACTTCACCAGAAAATGAGAGTATCTTCTCATGAACTTTGTCAATGTATGGGGTAAAGCAAACCTAAAAATATTCTGTCAGTAAGAAAATGCATTCTTTTGATATAGTTATTTTCAAAGTTCCCACATTCACCCATAAATGAAGTTAGCATGTTTAATAAAATGACCCACATCATGAATTGTGGTTGTCTGGCAGAGCTTGGTCAGGCACCATTCTGTGTCAAGTCACTGTCCCTGTGTCACTGCTGTATCTCTTAGCACACAACGTGAATTTGCCATTTCCATTCTTTGTCCAAACCCTGAGACATGGTCCAAGGCTTACTACATACCTTCTGGATATAATTTCAGATGATGTGGTGGATATGGCTTTTTTTGGCCATACCATGCATAGATGTAGCCACCCTCTAAGATTTCCGAGTTGCCCCTGATGCATTTTCTTACTTATGAATAAGTCACTAACTTAGATACTGGATAATTCATAGACCCCCTTTCCATGTTTTTTTCCAGTAAAACCCATTATAATGGGAGTTGATTGCCTTTGTACATTAAATGGAAAATTGTTACCAGTCTACTAAATGTTCATTAACTACATAAAATGAGCAAAAGCCTATGCTGGCAATACAGACACAGAGAGAATTAGGTGTAGTCCTCCCTTCCTCTTAAACGTATATTGTGATAAGGACTTTTTTTTTGCTATCTATCTTAAAGTCAATTATTATGTTTTCTGAGACAGGCAATTATATTCATCCTGTTCAAGAAAGCCTTGTTTTACAAAAATGAAAATTTACTTTACATTTTAAATTATTGATGCCTGAATCTGTTATGTAACAGAATGAGGATCCCTATTAGTCTCCACCCAAGCTTTGAAGCAGACACTTTCTAGTTTCGACTCTGCATATGTCATGGACCTTAGTCTATAGCAACCATGATGTGCATGGTCACCACTACTGTACTCAATGTGTGCACAAAAATCAACAGTTGTTTGTAGTTTCCCAATGATTTAAGAGCAAAAGAGATGGCTTGATATGTGTCTATCGTAAATGCCTTTAAAATTTTTATTTAGTTGAAATTATAGTTACATCATTCTTCATTTCTCTTGTCTCTCTCTGAATTTTCCCATGTACCCAAACTCGCTGCTTTATTTAAATTCAATGAATACTTAAACACAAAAATACAACGTGTTTTTTGTATGTGACTGTTTTTAGGCTAAACATGTGGTATGGGAAAACAAAGTGAGGTGCTTATTCCTCACAAAGACTATTTCTCCCTCCCACATTTCTTTGGTTGTCTGATGTTCTTTGTCTAGGGTTAAGGCCTCAAGTGATTCATCTTTCCTCATTATCATGTCAATTGCTTTCAAATTTAAGAAGTCATGTTGGTGATACTCCATTGGTATAGTTTCTGACATTTCTAGGAGACACAGTCCATAGCATAGTACTTGTTTGTTCCTCTAACTGGTAGATAATCTTCCATTGCAGAATACACAATTGCTCAAAATGAGGAGTTTTGGAGTGCAATTCTGGATGCTGATATACGACACAACTCCTGTACTGTTCATACGATTCAGGGAGTGAGCACATTTAAAATAAACACATGCTAACAAGCAACCAGAATTTTTTTTCACAAACCTTGTACTAAATCATATCAGACTATTATGAAAACATATCTTAAAGACCGTTTAACAAAGTAATGACAGCAGTAAAGACCATTGGTGCCCACGAATGTGTTAAGCAGCAAAATACAATCAAGAAGGCATTATTCTAAAGAACAAGAGTCAGAGATGTTAAGAAAATGACCCATGGTTGTCTATGTAGCAGGTAGCTGGAAATCTGTTCTCCTTCAGTAAGCTCCCATTCTGTCCTAGCTAATTCACTGAATACTAATCAAACATGGACTTATTCACCTGAAGTGATGCTAAGGAAGAAGCCCTACAAGCAGGCAATATTTACTAAAAAGAATACACTATGAAGACATTGTAGGATGGTGTAAAGGCTAAAACTTTGTGGTTGGTTATAGGATAACAGAGAAAGATCCTTTATGACTGCTCATGGCAGATTTTGCAGGAATACATCAGAAGAAGTGGGGGTTGTTGTTTATTATTTTTTGAAAGATCAAAGCTATGGGCATGATTTTAAATAGTTTTTGTTTAGAAATAAATTTAAGGGATATGGTGTGCCTGGGACACAGAGACTAGAGCCATATTTCCATGGCTAGATTTGGGATCTTAAGGAAGAATAAAGAATGATTAGTTTCAGAGATGGCAGCAAAGTGTTGAGAATTCATTTAAAAAATGATAGTGAGTTATTATGAAGGTTTGCATTTGTGAGGAGATAAAAATTTGCGTGTTTACGCGTGCGTGTGTGTGTGTGTGTGTGTGTGTGTGTGTGTGTGAAGAAGTTTTTTGGACATTTTTTATTTACATTTCAAATGTTATCCCCTTTCTGAGTTTCCAGTCCATAAATCCCCATCCCACCCCACCTCTCACTTCTATGAAGGTGTTCCCCCATGCATCCACTCATCCCTTCCCTCCTCCCTGCACTGACATCCAGCCTTGGCAGGACCAAGGGCTTCTCCTCCCACTAGTGCACAACAAGGCCATTCTCTGCTACATATGCAGCTGGAGCCATGGGTCTGTCCATGTGTATTCTTTGGATGGTCCCTGGGAGTTCTAGTTGGTTGGGATTGTTCTTAGGGAGTTGCAAACCCCTTCAGTTCCTTCAATCCTTTCTCTAAATTCTACAATGGCGAACACATTCTCAGTTCAATGACTGGCTGTGAGCATTCACCTCTGTATTTGCCATGTTCTGGCAGAGCCACTGTGGAGACAGCTATATCAGGTTCCTGTCAGCATGCACTTCTTGGCATCACAAATATTGTCTGGGTTTGGTGGCTGTATGTATATGGGTTGGATTCCCAGGTGGGGCAGTCTGTGCTACAAAGTTTGTCTCCATATCTCCTCCTGTGAATATTTTTGTACCCCCTTCTAAGAAGAACTGAAGCATCTGTTCTTTGGTAGTCCTTCTTTTTAAGCTTCATGTAGTCTGTGGATTGTATCTTGAATAATTTGAGATTTTGGGCTAATATCCACTTACCAGTGAGTGCATACCATGTGTACATGGTTTTTTTGTTTTTTGTTTGTTTTGTTTTGTGCTAAGTTACCTCACTCAGGATGTTATTTTCTAGTTCCTTCCATTACCCTATGTATTTCATAAGGTATTTTTTTTAATAGTTAAGTAGTACTCAGTAGTAGTATTATGTAAATATACCATATTTTCTGTAACCATTATTATATTGAAGGACATCTGGATCTTTTCCAGTTTCTGGCTATTATAAATAAGACTGCTATAAACATAGTGGAGCATGTGTCCTTGTTATATGTTGGAGCATCTTTTGGGTATATGTCCAGGACTGGTATAGCTGGGTCCTCAGGTAGTACTATATCTAATTTTCTGAGGAAATTCCAGACTGATTTCCAGAGTGGTTTTACCAGCTTGCAATCCCACCAACAAGGGAGGAGTGTTCCTCTTTCTCTACATCCTCACCAGCCTCTGTTGTTACCTGAGTGATTGGTGTGAGGTGGAATCTCAGGCTTGTTTTGATTTGCATTTCCTTGATGACTAAGAATGTTGAGCATTTCTTTAGGTATTTCACAGCCATCAAAATTCCTCAGCTGAGAATTCTTTGTTTATCTCTATACCCCATTTTTAATAGGGTTATTTGATTCTCTGCAGTCTAACTTCTTGATTTCATTGTATATATTGGATACTAGCTGTCAATCAGATGTAGGATTGGTAAAGATCCTTTCCCAATCTGTTGGTTGCCATTTTGACCTAATGACAGTGTCTTTTGCCTTACAGAAGCTTAGCAGTTTTATGAGGTCCCATTTGTTGATTCTTGATTTTAGAGCATAAGCCACTGGTGTTTTGTTCAGGAAATTTTCTCCAGTGCCCATGTGTTCAAGGCTCTTCCCCACTTTTTCTTCTATTAGTTTGAGTGTATCTTGTTTATGTGGAGGTCCTCGATCCACGTGGATTTGAGCTTTGTACAGGGGGATAAAAATTGATTGATCTGCAATCTTCTACGTGCTGACTTCTAGTTGCACCAGCACCATTTGTTGAAAATGCTATCTTTTTTCCACTGGATGGTTTTAGCACCTTTGTTAAAGATCAAGTGACCGTAGGTGTGTGGTTTCATTTCTGGGCCTTCAATTCTATCCCACTGGTCTACTTGCCTGTCTCTGTACCAATACCATCCAGTTTTTATCACTATTGTTCTGGAATACTGTGTGAGGTCAGGGATCGTAATTCCTCAAAAAGTTCTTTTATGGTTGAGGAGTGCTTCGCTATCCTTCGGTTTTTATTATTTGCAAATGAATTTGCAAATTGTTCTTTCTAACTCTATGAAGAATCGAGTTGGAATTTTGATGGAGTTTGCATTGAATCTATAGATTGTGTTTGGCAAGATGGCCATTTTTACAATATTAATCCTCCCAATCCACGAGCATGGGAGATCTTTCCATCATCTGAGATCTTCTTCAATTTCTTTCTTCAGAGATTTGACGTTCTTGTCATACAGATCTTTCACTTACATGTTCAAATATCAGAGTCCTTACAAGTTTATTTCATGTACAGCAAGCAAAGCCACCCATGGATAAAAAGCCTGACAGGACTTTGGACCATATGACGACAAATATGAGACACCATAGTAACAATAAAATTCTTCTTTTCCTTAGTCGAGAATGTCCATTTAGTTTTGAGAGTTTGGGTGTTTTGATGAGTATGCCTTTGTAGAACTAGCTCCTTGGCAAGATTCCTTAAGCACAGGGTGTAAATCAGATATAGTCCACTGAGTAGCTATGAACAGGAAGAATCCACTGATGGTTTTATAGGGTGATGCTTCATGTCCACAACCTCAATTCTCGCTATAATCAACCTTAGACTGATTCTATAACTCAAGGATCCACTTCTCTTAATAAAATCCCTTTTATTAAAAACAAAAACCTTGGTAACTTGTGAGACTACAGTGAATAGCACAATCTGTAACAACATTTCCATCCATGATTTTATAATTACCCACTGCAGGAAACAGTGGAAGGAGTCTTCAGCATTTCTCAGACGGCTGAACTCCAAGAACTTCTTCTGACCTAGTGTCCTTGGGCTATGTCTTCTCTTTATGTGAAATTGTCCCAGGAATGTGAACTCAGTCTCATGAGAAGTCCTTTGAATGAAACTTCATTCTATATTTCTCAGTCATTTAAAAATTCTTGAAAAAAATCTTGCTTCATTATCTTAGACCGGGAACTCTGTGACGTATGTACTTAATGGTAAAATTTATCAATTAAGGTATACCAGATGTGATAACATGGAGGAGGTAAGTATTCAATGATTTCCTGAGGTGATGTGGGTTAATTCAAAACGTGTCACCAATTTGTCTTGTCATACTTACCCATGATAAGGATTTACTTTTACCTGTAAGAAGAAGAAGAAGTAAATGGAGAGATTTGCAGGAGTCATTTGAAAGAATCATTTAGGACACCTGTCTGTTCCATGGTTATGACCTGTAGCAAGAAGTGGTGATCTGTTTTGGCATAAATATTAGATAGTGACAAATAACACTGACATTTTGTCAGAATCAAAGACAGAACTCAGAGCCAGCAACTTGGCAAAGATGAGTGCCAGCGTTTGGTGACAAATGGCTTGAATCTGACAGCATACTTCATGGCATGGACTTTCATCCATCACAGAGATAGTTTTTAAAAGAAAGCATAGAACACAAAACATTCAACTTTCACAATTTGGTGTCAGGAGATGGAAAGTGAAGAAAAGAGAAGCCAGAGGCAGAGACAAAGATAGAGGGTCTGAATTGCAAAAGAGTGGCTATCATTTTATTTTAAGATTCTCATTTGTCAACATTCTCACACTCCATAATTCAGTAGTGTGCTTGGCTCATCTCTTCATGGAAATTGATGTAAGCTGAGTAAAGGGAGAAGAGTGTGTGAGGCAGTGAGAGAGCCCAAACCTGACCATCAAAGGTCAAAGAATACTTGACATAAGTATTTTTGTACATATATAATTACATATATGAGTTTATATAGATTTTTTTACCTTGTGTTAAACATGCTAAACAAGGACAGCCTAGTAATAATAATTGAATAGAAGTCAGTTATGCAAAGTGAGATCACTTTGAATTTTAAAAATGATGCTTTTTAGTTCAAACAGTTTATAAGACCTCTAATCCTCTGATTTGCATCTTGTTTGTTTGTCCATCAATTATTCATTAAATACTTTGCTGGGACAAACATTATTTTGGAGTCACAGCCGGGCAGAGAAAAGAAGGGTGTTCTCTCTCCAATGCAGCTCCAGAAACAGGATTCAAAGAACAAACAAGTTAAAATTAAAGTCATGATAAGCATAATATTACTATACAGAAAATAAAATAAATGAACTCTGTGTGTTGCTCAATTGTAACACGATATAACTGAGAGAGTTTTAGGAGAGTTTTTTCCTGAATCAAGACCTCACTAGGTTAATAACATCCAGAATTCTGCCTGTTTTCTGTGTATAGCATTTACCTGGGTTCAAAGTACCAGAATTCAGGTCCTCTGCTTAAATTTTAAACACTTTACTAACTGAGCAATTGCCCCAGGTCCTAAGACTATACATACTGAAGAAGAGTTTTCCTGTTAAGGTATACGTCTAGCCTTCTTTTTACCTTTCTGCTTTGAACCAAAGCTGTGTGCTCTACTTCCAAATGATTGACTGACCTTCCACTCTGTCCCAGGCTGGCATTTAGTCACTGGGATTTCAGGCTTGAACGATTAATCTCATCATGTAATATAGTCACCTATACTGCATATCTAAAATGCTGAAGTGTTTGTAATTTTGTCAAGACTTAAATAATAATAAGGGTAAGCTGGGAATCTTTACTTTCTTTTATTCCTATCCTGAGATTTCACCTTAAACCGATCAGAATGGCTAAAATCAAAAACTCAGGTCACAGCACATGTTGGGAAGGATATGGAAAAAGAGGAACACTGTTCTGTTGGTGGTGAGATTGCACATTGTGTCAACTACTCCCAAAATCTATCTGGAGGTTCCTCAGAAAATTGAAACTAGATCTACCTGAAGACACAGCTGTACCACTTCTGGGAACATATCCAAAAGATGCCCCACCAGCACAGAGTCACATGCACCACTATGTTCATAGTGGCCTTCTCTGTGATAGCCAGAAGCTGGAAACAACCCAAAAGTCCCACAACAGAAGAATGAATAGAGAAAATGTGGTTCATTTGCACAATGAAATACTATTTGACTATTAAGAATACAGACATCATGAGTTTTGCAGACAAATGAATGGAACTAGGAAATACCATCCTGAGTAAAGGAACTCAGACCCAAAAAGACATGCATAGTATGTACTCACTAATAAGTAATATTAGCCAAAAAAATTACAGAATACCCAGAGTACAGTTCACAACTCTAGAAGGTTAACAAGCTGAAGGGCTCAAGTGAAATGCCTCAATTCCACTTTTGAGGGAGAGAAAGCATGGGGTAGGGGTGCAGAGGGAGGGAGAGACCTGGGTAAGGAGGGGTTAGGGAAGGAAAAGGGCAACATGATTAGGTATGGGTCAGGGTAGACAGGAGAGAAGCCCTGAGGACCAGCAAAACAAATGGAATTTTGGCAGTTGAAAGGGGGGGCACCATCTAGGAAGTACCAGAGACTTGGAGGTGAGACATTCTCAGGACTCAAAGGGAGGGACCTGAGATGAAATGGCCCACAGTGAAAAGAGGGAACGCGTAGAGCTCACTTCGTGTAGAAAGACAGGGCATCAAGTAGAGGGATGGGGTTGGCATCCCACAGTCAAAAATTTACCCAGAATTGGTCACATCTAAAAGAACTGCAGGGACAAAGAATGGAGAAGAAACTGAGGGAAGGGAAGTCCAGTGACCAGCCCAAATTAGAATCCATCTCAAGGGAATGCTCCAAAGCCTGACATTGTTATTACTGTGCTATGGTTTGTTCACAGACAGGAGCCTAGCCTGGCTGTCCTCTCAGAGGCCCAACAAGCAACTGACTGACACAGATGCAGATACTTATACCTAACCATTAGACTGATGTTGTGGACTCTGATTGAATTAGGAAAATGCTGGAAGAAGCTGAGGAGGAGGGTGACCCCACAGAAAGACCAGCATTCTCAACTAACCTGTATCCCTGAGATATCTCAGGCACTAAGCCACTAACCTGGTAGGATACAAGAGCTTGTCTGAGGCCCCAAACACATACACAGCATAGGACTTCCTGGTCTGGCCTCAGTGAGAGTAGATGTGCCTAACCCTCCAGAGACTTTAGGCTCCAGGGAGTGGGGAGACCTGGTGGGAGAATCGCATCCACTTGGAGACAGGAGGGAGGAGGAATAGATTGAGGAATTATGGGAGGGCAGAGCAGGAGTACTAATTATAAATCAATCAATCAATTAATAGTCTTTATTTTCAGAAAAAGAAACATGTACTTGGAAAACGAAGCTTGAGAAATAAATGATTTTTGATAAAGATTGCTTAGAAAAAAATAATAACGGTAGGAAAAGTTGAGGTAAAAAGTTTCATTGTGAGAGGCACTAGAGTTTCACCAGAAGGAAAGGAAGACAAGTGTGCTTTGAGGTTCCCTCACTCCTGTTATAATTGATCACAGTCCAGTTTCTGATCAGCCTGGGCTAACAATGAAAAAATGGTGTGTCCTCTTGGAAGAAGTCTTGAAACATACATGTGAAAAATCTGATGATCATGTGAATTTTTCACTGTAGAAATCAATGTCTTTCTCTAACTCAAAGCAAAACAGTGCTGATTCCTTTCAGTAGAAGATTTCCATCCTGAACAACCCAATATTCCTTAGTGCTTTGTCTCATCCTGATGTACACACATATAGGAGGGCTTTGCTACTAGGAGCATTCTGCAGACGGAAACTAAGACAACTGCATGAATCTGAAGTGGTTTCTATTTTCTCTCCAGCTAAATATTTGATTTTCTTTGCTTTTACAGATTGTGATCTTAGGAATAGAAAACTTCAAACTCAAGGTCTTTGAGACATATTGTAAAACATACAGTTAGTTTAGACAATATGGCTCACACATGTTAAGGCAATACTGGTGCTTTCTTTTACATTTTTTAAGATTGTAATAAAATTGCATCATTTCCACTTCTCTTTTCTCACTCCAACCTTTCTCTCTTACTCTCCAATTACACACACACACACACACACACACACACACACACACACACACACACGCTCAAGTAGTTATGATGGCACATGCACTTATGCACTTGCATATGCACATATACACACATGTGATTGGAAATGAGTGTATGTGTCCCTAAATATATAAATATAACTTTGTCAGTCTGTATAATGTGCATGTGTGTGTTTCAGAGGTGTTACTGTTTGTTACTGAATAACTTAAAGTAATTGATACTGATTAAAGGCATATTTTGTTGCAGTAAATATTCAATCCTAATGAGCCCTAAGCTCATGCAAAGAACACACAAATGTTATAAAATTTATAAACTGCACACCTACATTGGGCAGATATACCAGGACACTATTCTACTCCCAGCTATGAGACCCCTCTCTACTTGTGGTTCCTCCAAGCCATGTGGTTCTGTTCCATCTTCTTTCTTCCTCCTCTTCCTCCACCATCTTCTTCTCTCTCCTCCATTTCCTCATCTTCCCTTTCTCCTTCTCCATCCTCTCTAAAACTTCCAGCCCCATCTTTCCCTTCAAATGCCGAATCATAGGCTCTATCCTTTATTTGACCAGTTAAAATGGGGAGAAGGTTCAGGTGAAATCACCTGAGAATGTGATCCACTTCTCATCTTGAGGAAGTAGAATTAGCATCAAAATACAAACAATACCAGGGCAATCCACAAGAGTATTTCTTCCAGCCTTGTACCTTTCCCCATTTTTCTGTCTGAATTTTAACTTATTCTAAAGTTTAGTCACCTCAGCATTCTTTAGAAGATCCAGGATAAATCACATCATTTTCTTTCTCCTATTACATCTATCAAAGGCCTTAAAATAAAATCATTTCTCTATCAGAGAGTTTAGCTTATCCATTCTATCTAATGTACATTACAAACAACCTGGTGAAATCTTGGACATCCAGGTACTAAAGGTGAGACTGGGTTATGGGAGAAGATCAAACCCAGACTGGGCAAAGGCATAAAACTTCAATGGACTTCAATTCAAATTGGTGTAATTGAACCAAATTAAGGAAATGACAGGAAGAGCTGTATATTACAGTGCTTCTTCAATGAAGAAGGTAGGCACTTCTTGTTCCTATCAGTACACAATTTGTTCTTTCGTGGTACAGACAAAGTTATATAACAGTAGAAATATCAGCAACAACAGAATATTGTGTTATAAGTAATATTCAAGTACTAGAGAGATGGCTCAGTAGCCAAGAGTGTGTTTTTATTGCTGTCATAAAATACCATGGCCAAAGCAACTTGTATAAGATGGTTGTTTAGCTTTAGAGTTCTGGAGAAGAGTTTAGAGGCATGGCAACAAGAGGCAGGTTAGAGACGGGGCAGAAAGCTGCGATTATCATGCAATCACAAAGCCCTTAGTGAGCTGGATATGGGAGGAGACCATAAGTGCTCAAAGTCAACCTCAGTGGCACACTTCCTCCTCTAACATGGCACACTTTCGAAATTTTTCTGGACACCATCACTGAGTGCAGAGCAGGTGTTCACATATATAAGGCTATGGAAAAAATCCCATTTAATGTAGTAAACTGTAAACAGAAGACCACAAATTAAGTTTCCCAGGAGCCATATAAGATTCTGGGTGTGGTCACATTTGCCTATGTAACCAGCACCATCAAAAACTGAGATAGGAAGATAACTGTGTCTTCATCCTAACCCTAGGATCAGTGTGAGGTTGTGTTTTAAAGCAATAAAATAGAGAGACATGGAATAGAAATATGCAATCATCTTCTGACCATGCACAGGCATGTCTGGATATATCATGCATACACACATCTGGATATACCATGCACACAAAATACACACACACACACACACACACACACACACACACACACACGCACACACACACACACACACACACAAACACCCAGAGGGAGAGAGAGTAATGCTCAAGTACCTCTAAAAATTGCCATAAATATACAAAAAAACCCATAATATTGGAACACACTTACTGCAGTTGAACACTAACAATAATGGAAAACTATTATATCAATGAATACTATCTACTATTCCCTAGCTGTTCATAGGGTTGTATTATAAAGCACCACATTATATAATGGTTGCAAACAGTGACATTTCTCCACAATCTTCTAAGATAACAGTGAGGACTGAGTGTCGCCAGAAAAACCTTCTCCTTCAGGACTAGACCAGAGTCCAGGCTGTTCATGTCTGAAGAATAAGGAAGGGCATGAAAAACCCAGGCTTCCCCAACTCTCACCTGGGAAGTGAATCTGGAATTGAAGATCCTCAGTGACAAAAAGAACTCCAGCTGTGCCTGCCCACCATAGTTGTTTATAAATTCCAGTTGGAACTGTTCAAAGGACCGAATTTGTTGACCTCAGTGTACTAGCCAGACTCTGGCTCCTGAAGATGTCATAGCACTTCCAGCTAGATAACAGCTACAAAATATACAATTGGGAGAGATATTTTGGAGTTAAGCTATAATAGATCCTAACATACACGATGGCTGTGATTTCTCAACGATAACAAAACATTATTACCACTCAGCTCATTGTATTTTGTTATGTCAGTCTTATTCAAAGGTTTCATTGCTGAGAAAAAATATATGAGAATCAACTTATGGATGAAAGGTTTATTTAAGCTCATGGTTCAATTGTACAATCCATCATGGTGAGGAAGGTGAAACATCAGGAGCTTGAGATAGCTGGAAACACTGGATTACCAATCAAGAGGCAGAGAGATGAATGTTGGTGTTCACCTGTGGCTGTTGGTTTTATTCAGTTTGGGACTCAAGCCCAGGCACTGGTGTTTCTCATATTTAGTGGAAGTCCTTTCTCTGGAAAGACCTACATACACAAACACAGAGATGCATTTCAACAGTGGTCCTAGGTTGAGCCAAGCTGATAATGAAATCTGTCAACACAAGCCTTGCAAATGAAAACCCAAGGTGGCACCTGGACTGAGCACTGGCAAAATTGAATTAGACGAAGAAGAGAAAGCTGGGAAGCCTTCCGCTAGGCAGAGTAAGAGCAGGAAACAGCAAGTTCTGTGGGTGCTTAGTGAGAGCCATGTATGGTTATGCTGAAGCACAGAATATTGATAAGCTGTAACTGAGCTTTGGCAAGTTCGGACACCTATGGCAAAATCATAAGCCATTCAGTCTTAGATGTCTTCCAAAGGTAGATGAACTCAACCTGACAAATGTGCCTTATAGTCCTTCTCTCCTGGTAGAATTTCTTTTTAGTATGTTTTCTGAATTTGTGAAAAGATCAACATTTTGACTAATCCTAGTAAAAATATGATAACTCCTCTGGAAATTCTGATCACAGTGAATGTTGCATTTAATAGACTTATTTAGCTTTTTTTCTTTACAAAACCCTTTCCCTTTCCCATACATCTGACATGCTTCCCGTGTCTTCAAGCTTTCCTTAAATCTTGCTATAGAGTAAGTAAAATGACCGACTTCATTTAGAATCATGCCTTCAGCCCAGCAACATCACATCCTTCTAACAGTTCAGGAAAAGGCCTATCTTTATATTATATATGCCAAGTATCCCTTCTCCTTAAGAATAAGGTGAAGTTTTTCTTTTCCTACAAAGATCTGGCTGATTTGTTATAATATTTTCCTCATCTCACTCTTGCCCTACATAAAAATGTATCTAATGCCAAACTGCAGGTGAATCTCTGATACATACCCACACAAACAGATGTGTGTACCCTACATGCTCACACACAAACACAAGTAGCCTCCCTTCTACATATGCACCAACACAAAATAAGCACCAGGACCAGATACGACGATTCTCCAGATCACATAGAGAGCACAGTTTTTCTGAATGTCCCTACTTGTAGAAGAAAAGACATGAGAAGCTTCTGTCCTTTAGATCTATGATTCTATAAATGAGACATCATATGCCATGTCCTGTAGCTTTATACACATAGCACATAACCTCATATTTTAAATAATATAATGTCTGCTACAGAATAATATCATAAAAAATAATTGGAAAAGGCCAAAATACATATCATATCCAGGCTTGCAGGAGGTGACTGCTACAAAGGGAGCCCTTGTCATCTTTGAGCCCCTGTGAATCACTTTCTAAATGGAATTGGCATGAAGACTGTGAGATACAACATGCTAATTAAAATGTTCTCTGCTTGGGAAATTCTTTTTTGTTCTATACTTCCCTCATGGAATACTTATGAAAAGCTACTAAAAAACCTAGTTGTAATTTTGAATGGCACATAACTTTATGACCTGGAATGGTGGGCTAATTGAGAGTTATAGTGCTTCAGACACCATGTAGCATTTATGCCTTCTGCTACTTACCCCATTCTGACATCAGATATTTTAAGAAAATCCAAGGATTCCACATGTTCTTCCCTGCCTCTCATTTTCCAGGTGAGCTTTTTAGGTTAAAGAAATGTCCTTGAGTGGACACAAGACTCGTGTACTATGGACTCAGGAATCATTTTGAAGCCACCATGGGCATAATTACATCTATGTTTTGGCATTGCTTTGAGGATAAAGAAGCAGTCTTCTTGAGTAACTTGGCTAGAGATCCAAATTATGTCTTCATATGTTACTAGCTCTTTAAATATTGAGAAAAATTTAAATATCAGCAGTCTTTTTGTCCATATCTATATTATAAAGATTCAGACATGAAACACAGTGATTAGAGAAGAGAAGGAAGAATGGGGTAACACAATGATAATATTACCTGGTAAATAGGCATTACTCACAACCATCTTCCATTTCTGATCGATGTTCCTAGAGGGATATATCAATAATTAAATGTCCACAAATTCCTAAAGATTACTAATAAGTGCCTTAGCTAACGATGTATTTATTTACATTAAGAAGAATAAGGTGGTTTTGTTTGTTAAGTGGAAATAGGGTAAGGAATTCTCAGTACATCACACTCTATGCACTTACTTTGCAGCACTGGCACTGGAAATCACATAAATGGTAAAGTGTGGCACAAATGGGTGGTTGGGTGGAGGACAGAAGATAGATGTCCATAAGGAAGAGAAGATAGATGTTCATGAGGAAGAGAAGATAGATGTCCATGAGGAAGAGAAGATAGATGTCCATGAGGAAGAGAAGATAGATGTCCATGAGGAAGAGAAGATAGATGTCCATGAGGAAGAGAAGATAGATGTCCATGAGGAAGAGAAGATAGATGTCCATGAGGAAGAGAAGATAGATGTCCATGAGGAAGAGAAGATAGATGTCCATGAGGAAGAGAAGATAGATGTCCATGAGGAAGAGAAGATAGATGTCCATGAGGAAGAGAAGATAGATGTCCATGAGGAAGAGAAGATAGATGTCCATGAGGAAGAAGATAGATGTCCATGAAGAAGAGAAGATAGATGTCCATGAGGAAGAGAAGATAGATGTCCATGAGGAAGAGAAGATAGATGTCCATGAGGAAGAGAAGATAGATGTCCATGAGGAAGAGAAGATAGATGTCCATGAGGAAGAGAAGATAGATGTCCATGAGGAAGAGAAGATAGATGTCCATAAGGAAGAGAAGATAGATGTCCATGAGGAAGAGAAGGAAGGGTTACCCTTGGCAACATTTTCACCTTAAAACTTCATCATTAAGTGTTGCTGCATGGGAGAAGATTTGTTGTTGTTGTTGTTGTTGTTGTTGTCACTGTTGTTGTTTTGGATGGATGTGCTTGCCATCTCTAATGTTATAAATACAATCCTAGCCCTTTTCTACCTGAATCAAATGGCACATGTCCCAGCAACACAGGAGGTTGATCCATTTTTCGTATGCTATGCCTCGATCTAGTACCGAACGTGCTCTATTATATAGTATTTGCTTCTTCTATGAACTATTTTATCTGAAATTGTGTCTTCTATTTTATCCTGTTTTGGGGCACATGAGTTAGTCTGTTTATTGAAACAAACTGTATTTGTTAAATGAGTGTCTGAATAGATATGAATGGACAAGCAGTGCTTGAAGAAATGAAATAGTCTCTATAAGCAGTTCATTTTGTTTTTGGCTTCTTTCAGTAAAGACTATTTTAAAAGATTAAAAGCACATGTACTTATAGATATGTCTATATATTTAAAATGTACTGAAGAAATATACTTTTCGTAGACTCTTTCTTAGTGCTGGAAGTATTTCTCAAATCACTTCAGACAACTTTCTTTGAGCTGAAGAAGTATTTCTCAAATCACTTCAGACAACTTTCTTTGAGCTGAAGAAGTGGCTCAGTGGTTAAGAGAACTTAATGCTCTTTTAGAGGAGAGATTTTGATTCCAATATACACATTAGCTAGAACACATCTTCCTATAATTCTACATCCCAGGTGTCTGATACTTTTTCTTAATCTCAATGGGTACTACACACACACACACACACACACACACACACACACACACACACGCACACGCACACACACACATGCACACACACACACACACGCACACGCACCTGCATGCACACATACACATACCCACAAATAAAAGTAATATAAATCATTAAAAGGAGGCAGACCCCATTGAGGACTGTAGATATGAATCAATCATGGACAAATCCATATTCTTTGTGGGGTGATATAAAATCTATGCTCACATTTTCATGCAGTAAGAAAAGTTAAGTGTGACTGTAGATTTTTCTTATGAGAAAACCAAAAGGTAAAGAAGATAACTCATACCAGGAACAGCTTGCAAAAGCCTACATCACTCCTACCCTTGTGCCCTTCTCTCTGTATTGCCAGGCCTGGTGAAACATTGCATATGTGCACCTTGCATATATACATTTGTGTAAAGTCTCACTTTTCTGATGATCACACTGTTTCTAGCTCTACTCCCTGCTAGTGAGCTCGGCAGGAAAGACTTGTAATTGGAGAACAGGAGACATGGGTTACCTGCTGTGGGTTGGAAAATAATTGCATTTTCCTCATGTTCTGCTCTCCTTTCATCATCTTGGAAAATGCTTATCTTTTGTAGCAACTGAATTAAATTCAATCTTCCATGGAAGATATCCTGGGAAGGAGTTCATGACACTAACAAGGAAAGTAAGCCAGACAGAATGGCAAAATGCTGCCAGAAAAGAAAGGAATTGATACTTTAGTCTAAGACTGTGTTTCAACACCCTCAAAAAGAAACCCCACTGTCCTCACACCATCTCCTTAACTCTTCTGTGGTCTCTTCTCTTCTCTTAGAATGAGTCTCCTCATACGTTTGCACTTCATTTTTATGCAACGTCTTCCGCTATAGCTCCTCACCTGTCCCTCACTCTTTGGCATCCTTACTTTATGTTTGATGCTCTTGGCTTGAGTTTGTCTGTGGATCTGTAAAAAAAAAGTAACTGAAATATATACACCTACTTAAATCTTGATTCCTAACAACCACTGTGGTCCTCAGCACACAATTGGGACCATGGTAATGACTGTAGAAGAGAGAAAGGAGAGAGAGAGGAAGAAGAAAGAATAAAAGAGAAAATAAATAACAAATGAGTTAAAAAAAAGAACCAAGATAAAAATAAACACATATCCTGGGAAAACAGTCTATTCTCTGGATGTACTTCAGTCTTCATTTGAGTAAAATTTATCTCCCTGAGAAGTTAATACTTCATATCCTCCTGAGTTATGTGTTTTATTAGCATTTTAACACACAGAGAGAAAACTCTAATGGTTGTCTTTCTGATGTTTTCCTGTATTAAGCCAAATCCTTTACCTCCATAGCTCTAATGTTCTTTACTACTAAACCATGTGACATTCTCTAATTCTTTATAACACCAGGAAGTATGAGGAAAACCCCAAAAACACAGTCATTAGTCAGTGTTAAATAACATGACTGATTCTGTACAATAGTTAGTAGTCATTACATAGCAAGTCATGCTTGCCTATTAGGCCATGAAGTTAGGAAATATCATACTCACTCAAAGTATCAGGAAAGTGTAGTACAAATGAGATAACATGTGACATACTTTGTATAATTCCTGGAAGAGGAAATGTGTATCTGCCTTCCAGAGCTAAACAATGTGGAAACATGTATGTGTGTGTGTGTGTGTGTGTGTGTGTGTGCATATGTGTGCATGTGTGAATGTACATGTGCATGTGCATACACACATTTATTGGATTTTTCTAACTTAAATAGCAAACCAAGTGCATGATGCTTCTATAACATGTAATATAATGTCCATACATGGTCTACAATGGGAAGTGCAGTGTATTAAAATGAATTATGAGTTGAAAAATATAAAACACTAAGTTTAGCTTCAATTCTGGTCCCATCATGTTAAATGATTTGAAGAAAATCATGAGTTACTATTGATGTCTTATTATAGCTTTTGATGTAAAAATAATTTGTGTTACTGCCTCTAACTCAAAATACTATGTTTTCATTTTGTTTATTGAAAAGTTAATCTATCGAATAAGTGCATATAATATCCTAATGAAATATTAATACTAGTAGGGGAAAGTCTGTGGAGATGAATAAAATTGAGTCACATTTGATTATCTATCTCTGTGATTAATGGAAACAATGTGACTTCAGTTTAGCTCTCTACTTCCTCCTAAAACATTGAAATGGTGTTTTTACCTTAAAATACACCTGTCCAAAGGAAAGACAGGGACAAAAAAAATGGAACAGAGACTGAAGGAAAAGTCATCCAGAGACCGCCTCACCTAGGAATCTTGGTCTACCTACACCAAAGCCCCATACTATGGCTGATGCTAAGAAGTATGTTGTTGACAGGAGCCTGGTATGGCTCTTCACCAAGAGGTTCTACTAACACCTGACCAACACAGATGCAGATACTCACAGCCAACCATTGAACTAAGCCTAGAGACTCCAATGGAAGAACTGAAGGGGATTGCAACCCTACACAAAGAACAATATCAACTAATTGGACCACCCAGAGCTCCCAGGAACTAAACTGCCAATCTAAGAATACACATGGAGGAAGGCAGGTTTTCAGATACATGTGTAGCAAAGGATGGCCTTATCTGACATCGATGGAAAGGGAGGCCCTTGGTCTTGTGGAATCCTGATGCCTCAGTGTAGGCAAATGCTAGAGCAGTAAGGCCATAATTGTTAAGTGGGTAAAGGAGCACCCTCATAGAGGTAAAGGGGAGTAGGATAGGGAGGATAGGATAGGGGGTATTGTGGAGGCGTAACTGGGAAGGCAGATGTCATTTGAAAATATAAATGAATAAAATGATTAATAAAAATAAAGCACGCCATTGGGGACTAGAAAGATACCTCACCAATCACAAACCCTTGTTCTTGCAGAGAAACCAAGTTCGATTCCCAGCACCCGCATGGAAACACACAGCCATCTGTGGATTAAATTCCTGGATATTTGAAGCCCTTTTATGGCCTCTGTAGACACCAGGAAACATACATACAGCAAATGAACATATTTTAAAGGAAAAGCAGCCATGCACATTGATACAATACCAAGAGCAGAAGCCCTAAAGGACAAGAAAGAAAGAAGAAATTGGCATAGACTCAAGCACCATAACAGAAAGGATTCTCA
Source organism: Rattus rattus (assembly GCF_011064425.1). Classification (NCBI taxonomy): domain Eukaryota; kingdom Metazoa; phylum Chordata; class Mammalia; order Rodentia; family Muridae; genus Rattus; species Rattus rattus. The sequence continues at coordinate 199,546,875 of NC_046154.1, forward strand.
CAATATCGCACACTACCATTCTGTAGCTTTCTAATAACTTGGCAGAACAAAAGCACACACTGGCATCTTTCACATCAGAGGCAGGTCATATCCAGTAATTCCATTAGCATAAAGCACATGAGACAGGCACCTTGAAACTTAATTTAAATAGTATGAGATGTACAATTTTCCTTGGGATGGAACATAACCAGTTTCTTCTCTAGTACAGTGAAATAATCCTGTGATACTTTGTGGGAAAACCTGTGTTTTGAATGAATGTCTAATTAATTTCAAACAAATCATGTCTTGTGGGATGCTACTATGCAGTGTTTCCTAGCTCCTCATATGTGGAAAAATTTAGGATCAAGCATAGTATTCCCTTTGGAATATAAAAGAATGTTCACTTTATTTTTCCTTCTACCCCATTTTAATTTAAATGTCATGGTCTGTATTCCACTTAAAATTTATATTCTAAGTTAGTTTTGAGACATGAAACATTTTCTAATTTACATTCCCAAAAAATAACTGAAAGAATGAATGTAAGACACGAATTATTAACTGATGCTAATGGTGTTATATAATACAATGTGGACTATGTCTTAATTTGAGGGAAAATTTTCTCTAACTCTCTTGATAGGAGTAGTCATCCTGCAGAGCAATGGTTATCAACCTCCCTAATGGTGTGACTCTAACACCACCTCATATGGTGGTGACCCCAACCATATAATTATCTTCTTGTTATTTTGCAACTCTAATTTACTACTGGGTATGAATTATAAAGTAAGTATCTGATATGTAGAATATCACTGTTGCAGGATGACCATAACTGTACTAAAATTATATCTTTTTGTTAATTTTGTCATTTGAAGTATGGGTAATAATGCCCTTATTTAAAAAAATGTTTTTATTTGTTTTATTAACCAAAACCTAGAAGCAGAAATTCTGGGAATGATAGTTCCATGGATGATGAGCATTATCAAATTTGTAGCCAAAGTCATCAACTCTTTTGGAAATCAAATGGGCCTAGTGGTCTTTTGGGTCAATGAACTCTTTTTCTTTTTCAATTTTATTAAATTGGGTATTTCTTATTTACACTTCAAATGTTGTTCTTTTTCCCGATTTTCTGGCCATCAGCCACCTAACCCCTCCCCCTCCCCTTCTATAAGGATGTTTCCCTCCCTATTCCCCCCTAACCACCCCCAACAATCTCCTACACTGGGGTTCCAATCTTTTCAGGGTCAAGGGCTTCCCCTTCCACTGGTGCCCCAACAAGGCTATTCACTGCTACATATGCAGTTGGAGCCCAGGGTCAGTCATTGGGTAGTGGTTTAGTCCCTGGAAGCTCTGGTTGGTTGGCATTTTTGTTCTTATGGGGTTGCAGGCCTCTTCAGCTCTTTCAGTCGTTTCTCTAATTCCTCTAACCATTCTCAGTTCAGAGGTTTTTTTGCTGGCACTAGCCTCTGTATTTGACATGTTCTGGATGTGTCTCTCAGGAGAGATCTATGTCTGGTTCCTGTCAGCATGCACTTCTTACCTTCAGGCTCTGAATGACTGTTCCTTCAGTCTCTGCTCTAAACTTTGCCTCCCTATCCCTTCCTATGGGTATTTTTGTTCCCCTTTTTAGGAAGGAGGGAAACATCTGCATTTTGATAATCCTTCTTGAGTTTCATGTGGTCCAGGCATTGCATCTTGGGTAATTAGAGCATTTGGGCTAATATCCACTTATCAATGAGTGCGTGTTTGTTTTTCTGTGGTTGGGTTACCTCACTCAGGATATTTTCTAGTTCCATCCATTTGCATATGTATTTCATGAAGTCATTGTTTTTGATAGATGAGTAGTACTCCATTATGTAGATGTACCACATTTTCTGTATCCATTCCTCTGTTGAAGGATATCTGGGTTATTTTCAGCTTCTGGCTATTATAAATAAGACAGCTATGAACATAGTGGAGCATGTGTCTTTGTTGTATGTTGGAGCATCTTTTGGGTATATGCCCAGGAGAGGTATAGCTGGGTCCTCAGGTAGTGCAATGTCCAATTTTCTGAGGAACATCCAGACTGATTTCCAGAGTGGTTGTACCAGTTTGCAGTCCCACCAACAATGGAGGAGTGTTCCACTTCCTCCACATCCTCACGAGCATCTGCTGTCATCCGAGTTTTTGATCTTAGCCATTCTGACTGGTGTGAGGTGGAATCTCAGGGTTGTTTTGATTTGCATTTCCCTGATGACTAGGGGTGTTGGACATTTCTTTAAGTGCTTCTCAGCCCTTTGATACTCCTCAGCTGTGAATTCTTTGTTTATCTCTGTATCCCATTTTTAATAGGGTTATTTAGCTCTCTGGAGTCTAACTTTGTGAGCTCTTTATATATTTTGGATATTAACCATCTATCAGATGTAGGATTGGGAAAGATCTTTTCCCAATCAGTTGGTTGCTATTTTGTCCTAATGACAGTGTCCCCTGCCTTATAGAAGCTTTACAATTTTATGAGGTCCCATTGGTCGATTCTTGATCTTAGAGCATAAGCCACTGGTGTTCTGATTAGGAAATTTTCTGTAGTGATCATGTGTTTGAGACTCTTCTGCACTTTTTCTTCTCTTAGTTTCAGTGTATCTGGTATGATGTGGAGGTCCTTGATCTGCTTACACTTCAGCATTGTACAGGGCGATAAGAATGGATTGATCTGTGTTCTTCTATATGCTGACCTCCAGCTGAACCAGGTCAATTAACTCTTAATACTGCTCTACTTTAGAAAAGAAAAACAATGAAGATATTTCAGATGTGGCAAATTCACAGTAAAGAGACAGCTGGACAAACTTTATTCTTTCTCCTCACAGAATTGTATAAAGGATGTGACAGCCATTAGCTCAGGGTACTGAATAAGTCACAACTTTTAGAGCTAGATCTCAAGCAGTTAATCCTCACCCTATCACTGAGTAACCTTGTCAGACCTCTTACAAAATAGGATCCAAGAGTCAACCTATGAAATGGTGGTTACAAGGTCTCTAACTAGAAGAATCTTACAAAGAGTAATAAAACTATGCCGTGTCACAGGATTACTGATATAACACCTTCTGTTTTGGTGCCAAGAGATGATTAAACAGTGATACTTGGTCCTTAAGGAAATCTTAAGTTCTAAAGTTTATACTGGAAAGTGTGATAACTAAATGTCCCTCTTATACCTAAGATTGCTCATATGAGAAAAGCAATTATAATATCAACAAAGTGATATCAAATGATATTAAAAAATAACATAAACAAAGGTAAGGCATAAATACTAAGCTGGTAGGGACTATAATCAGGCAGATCCAAGTAGAGATCCACACCTTGTGTTTTGATAGCTATTTTCTTTGAGTCCCTATCTCATTAAACAGGGGTAAGCTGACTCAAGGTTGGATATGGTGACTTAATAAGTCTACCCAGACAAAGCAATTGGCAATTTATTTGACAAACATAAGTTATTTATTTTCATTATTATTGATATGGGATTTCATTTTTTCTATATAATTAAGCAATACTGTGGACTATCAACCATCTGTAAAAAGTAAACAAAATTAAGTATCCAAATAGTGAGAAGTCATAAGACATTCTGCAAGCATGTATACTACAAACTTCCTTATACCTGTATTTCATCCTTTAAATGTAAATGACTTAGTGACTAATGGATTCAATCCATACCATATCTTTCCCAAATCTGTAGGGAGACTTGATTCCACCAAGTTCTGTTTTCAATTTGGTGGTTGGTTTAACATACATTTGAAACACTTCCTACTTCACAGGAGGTGTGTACAGGACGTTAGGGTCATATTAATGGGAAATGCAGGTCCATAAAAAGTGTTCCATTCTACAAGCAGTAGAAGGCTATATCTTCATTAATGGGAGAATCAATGTGCCTTGTGAAGTTACATCCAATGAGAGAATAAGACATAATCTACCGAAAGTTCACTAGGCTCTAATTTCCTGCAACTCCACATTTAATTTGGCTCTGAAGTTACTGTTAAATTAAAAGGATTTGCATATTTTATGCTCTCCAGTGATTTTATTGCTCACTAGAGATTTGCTATATTAAAAAGCACCCAAATTACTCCTATCAATTAGCAATATTATACTTAAAGTCTAGATAAATTATTGAGTGTTATTTGGAGCTACTCTTGGGAAAGTTTCTATACAATAAGAGAAGATGTCAATGACTTTTCCTGATTTGAACAAGAAAAAACATTAATACATACCCTGGTTAGCTTTAGCTGTCAACATGATTTAGCTTAGAGCTGTGGTAGAGGAAAGATTCAAATGAAAACCTGACCATATAATATTGACCTATGAACATGTCGCTGGTGAGTTGTCCTTTTTGTTAATTGCTAGAGAAAGAACCAGCCCACTATGGGCAGTGCCATGTGCAAGCAGTTGGTCCCTAACTAAATAAGAAAGCTAGCCAGGAAATCATGACTCAGTGGTTAAAAGAAGCTGCTACTCCTTTGATAACCAGAGTTTCCTGGAGCAACCAAATTGAATAGCTCTAACCATATGTACCTTCGACTGCAGGGGATCCAATGCCCTTTTAATGCAACTGCCACATCCTCATGCAGTTGTACATATAAACGTATAGAAATATATGCACAGAGAACTAAAAACAGAAAAAATTAAAAACAAAATCAAAATGAGTTAAAAAGAGAGCTAGCTGACTGGAACCTGGAGGCTAAGCAGGAATCAACATTCTTCCAAGGCTTCTGTTGTGTTTTCATGGCTGTACATGAGTGTGTCTGTGAGAGCTAATCTAAGCCTTCTCATGACAGGCTTTGGTTGAAAGTCTTGTCCAAACTTAATTATGGACTATAACCTAAACAGTGAAGCCACCCTTTTTCTGAGATATTCTTTTGTAAGAATGTTTTTATCATAGCATCAGGGATGAAACTAGAAGAAACTACAGTGATGAGTATGGTGACATCTAACCATCAGACTGAGCATGGAGATCCCAGTGGAGGAGTTACACAAAGGACTAAAGGAGCTGAAGAAGTTTGTAATCCCATAGGAAGGACAACAATATCAACCAACCAGACACACCAGAGCTCCCAGGGATTAAACCATCAACCAAAGAGTACACATGGGAGAACCCATGGTTCCAGCCACATATGTAGCAGAGGATGGCATTGTCTAGCATCAATAGGAGGAGAAAGCTCTTGGTCCCGTGATGACTCTTTCCCCCATTGTAGGGTAATGCCAGGATGTTGAGGTGGGAGTGCGTGGGTGGGAGGGGTGGATGCTCCTAGAAGCAGGGGGAGGGGGTATGGGAGAGAAGGGGATGAGGAAAGAGGATAACATTTGAAATGTAAATACATAAACTATCCAATATAAAAAGAACTTCAAATCTCTGATGAAAGCAATCGAAGATCTTAGAAGATGGAAAAATCTCCCATGCTTATGGATTGGTAGGGTTAGTATAGTAAAAATGGCTATCTTGTCGAAAGCAATCTACAGATTCAATGCAATCCCCATCAAAATTCCACCCCTTTTCTTCATAGAGTTAAAAAGAGCAATTTGAAAATTTATTTGGACTAACAAAAAACCCAGGATAGCAAAAAGTATAAAAGAAATTCTGGGAGAATCAAAATAGAAAAAAGAAAAAAGAAAAAGAAAAAGAAAAAAACTATCTTTGGATAGTGTAGAAATAGAAAACAGAATCATTACTTGATGGGCTCTCACAACTCATAGTTTCTACAGCACAAACCTCACCTCAAATTACTTTCTAATGTGTAAAGTTCTGTAGAGGGTTGAAAAATGGATGAGTTCAGAGGACAGAGGAAGAGTGTCCTTCATACATGGGGACAGTGTAAACTTGTTGAAGGTGTTTGTGTATAAGCTGAATTGTGAGGTTGAATATAAATTATTCATCCAAGAAGAATTAATGGACAGTCAATAACAGCCTTTAGAGCATTGCCACAGCAATGGAATATGAAGAAAATGAGGTGCATTGGAAAATGAGATACATCTTGTTTTGCTTGTTGAGTTTACAGGCTGTCAAAGGTCTATGCAGTATAATTAGAATCTAACCATCATTTGCACTTTAGGTAACACTATGTGAGTCTCCTAACCTTTTTCAAGCTCTTAATGCTCAAGTACTTGGCTACTGAGTCAGTCCCTTCCAGTTCTGTAATTCATGTTAAGCCTCTGACCTAAATCTTATATTTTGTCTTCCTTAAAATCAGTCGCAAACATATTTAGCCAAAGATGCCTATGTGTCTACATACCTATAGGTATGCCCTTTAAAATCTGGAATTCATTGATATTCATTTATTATTATGTCTTCCCCAAATCCTTGAGGAGGCTTGATTTCCCAAGCCTTGACCCGCACTTGACCATTAATGTTCTTCTGAAATGCTCTATCTTCACAGTGGGTACAAGCAGTGTTCTAGGATCACAGCAGTAAGAAATATGGGTTCATACAGAGACGTTAAATTCTAAGAGAACTAGAAGGCAGTACTAATGTCTCTGGAGTTGCTGAAAAAACATGTAGCAGCCAATGAATACCTCACTAAAACATGAAGGATACAGCACATGCATCTTTTACAAATATAAGTCCTAGAAGAAAAAGGAATACAAAGTCAATGGCTAAAATGACTTAGAGAAAGATGGTAAAAATGAGTTTTGGCTCTTGAAGATTTAGAGAATCCCTATTTAATACAGAATATTCATAAAAATAAAAAACAAAAGGTATTACTTAATTAGAATTAGAAAAAATCCAGGCTGCAAATTAAGAAGTTAACAAATACTCAAACACAAATAGTGTTGTTAGTATCAACCACTTGACAAGATTGTGCATTATAATTTTCCTATACCTTTCATTATATATTTCATATTTGCATTTATTATTAATTTTAGTATATTATTTTCGTGTGAGTACATGTGTGTAATTCTGTATGAATGTGGATGCACATCTGGCAAGGCACACATGCAGGGATCAGAAGACAAATTTCAGGATCAGTTTTCTCCTTCCAAGGTACATTCTAAGGATTGAATTCAAGCTGTCAGCCGTACATGGCAATTAACTGGTCTGCTCCATTCTTATGTAGGTAAATAAGAATTTTGCTTCCATCAGTTCTCTGATTCTAGGTTTTATATAACTTATTTAGTGTTAAAATATCCTAATAAGATCATCAGTGTGAGGGGCCTGGGTCCTGCTAAGACTGAACATGATTGTTGGGGGGGCGGCAATGGGGGAGGATGGGGAGGGAACACCCATAAAGAAGGAGGGGGAGGGATTAGGGGATGTTGGCCTTCATACCGGGAAAGGAATAACACTTTCGAAATGTAAATAAGAAATACTCAAGTTAATAAAAAATATTGAATCCTCAAAAAAAAAAAATAACCCTGAAATTATACAATTGCAAATATCTAGTTTTTATCACATGTCTCATATTGAACTAATAATATATGTTTGCCAGTGTAATTAGAGTTATACAGATGCACAGAACTATAATATTAATGAACGGATGCATAGATGGACACACAATAGATTGATATGACACATAGATAGTAGATGATAGATAGATGGATGGATGGATGGATAGGTAGGTGGATGGAAAGACAGATAGATGAAAACACATTGTAGTTATTGGCTCACATAATCATTGAAACTGTAAATTTGTAAATAAAAACCCAAGATGGCTATTGGTATATTTTCCATTAACCCAACAGCATGACCCAAGGATGATGACTTGTGGCATAGCTTCCAATTTGGAACTGAGGTCTGAGAATAAATAGGATTGCTTAAAAGATAAAAATTTAAATCCCAGAATAAAAAGTTTCAAAAAATTATAGCTTTGATATTTAAGATCACAGAGGATGTATATTGACAGATAGGTGAGTGAAGGGAAGAAGGCATAGAAGGAGAAGAAAATAAGATATACACACACACACATATCCACATACACACACACACACGTATACACACACACATACACACACGTATACACACACATGTATACACACACATACACACACGTATACACACCCATGTATACACACACATACACTCACGTATACACACACACACAAACATACACACATGCATGCATACATGCATTGTAGGGAGAGAAGTGTGGAGAAGAAGAAAATAGATTTACAATTTCTTTCTCTTTCTTTTCTTGAAATGTCAATGAATCCTCATGTCCTTGAATTCCCCTTACCTTGGAAATACTAATAATACTAATAATCTACTCAGCCAATTCATCCGAAAGCATTTCTCCAGAAAGCATCCTCATTAATATGCTCAGGAATAATGCTTAGCCAGCCATCTGAGCAAACCAACACTTGTCCAAGCTCACATAAAATTAACTATCCTGGGCTGGGGACATGGCTCAGTGTTTAAGAGCACTGTTTGCTCTTCCAGAGGTCCTGAGTTCAGTTCCCAGCAACCACATGGTGGCTCACAATCATCTGTAATGGAATTTGATGCCCTCTCCTGGGCTGAAGACAGAGACAGTGTACTCACATACATGAAATAAATAAATAAATAAATAAATAAATAAATAAATAAATAAATAAATAAATATATATTAAAAAAAATTAACCACCCCATTCAGTTTGTAAGAATGAATAACATCCCATAAAAACTGCCAAAGCCATGGGCACTGTAATATTTAGTACTGTAAAACAAAGGTCAATCACAATTCTGGAATCAGGAGCAAGACTCCATGGCTATGAATTTTACTTACAGATTCCTTTTGGGTTTTCACTAGTTTGAATACCCCTTGCTCTATTTCCTGTCGTAGGTATGTCTTAAAAGCATGTGGGATTTGAGAAGCACACTGTATGGCCAAGTATATCAGCAGGATGATCTGGGTAAGGGGTTAGGTAGAATATTGTCACACTACTGTAGATTCTCAGTTGATGTCATTTTTTATTTTAATTCTTAAAGAAGTCATATCAACATACTATGATGGAAGTAGCATTTACTGATCTACTTTACAGGTAAGGGAAAGAATCAAGATGTAGATTCCATAAATAATTTAAAATATGCATAGCAAAGTAGGACTTGTATCTATAAATACATTGGGTCTGTTTATTATTTATTTATTTTAACTAAAACCTATTAAACAGTATGTCAAATTCTGTAACACTCTCAATATCATTGATTTTTTTCATTAAATCTTTATCATACATTTGAGATTTCAATGGGCTCACTAAAAATAATTAAGAAGATATCATAATTTTTTGGGTGGGTTAGGTTCTTGAGAGAAGCTTGCATGGGGAAAAGAAGGGCTAAAATGATCTAGACGCACTGTTCATGTACAATGTGATTGGCTGTATGTCTCCTAGGAATAACACAAGCTATACCCATAAAATCTCACCTGCATGACTGCTTAAACATGAGCCCGACAAAGACAACACTGAAGGGTAGACACCCACAAGGCTTGACCCTAGACAAATGTCACAAGACCTCAAACATATGAAAAGATCTACAGGCAATGAAAGGATGTTTGGAGCAGAAAAAAATAATTAGTCTTCATCATGGAATAGCACACCAAGGGGTTATCCAATACTAAGCATTCAGTCCTGAAAACATATATGTAAATAATATATACATTGAGAAGCTCATATTTAGAGAAATATGATTATATACATACATAAGTGAAATCACAATTTTCATGATTCACCATCTTGAAGCAAATATATGTTGACTAATATATTCAAGATATTTGCTCTAAAGATACAGAGCATGGACCATGTAAGTAGCTGGAGAAAACCCTTTTGCAGGGAAATCATTTATTGCTAATAAAGGACCTAGTGATATTTGCTTACAAACAAATAATGTGTTTTTTTAATTATTGTATTAAAGTAATTTGTTGGAATTTCTTTTCTTTAGTACTAGCTGCAACTCTTCTTCAAATACATAACGTGTTTTAAAATTATTTTTTCTTAAATCCCTGGCTTAAATATATTTGTCTGCTATTATTCAGATTGGATGCTTTTATTTTTATAATCACCAAACATTGATAAGTGGCTATTAGCCCAAATGCTTGAATTACCCTAGATGCCTAGAACAAATGAAACTCAAGACGGATAATCAAAATGTGAATGCTTCACTCCTTCTTTAAAAGGCGAACAAGAATACCCTTGGCAGGGAATAGACAGGCAAAGATTAAAACAGAGGCAGAAGGAACACCCATTCAGAGCCTGCCCCACATGTGGCCCATACATATACAGCCATCCAATTAGACAAGATGGATGAAGCAAAGAAGTGCAGGCCGACAGGAGCCGGATGTAGATCTCTCCTGAGAGACATAGCCAGAATACAGCAAATACAGAGGCGAATGCCAGCAGCAAACCACTGAACTCAGAATAGGACCCCCGTTGAAGGAATCAGAGAAAGAACTGGAAGAGCTTGAAGGGGCTTGAGAACCCATATGAATAACAATGCCAAGCAACCAGAGCTTCCAGGGACTAAGCCACTACCTGAAGACTATACATGGACTAACCCTGAACTCTGACCTCATAGGAAGCAATGAATATCCTAGTAAGAGCACCAGTGGAAGGGAAGCCCTGGGTCCTGCTAAGACTGAACCCCCAGTGAACTAGACTGTTGGGGGAGGCGGCAATGGGGGAGGGTGGGGAGGAACACCCATAAGGAAGGGGGAGGCGGGAGGGGTTAGGGGATGTTGCCCGGAAACCGGAAAAGGAATAACACTTTCGAAATGTAAATATGAAATACTCAAGTTAATTAAAAAAAAAAAAGCAGAAAAAAAAGAAAGAAAGAAAGTTTAGCCAGGCATGCTATAATATGTCTGTGGGTACATTATTCGGAAGGCTAAGCCAGAATTAGCATGAGTTCCAGGCCAGCCTGGGCTATATAACATCCTATCTAAAATAATAAATGGGAAAACCATTCTATTAGAATAACTTGATGGTTTAAGTAACTACACAAGAACTCTGGCTCTGAAGAAAATGGCCTGCCCCAGGGCACCTAAATCCTGCTCTTTTGACTTTGAGTTATTAGCGAATTATGTATGCAGCATATAATATGTTTTCTCAGTAAACTTTCCACTGAAGAGATTCCTGGCTCATGGCATGCTGAAAAATATAGGGATCTGACTTTGGAGTCAGATTTTTTTGTGTTGATTATGGCACAGACTTTACCAGCTCTGGGGTTCAGAGGAGACGCTTGGATTTTTGATCTTTGCTTCTTTCGCTTTCTAAAGTAGAAATAACAACCCATATGCTGTAGGATTAAAAATATTTAATATTTTAGACTATGAACCAAATACTTATTAAGTATAAAAAAGCAGCCATTATTTTCATTTTTCTAATTCGAGAATCAGTCCTGAATTGATTCCTCAAAATGTTCTAGTTTTACAATCCACTCACCAAGCCTCTCAGGAACACGAGGGCACTTCTTTGTGATCTTTAACTAGAATATCCTTCAGTAAATATGCATGAATGCTCTCAGTGGTTTTCATAAGTAAAGCTTTCAGATATTTCATCTTTATGTTGTCTGTTAGGTTTAGTGAGTAATAAAAAACAGGTAGCATAACAAAGGAAGAAGTTTGCTGTGCCTTTTATTTTCTGAACCTTAGGGTATACAAAAAATTTTAGAAAACGGGACTATAATGAGAAGTTGAAGGGAGTTCTTGTAAAGTACAACTTAGGTTCTCCAGTATCATCAAATTAAATTAAAATATTTAAGGTGAAATCTTATCAAATGTATGCAATATAATTACATCAAATATCATCAAAATATAATCAAAACTGTCTCATTTTAAAACACTAAAATTGCTGTAAATTTACGCAAATTAATAGATGTGCCTTGCTTATCATATGGAAGAATCCATGCTTCCAAGATTTTAATCCAGTCAAATTGTTCTTTATCTTCAAGGAAAAACAGTAGTAGCAACTTTGTAAATGTATGTGGGATTATAAAACAAACAAACAACAACAACAACAAAAAAACAAAACCTAGAATTGTCAAAGTTCCAGTAAGAAAGCAATGAATATTTAATCTACATGAGATCGGGACTTAGTGTAAAAAATGATAATACCAACATTCTGATTCATGAACAGATACATAAGAATAAACACAATGGGAAAACGGATTTTAAAATGGAAGGAGTTATTGATAACTTTGACTGATTTTTAACCTAATACACAAAGACATTCAGTAAGAAAAGGGAAGTTTTTGCCAACAATGTTACTAAAAGAAATCAATAAGCATGTTGAAGAAAAATAATCTGATTTCAACCCTCAGTACATAAATTAATGTCTGATATTAACAAAAAAAAAAAAAAGCCAGGTCTAAAACTGTACAGCATGCTTTCCTATCAGTACACAACCCCTTCCCATTCTTGTGGATGGAGTTTGTTTTTTCTACTAGAGACACAATGTAGCTTTTAGAACAAAACGATGGGATAAAGTGGGTTCTATTATAATTGTATAGCATTCCGCATCCACAAAACATCCTAGATTAAGGAGGTACTTATATGTAGCATATATTTTAACATATTTAAACATAGTAAAACTATGCTTCATAGGATTAATGCTGTATGAACGTCTTTATCTCAGCGTCTTAACTGTGTTACTCTATACTTGTTCAATCTTCTCAGGGAATGGAAGCCCTGTCTTGTGCTCCCTGTACCTCTCAGTAGAATAGGAAATACTGTGTGGCAAGGTAAACATTTTCTACCATTTGAGAAACAGAATTTTGGGAAACGGGCTGTGTCTGAAAAAGCTGATTGACTGAAACTTCAGTGTTGGAGTGTTGCAGGTCTAGGGTCTAATTACCTTATATTCAGCTATCTTTAGCCAACTGGATGGTAGCCATTGCATCCCAAACTCTGTGTCAGACTTAAGATTCTGCAACTAAAAACCAAAAACTCTTTTAAAGTTTCTTATCTTAGCTGACCACTAGCTTCCCTCAACCCAAAGTCAAGGCTGTCATGAGATAGCATCAGAGGCCTTTAGAAAAACCTCCCCCATTTTGTTGTAATTCCCGGCCTAATGTACACCCCAATGCATTTTAAACATGTCTTGCTTTATATTTTCTTTGTTCCCTAAAAAAAACTTCTTCTACATTAGAACATGGAAATTGGGGTAATATAAATCTGTGCTCCTTGGAGACAGTCACTCAAAATGGTTCCAGAATAAACTCTTATCACATTTAAGATATCAGTTGCATTGTGTGTCTCAATGCAGCCATTCAAGGTCCCTCTCATTAGCTCTGTTCTGTCAGTCTTATTTCATAGTAGGACATAGTTTAGAGATCCAGTCAGTCTTCATTAGAATTCTAGTTAAGAGTAATGTTTACACTAATATATTTATTACTTCTCTCCCCGGGATTTTCTTCTGCTGTCTCCTTGCATTTGTGTATTGCTGTCTTGACAGGACCATTTAAACTTTCATTGTACTTTGGGCAATGTCCCATGGTCTCTGGAAAGGGTTTAAAAGTAGATATAACTGTAGAGGGTAGCTGACTTCTGGTTCAGTTCTACAGCACCCCAGAATCTTAGCTGCCCCATGTGTGAAGCCAAAAGCCAGAATCAGCTACATGCTGCACTGCCTGTGGACTCAGATTTTACTGTGTCGCTAGTCCCTGGGGAGTGTTTTACATCGTGCTGTCAAGAGGCTCTCAGAAGTCACAGAAGCTGGTCAGAGTCATTAAGCCTTCCTCAGTGGCTGACTCTTTCCCAAGAGAGCCACCAGCTCTGGGGCAGCCAGAGTGCACAGAGATAGGCTGCAGTGACAGAATCAAATCAGGCGCCTGAAGTGTCTCTGAGGGTGTAATTGACCTGCTTCCTGACCTTGAGAATAGTTTACTTCTATATATGAAATCAGTAGTAAGAGCTCATTGGAATTTAATCTTCCACATTTGCCTTCTTAGAGGAGCTTCATTATTTAGTAAAGGAAATAAACAGGTTTAGAAGTCATCAGACTTTCCACGCATTGAAAGATGCCTGACTGGGTAGTTCATGGAAGAATCTGACCTACATGTGGAGAAAATGAGCTGAAAAACACCCAAATTGACCATGAACTTGTATGATTTATAAAATACAAGAGCAAAGGTGGTTCTGAAAGCCACCATTGTGTTTTTGTTTGTGAGATACTATTATTATTATTATTATTATTATTATTATTATTATTATTATTATTGCCTCTAGCAGCATCAATACTTGTTCAAGAGGAAACATAGTTAAGTCAGTAAATTAAGCAAAGTCAATTAGAGTAAAAACAAAATATCACAGACCAAATATGCTAGAGACTATCACCCAGTAAGTTCAGAAGAAGGTCACTGGTTTAACAGTTGCATAGTAAGAATTTTTAGAGTATGTTATACGTTCTGTTGACAGCGACCAGCTAACTTAATCATCAGTGCCAACACAATTAAAGAGATGATTTGCGGTGAAAAGTGAAAAGGGCTTTATTTATTTAGTGGCAGTATTAAGAAGAGGAAATAACTAAGGTGACCAGTGGCCTACAGTTCATCTTGTGAACTGGTGTAAGCTTTACGTTTGAATAAAGGAAGAATTGAGACAAGGGTCAAAGGTCATGTGCATAATTAATCAGTCCTGGTCAAATGTGGTCTAGTTTATGCCCCCATTTGTTCAGGAGATGTTTTGGAAGCTGATCCAGAGTAGTCTTTATCATTTGAGGGAAGATCATTATGAGATGATTGCTTCTGCTCCAGGGTATTTCTTCATCTTTGCAGATACAAACCCTCAGAGAAGAGATGGTCTTTCTTGGCAGATTCGATTGCCCCAGGAATCTCTGATGAGTCAAACGGAAAGGTTAAAGGCAATGACTTATCTCTTGTCTTTGGCCATAGTAGAGGAGACAGGCAGCATTATGGCAGGTGTGCCAGGCTTCTCTTCTACTTCTCTCACCACACAGAAAAGTGTAAGCGAAGAATCCACGGGGAAGCTACCTGACAGGGGAGGATATACTGTAGCAACAATACTGTTTTAGGGATCAGGAGTGTTTACATCGAGACATTGAGCAGTGGAGCAAATCAGCCCTTCCTTTATCATTCTGCTGATTATTTGAATGTACCATACCAGATAAAATATGAACAACGGAGTTGCAATTTGACAGTGCATCCTGTACATCATCATCTTGTAAATAACACAGAGTATGGCATGATTATTCACCCAATGTTAGATACCTTTCACTAACTCAAGAAAGAAGCAGCACTCAATTATGACTGATAAATGGAATTCTGACATAGAACCTTGTTTCTCTTTCATCTGAAAATATTGGCTGTTGCTTTTCTTGAAAATATATTCCTCATCAATGACTAAGATAATTGTATTTTCCTGAATGATAAGGAAGAAGACTTTGTTCATGAGCTCAATTTTGTGAAATTGTTAATAAATAATCTCTCCGTGTGTCTCTCTCTCAATCTCTCTCTCAGTCTCTCTCTCAGTCTCTCTCTCTCTCTCTCTCTCTCTCTCTCTCTCTCATACACACACACACACACACACACACACACACACACACACACACACAAACCCACAACACTATGGTAGATTTTGAAGGCTATAGAAGATGACGCTGAAATTTTTATAGTTGTTATTCTATTAGTTGTAATTAATTAGGTGTTAATAATATATAGTAATACATATTATTATTATATAGCTGATATTGTGGTATCAAGATGAACTATAACTGATAATTCATTTGGATGGATGCCTGTTTTTCAGCTGTTTAGGAACATTGTGGAAACTTTATGATATGGTCTCTCACTGGAGGAAGTAGAGCACTATGGTCTGGTTTCGAGGCTTTATGCCCAATCTCACTTTCTGTTCAGGTTCTGGTTTTTGAGTCTGGCCACAATGTGACCAGCCAGCCTCAAGTGCCTGATATCATGCCTTTTCTACTTATTACCATGTTTTGTCTGCTGTGTCAGTAATGGGTTGTAAACCTTTAGCACTGTATATCCATCTTTCCTTCCCTAATTTACCCTGTCAGCAAGTTTGCTGTAGCTATATGTAGTTTCTAAGACGTTAGTTTAAGTCACTATAATGAAAAACATGAGAAAATCATTGATATGAAGTAATGTTTACCTTGGCTCAAGGATTCCTGGACTTCAGTCTATGTTCACTTGGTGTCATTGCTTATGCTCTATGACAAATACAGCACACCACAGTAAGAGTGTTATAACAGAAAGTAATCACATCACGGTATCCAGGAGGAAAATAACGAGACAGGACAGACTAGGATTCCACTATTTTCCTCAAGCATATGCATTCTATGGCTTATATCTTCCAGTACAGCCTACCTGCTGCTAGGTCCATCATTTCTCACCAGTGCTCTAAACTAGGGACCAAACTCTTATAGCACATTGACCTTTGGTAAATATTTCCTGTCAAAATGTAACATGAGAATACTATAATAATGATTGTTCATTTTATTATATTTAATTATATGATATATATTCTTTCTCTCAGTACAATTTTGGGAAATCATTTTCTGCTCAAAAGTTGTGTATATGTTGAGTACTGTGCAAAGACTTGAATGTGATCTCTGTATAGAAATAAATAATCAAAACAATTACAACGATGTAATCTCCTAGAGATACCCTTTAAGATGACGGGAAGAATCTCAATTTATCTTCCTCTCTCTGAGTATATGAATAGACACACCTTATCTCCCAACAGTCTGCCCTCTGGCTTCTGTTAACCTTTTAAAAAATGGCTTCAAGACCTGTGTGAATGAAATCTGTTAGATATTAAACAACTCAGGTCTTCCAAATGCCCTCTGTTAGTTAAAGGAATAATGTTACCTTCTTATAACTTGCTATCTTTGCCTAAGATCATAGGTACTAATGTTATTAAACTTGGTGATCACAACCTGTGTCCGAGTCTGGTCCAGCCATTGATCCTTAATAAATCAATTAAAAGAGTCAATTAAAAGTGGAAAAAGGAAAAATGAAGGTTTATTTAATGTGCCCACACAAGGATACACGTAACCACTCATGTTTAACTTCAAAGTTCTAAAAGTCAAAGGCAACAGAGCCAAGATGAGAGAGAATATGCAGTGTTTGTGCTTCTGGATCTGGGTAACATCACTGGATATAATCTCTTTTAGGTTCATCCATTTAACTTCAAATGCCATGATTTCATTTTATTTAAAGCTAAATACTATTCTATAATATACATGAATGACAATCTCATTACCCATTCTTCTGTTGAAGGACGTTTAGGATGCTCCCATTTCTTGCTACTGTGAAGAGAGAGCTAATGGGCAGGACAGAGCAAGTGTCTGAGTACTCCATAGTCATATGTCAGGTTTCTGTACCTTTATGATCTAATTAGAGTATTTGGGTCTGATTTTCTGTTTTTATTTTATCAGTTTTACCAATTATTTTTCATTGTCTGAGTGACAGATTCTTCTACCCAAACCCAAATAATGAACTAGGAGACAAAATAATATTGCAAGGTCAGATGTCTGGTATGCTGGAACAAGGAGAGTTTATGCTGATCGCGGAGAACCTTCCCTGTCCTCCTCATTGGCAGAGCGCTGTAGGAACCATTCATACCCGATGCTGCTCAATTTGCAGTGTTTCCTTATGTGGTATCTTTTCTTCCTTTCCACTTTAATTTCCACATCCAGCAAAGAAGAATTTCCTTCGAGTTTTATTCTACCCCACCCCCAACCCAGAAGAATCCCAATAGTTAGGAAACCTCCAGATGGCTGGCCTTGATCGCATATGTAGGCTATCTGAATTAACACTCTTATTTGAGATAGGGGTTGCCAGAGGCCCAGAAAAGCAGATGCCCATTGTCTCTTGCTTATCTATCAGTTTGTATTTAAAGCTTATGCCCGTTGAAGGCACATTTGTGATGAAAATAGATCATCTTTCCCCCCCTACACACACAAAATCTCATAAGTAACAAAGGCGATACCAAAAGAGGTTACAGCTTACTGGGGAGATCCCTTTGACATGGTGTTCTAGAGTGCCATCTATTATCTCAGTTGTCCTGTAAGATAATCACCTAAGAAGCTTTTACTGGTTCTGCTTTGGAAAAGATCTAACACTCAGCAGATTCTAACGGCATTAGCATACCTAGCCCTGTGAGGTTGCGTCAGTGTAAACTATAAACTCTGTCCAGAATAAATCTACAAACTAGGACAAACTTCGAACATGTATTTTTGGGTAATCATCTTCCTCTGTTAAAACTCTCCTTAAACATCAATTGAAAAACAATTTCAGACATTTATAGGGAATCATATCTGAGAGGTATATGTTCAGTATAATGAACCTGTGTTCTCCGTAATATCTTCTCTGGTCCTTTAGGACAGGAGTATATGCCTATTTTGTTTTTATTACAGTTGTCCTGGATGTTCTATCAATTCTGAGAGCATATCTTTACAGAAGACAGGAACACCTGCACACATTTCATCCCTGTCCTTAGCACCCTAGCACTTGACCTATCTAGCTGACCTTTGACTTCTCTACAAAGACAGTAAACCCACATTAGTGATTCAGTGGGCCTAAGCCCCTTTGGAGTCAGAAGAAATTAGGAAAGTGATAACTAGTGATATTAACACACTGTCTTCATCAGGGCCTGGACTCTAGATTCTTTCTCTCCATGAGGCCACTGTTTAACATGCAAATCTGTTAGCTGGCAGAGTCTTTGTGTGAAGCCATTAGAAACTATTAACACCTTAGCAAACACTAGTGTCAGAGGGCACATTACTTAAAGACCTGCAGTAAAAGGCACTTAGGGAATGTTAGAAGAAATTGGAGTGAGAACACAGTTTAAAAATAACTAAAATTGGGGGAAGGCGATCTACTCTGATTTTTATAAAGCACTTCGTTTGTCATCTGTTTACAATTATATAGGAGGCTACAGAGATGTTACAGGATCAGGTATGGGAAGAGACAGGGATCATACACACAGGGTCAGGATATTGTACAGAGGTGTGTAGCAATGGGGGATTGGGTACTGGGGGTAGCCACCAGAAAGTCCCAGATGTCAGGAGAGCAAGAGTCTCCGAGCCCCAACAGGAATGAGATTAGCTGAAATGCCCAACAAAGGAAAGGAAGAGCCTGTAGAGAGCATATCTAGAGGTTAGGAAAGGACCCTGGTTGGGGTGTGGAGCCACCCACTAACCTTCATATTTTTAACCCCAAATTGTGCCTGTCTAAAGGAAATACGGGTCCAAAGTGTGAAGCAGAGACTGAATGAAAGGCCATCCAGAGACTGCCCCACCTGGGATCCATCCCATATATAGACACCAAACCCAGACACTACTGAGGATGTGAAGAAGTGCTTGCTGACAAGAGCCTGATTCAGCTGTCTCCATTTTCTTTTCTGGTGGCTACCCCCAGTACTCAATCCCCCATTGCTACACACCTTTGTACAATATCCTGACCCTGTGTGTATCATCCCTCTTTCCATACCTGATCCTACCCCCTTTTCCCCTCTCTCCCTCCTCTCTTCCTCCCAAGTCCCCCCATCCTCTAGCTCCCATTAGTATTTTATCCCCTCTTCTAAGAAAGACTGAAGGATCCATACTTTGGTCTTCCTTCCTCTTGAACTTTATATGGTCTGTGAGTTGTATCATGGGTATTCTGAGTTTTAGAGCTAATTTCCACTTATCAGTTAATATATACCATGTGCATTCTTTTGTGACTGGTTTACCTCTCTCAGGATATTTTCTAGCTCCATCTATTTGCCTAGAAATTTCATGAAGTCATTGCTTTTAATAGCTGAGTAGTACTCCATTGTGTGAGTGGACAACATTTTCTGTATCCATTCCTCTCTTGAAGGACATCTGGGTTCTTTCCAACTTCTGACTATTATAAATAATGCTACTATGAACATAGTGGAGCATGTGTCCTTGTTACATGTTGTAGTATCTTTTAGGTATATGTCCACGAGTAATATAGCTAGGTCCTCAGGTAGTACTAGGTCCAGTTTTCTGAGAAACTACCAGACTGATTTCCAGAGTGGTTGTAAAATCTTGCCATCCCACCAAAATGAAGAAGTGTTCTTCTTTCTTCACATCTGTGCAAGCATCTGCTGTCACCTGAGTTTTTGATCTTAGCTATTTTGAGTGGTATGAGGTAGAATCTCAGGATTGTTTTGATTGGCATTCCCCTGATGACTAAGGATGCTGAACATTTCTTTAGGTGCTTCTCAGCCATTCAAGATTCTTCAGTTGTGAATTAATTTCTTTTTTAGCTCTGTAACCTATTTTATTTCACTCTCTGGAACTTGAGTTCTTTGTATATATTGGATATTACCTCTCTCTCAGATGTAGGATTGTTAAAGATCTTTTCCCAATCTGTTGCTTGGTACTTTGTCCCATTGACAGTGTCCTTTACCTTATAGAAGCTTTGCAATTTTATGAGGTCCCATTTCTTAATTTTTGAATGTAGAGCCTAAGCCATTGGTGTTCTGTTCAAGAAAATTCCCCCTATGCCTATGTGTTCAAGGCTCTTCCCCACTTTCTCCTCTGTTAAATTCAATGTATTTGGTTTTATGTGGAGGTGCTTGATTCATTTTGACTTGAGCTTTGTAAAAGGAGGTAAGAATGGATCAATTTGCATTCTTCTACATGCTGACCTCCAGTTAAACTAGCACCGTTTATTGAAAATGCTATCTTTTCTCCACTGGATGGTTTGATCTCCTTTGTCAAAGATCAAGTGAGCATAGGTGTGTGGGCTTATTTTTTGGTATTCAATTCTATTCCATTGCTCTACCTGCCTGTCTCTGTACTAACACCATGCAGATTTTATCATGATTGTTCTGTAATATAGCCTAATGTTAGGGATGGTGATTCCCCGAGAAGTTCTTTTATTGTTGAAAATAGTTTACACTATATTAGGGTTTTGGTTATTGCTAATAAATTTGCAAATCGCTCTCTCGATCTCTATGAATTGAGTTGGAATTTTGATGGGAACTGCATTGAATCTATAGATTGCTATCAGCAAGATGGCCATTTTAACTATACTAATCCTGCTAATCTATGAGCATCTTTTGAGATCTTTGATTTCTTTCTTCAGAGACTCAAAGTTCTTGTTCTGCAGAACTTTCACTTGCTTGGTTAGAGTCACATCAAGATATTTTATATTATTTTTAACTATTCTTTGATGCAATCTTCATGTCTGATATTTCCACAATAATATCGAAAAAGTAACTTGATTTTTGACTTTCTTTGTTCTGTTACTTAACTGTAGCAGTTTTGCAATTGGTATAGGTAGCCCAAATTCATAATACTTGGCCATGAACACTTATATATGGCTCTAGAAGATGCTATCTTTTCTCCCAAGCTTGGAATACTCAGTTCAAATGGGAAGTCTTTATCAAACCATTTCCTAAAGATCTAGAGCTCTCTGTGGAAGAAGAGATAGAAAGATTGTAAGAGCCAGAGATGTTGGAGGACTCTGAGAAAATAGTGACTCCTAGACACAATGGATATATATGTGAACTAAGAACTGTGAAAGCATACTCAAGACCAGCACAGGTTCCTATTAAACAAAGTCCTGGCACTGACAAGTGCATATAGACACAAACTCCCATTCCCAACCAAGAAACTGCTTGATATTGATAACTACTAGAAAGGAGAAGTTTATTTCGCTTCAGCGGAGAGTCAGTATCACTCTAGGGAAGACTCCATGCTCAGGATTAGTTGGACACAAAATGGAAATTGTGTGTGTGTGTGTGTGTGTGTGTCTGTATGTCATGCACATTTGGGTTTCCTTTTGTGGGTTGTAGATATTTTTGTGTTATTGATTTTATTTTATTTTTTTAGTTTGCGTGTTTTGTTGTTTTTCTTTTTTTAATTTCAGAGAGAGGAAGAACATGAAGTTGATTGAGGCAGGAGCTTGAGAAGGCCTGAGAGGAGCTGAGGATATGGGAAATAATATTATCAGAATGTATGATATGCAAAGGAAATTAAAGATTTTCTTAAAAAAATAACTTTATTGTACCTTCCCCTTGGGATTAGATCTGTGCGTTTGCATCAACACCCATCAACACCTTGCACATGCTCTCAGACCTGGACATGATGGTCAAGTTCCTGTACTTGTCTTCTATGAGGAAACCTTGTTCCCAGAGCCAAGCTCTTTCACTCCACCCTGACTCCAGACCACTCTCTTAGACCTAGCTGTAGACGTGAAGCTAGTGCAGAAGCTTTGCCTGGTAAGTTTCCCAATTCCTCTCTGACCAGCGCCATCCTCATACTTCTATGCCTACTTCCTGGTGCTGTCAGGCAAGGTGCTGGAGAGCTCACCAAAAAGGACTAGTGCAGAAATGTTCAATCTCAAGAAAACCTGACTTTTTGGTGGAGTCTTATAATGTTATATGCAATTGGCATTTCTGGAGAGCAGTGGACATCTTACTAGGGTCTGCTTTCTTCTGCCGTGTGGGTCCTAAGGATTGACACCAGAGAGGCTGATGGCTTCTTTACCTTTGTTCTTATCCAAGTTCCTATATAGAAACACAACTGAACTTCTACATAAACAAAACAAAAGCAAACAACAACCACAAAACCCATAATTTATTTCAGTGGCTTACGGGCTGTAGTCTGGCTAGTCCACCAATGGTTGTCTCACTTTAGACATTTCATGAATCCAATAGTTGTTTGGACCATGAAGCTAACTGTCTCCGTATGTCTTTAGTCTATGCCCAACCCAAAGAAATAGGTTGCAATACCAGTGAAGAAATAAATTTACCAGTGAGAGTAAGGGCAAGCACGCAAAAGCCCAAAGCTTCCTTTTTCATGTTTTCATGGCTGCCAACAGAGGGTGTGTCCCAGATTCAGCATGAGTTGTTTTAATTAAAAATGCCCTAGATTTAAAGCAGTTCTTCTGACCCTCAAAACTCAGAATTTAAGATGATTCCTCCCATCTCACATAATTGAAATGAGAAATTTCTGTCACAGGTATACTAATCAGTTAATTCTGGATGAAGTCAAGGTGACAACCAAAAAAATCCATCACCTCTGATAAAGAAATAAATAACAAGGAGAACCAATAGTGAACAGTCAATAATGAAAAACTAAGTACAATTAATACAACATAGACTAAACAGTTTACACACACACACACACACACACACACATATATATATATATATATATGCATACCACAACAATGTACCCAAAAATTAATTTTAATCTTAGAATTTTAAAGAAAGTCAGGAAGATTATATGGAAGAGTTTGGATAGAAGAAAAAGAAGGACAAATGTAGTTATACTACAATCTCAAAACAAAAATAAAAAAGAAAAGAAAAGAAAAAATACAGAAAGAAAGCTCAAGGTTAGGCAACATTAAGGTTTATTGTCAAGCGATTGACACTTAGAGTTGAGGGAGCTGGGAGATTATCAACCCTGAGGAGATTCACGTTTTTCTTGGTTTTAAGTGTTCCCTTCGAATTAACTGTCTTCATCCCATCTATTTGTCCTATGATATGCAAGTGCCCCTCTTGTCATGGAATTCGTGTCCCCTGTCCTACTCTATCCGTGGATCTTCATTAATTGCTAAGGTATCATCCCACTTCAGGGCACGGTTACAGACGTGGGTACTGTTCAGTTAGTGCTTGTCAGTAATCAGTGGACCTTGGAATCCTTTACCATGTTTGATCAAGCAGGACAGGGAAAGATAATGGATAAAGTTAACTTAGAGCAGGGATGAAAAATTAAAACATATTTCCTCAAATTGAATTCCTGGCATTCACGGCCTCAAGTCTTTAGGTCCTGAATCATCTTTTTGGCAGGTAATTGTGACTATTTTTTAAGGACTAAGGAGTCCACTAAGACAAAGGGTTTCAGACACATGAACATCAGGGGACATCCATGTAAATTGTGGAAAACCAATTAATACAGCAACTAGGGAGTAGGTGTATTTGGGGTCGTGTGCCATTGGTTTCATGCTATTGTTTATAGCTAGCTCTGAAGAAAAGAAGCAAACGCACTCAGATATGGAATGTTTTGCTCTTCCCCCTGTCTATATATGACCATGAAGAGAATAGGGCCAAAGGTTAATTTGGTGTTGCCCACAATACATGGGCATCCAGTTCACACACAAAGGCTATTTTTCTTTCATTTACTCCAGCAAGGATTATTCCAGCAATCAGTGATCACTAAGAACATGTGTCTAAAAGAACCCAGTCCCTAACTTTGAAAAGTGCTAGTCTTTACTATTAAATCTATCATTACCTTAGTGTAGTTTAGCATTTTTAAAAAACAAAATATAAACACAAAATATAATAAATTTTAAAAGCAGTCAAGGGAGCAAGATATTTTATCTGTCTAGGGAAGGAGTGATGAACAAAATGAGAAAATTTAAGGAAAGGGGAGACAGCCCTCAAAGTAAATGGATAGACACAGGGAGAGAGGGGAATGGATTGAAAACTTTTCTAAAGGTCATAATTATGTGCTTAACCAAATGACTTCATATGTGGAAAACTGTGTAGACAAACCACTTAAATGGGTAAGAATTAGCAGAGGTTGTTATCACACTTATCAATATTATCACACTTTATGTTGAGATTCAAAGAACCACTTACTGGAAGGAGGGCGTGAGGAGAGGAGGGGAAATAACAGTGTCTTAGAAAGCTGATTCTGAAAAGGGAAAGGAAAAAGAATCATCAAACTCACATTTTCTTTCTTTAGCACAAGGTGAAAATTTCCTTATATTTCACAATGCCCCTGTGTGATGAAAGAAAGATTATATTGTGATACATGTATTTAGCTTAGAATGAGGGGAGAGCAGTTGCTACAAGCCTTTCAAAGCTTTCCTTCAAAACAACTGCTCATAAAGGAAAACGGAAACGACATGCTTTGTTTATGTACGAAATTTACTTAACTTGAACCCTGTGTTGGTGGAATTGGATGTAAATAGCATGCCATTTTCCCCTTCACTGTGATTTCTCATAAATAGACTTTTAGAGGAAGAATTCTGTGAGTGTGTTCTTGCTTGTTCCCTGCAGACTCTGCTCAGGTGCGTGTAATTTGTCACCAGCCTTAGTGCTGTGTGTTCTGTTTTAACACAAACATAACTGTATGAGCTTCAGTCTCTGGACATTTTGTATGTAATCATTAAAGGAAAATTGGTGTCTGGAAGCAAGGGGGATCATTTTTCTATTTGTTCAGACCTCGGTACTGAAAATGATCCAATTTGACTGTTAGTCTGGGGATTAATTTTCTTCTGAATCAGGGTCCAGTATGCAATTTCCCACAATCAGAGGGAAAGACCAGGGAGTGAAAAGTAGCCCCATTCTTACTTTAAAATCTATGAGAGAATTAACTGGAAGCCAGGCTTTTCTCATCTCTCTGGCCCTACTCCGTTCGGCTAAGTAAGAGCAAATGAATTACTCAATTACAAATACTACCATTGGCATCCTTGACCTTTGCAAAACCAACACAGGAAGAATTTGGCTTTCCATCTTACTGCATTGATAACTTGTAGTGTTTTATTGTACCATAATGATGCTTCTTTGTGGAAGACTGAACAATAACAACAAAGATATTCACATCTCACTCTCTAGATCTGCTGTGATGTTACCATGTATGCCCATGCAGGCCAGATTGAGTTAAGGATCTTGAGATAGGGAAATGATTTCAGATAACTATGATCACATGTTTTGTATGATTGAAACAAGGATGTTAGGGATAAAAAAATGAAAAAAAAATGCACCATTGTGATGTGGATAGTTCTTAAAGAACAGCACACACATACTGTGGAAAGCCTGTGTAATAAAACACTGATTATATGTCTGAGGCTGGAGATATGTGTATTATTTAATGAAAAATACCATCAGCTATTCATAAAGTGCTTCAAAGATAGGGAAAGTTGCACTGGAGAGATGGTTCAACAATTAAAAGCGTATACTGCTCTGAGTAAAGAACCATGTTTGGATGCCAGCACCCACTTCCCATATCACATTGATCATAACCCCTGTGCCTGTTCCTCCAAATGAACAAGAGCTTCTAACCTCTTAGTATACCTAATTTCATGCACACAACATAACTACACTCAAACATACATGCTTATATATAATTATTATTAATAATACATGTTAAAATATGGAATATTTTAAAACATGATCCAAGAGTTGAACAGACAACCTTTGAGTGGTCTATACTTTGAGTTTATTAAGATTGATATCATTTAAGTTTGTTGACTAGTATGTGTAATCTCTAGACTATTGATGTAAAGCCAAGAAGACACTTATGAGTGTTAGGAGTTAAGACCTGTGTGAGCTGTATAGTGAGTGGGTTTTAGGTTAGCCTGGCTAAAATGTAAGAATCTGTCTCAAAAAATAAAGAGAACAAGAGATAGGCAAGAAGGAAAGAGAGATGAATGGGGAAGGAAGAATAGACAGAGGGAAGTGAGGGAGGAGGGAAGGAGAGAGAGAGAGAGAGAGAGAGAGAGAGAGAGAGATAGAGAGAGAGAAACATACATATAGACAGACACACAGAGAGAATGGGAAGGGAGGGAGAGAGAGAGAGAGATGCAGAGGTAGAGTTGAAAAGAAAGAGTGAGTACCTCATCTGGCAGGTACAAGGCTACCATGCCCATGCACTCTATATATGACGCATTGGGGTTTTCTCTAGGAGACTCACAAAGAGTTGCTCTTTGTTTGGAAGACATCCTCTAAGGCAGAGTTCACTGTGTTCCTGCTCTTGTCAGATTTGGGATGGTCATGAAGAGTGAATATCTCCCTCCATCCACACAGATTCCTTGGTGTTGGCCAGTGGCACAGATGAGCACTCTGTAGTGTTGCCTAGAGGCACGCACTGCACTGACAAATTTCTCTAAGAATTTTCTTGAAGTGCAACTAAGGTCCAAACATCCATAGGAGCCTGCACTTGTAACTCACTCTTTTCTCATTTCCTTTCATCCCCTATCTTCCTTCTCTGTTTATTACTCATGTTCACTGGAATTATACACAAATGATTCTTTTCTTGGTTTATTTTTAGGTAAATATAGTTCGAGGCAACACAAGATCAACATTAATAAGATGCTCTAGAGAGCTTATGAGAACTGTTGAAGTCCCGAGTTCCTGAATTTGTTTCTTCCCTATAAATTATCTTAGCTAGGATCTCCTGCACATTTCCTCATAGACTTCATTATCCTTCTTTGATATTCTTTTATTTTTCAGTTGCACTGTGATATCTCAAGGCCTTATCTAAAATAACTATTTATTCCAAATCAGTGGAAGTGACAAGTTAAGTCACTGTGTTATTCCTTGAATACTAGCATCTCATAGCTCATTGGACAGAATTTCTGATTTTCTCTTTTGCTAAGTCAAATAACCTGTCAGAATTCCCACCTCTAAAGATGGTTCCTATCTATTAAATGTAAATATCAAATACTGTCTTCTTCAAAGTATATTAAAAAAACCAGGGTATTCAAAATGAAGGAGTGTAAATCAAGAAAGAGACTAATGAAATTCCTGAAATAATTCATTAGTGAATATTTGAGAAGCTACTTCATAGAGATGAGACAAAATTATATATTATATAGCACAAAATTATAAGCCTCAACTGCAAGGGCCCGCAAGCTATGATTGTTCTGAAGCTGATAAAAACTGTTTTCAGAATCTTCTGTTTCGTCTGTGTAGTACTGTGTTTTTCTCCTTTCTGTACCAAGCAAAAATGATGCTCACACCTAGATATTATCCCCAGTTATGAAGATTGCCTCCCACTGGTGAAATTAAGCTACAAACACAACCATGAATAAGTCCAAGAAACACAGTGTAAAACTTCTAGTTCTGGGACAAACAGGAAAGGCAGAAAGGAGGGTAGAGATAAAAAATAATTCTTCAACAGACTACCTATGGCAATCAAGCTATGCCATAAAACGTTAACACTGTGGGATAAAATAAAATGGGAAATAAAAGAATGAAGATTATAATTTTGGTAACTTCATTATTTAAAACTGCTTCTTCACTCAAAAAAAGGGGAGGGGTAACCAAAATCCCCCTGGACAAATGATGGTAGCTGGTATTTTCTGTTCCTCTGTTTCTAGAAGGTCACATTTGCATATTAGTTCAGATTTTCCAAATAAAGGGAGAGTTCGGCACAGCTGGATGAGCACAAGCTTCACAGGGGAGAATCTGAGAACATCTTATAGAAAGCAGAACCTAGGCAGATTCATGTAGCCACAGTGAAGTTTGAACAGTATTTACTGCTTACTCTTTAATGAGCATACCATGATCGGTAACTCAGGGAGCCAGAATGAGATGATGACCCCAGAAGCTGCCTCTTTCATGCCATAATGCACAGAGGGAAAGAGCTCAAGAGAAATTAAAATGGGACCATGTTGCTTTGGAGTTACTTTGAATTAATCATTAGAAGGAAGAGAAATCCATTGGCTACTGACCTGCCTTCTACAGCTTTGCTTCTCCTTATGAAGGACAGGTTGATCTCAGCAAGAATGCCAAGGATTAGAGATGAAGGATTTTTTGTTATTTCTTTGCTCCTGACACTACAATAAATGTAAGCTGATGTCAGCAATTTAACTGTAGGCTGTACAGTAATTAGAAGAGTTACGTTCACTCAGCCAATGTTTACACAATTGCTTCTTGAAGGCATTGCACCAGTTACTGGACACCTAATGAATATCCCTGACTCTCGATTCAGGGCCCCTTGTCCATGACTTGGTTCTTCATGTTTGTAGGCAGATCTTTTTAAACACGCTAAGGTCACAAGAACTGGATGGCTGTTTCTTCACCACCATGCATCAGACTCTTTCTCACCTCTGCACTCATATTCCTTATACAGCTTATCCCAGTACCCAAAGACACTCATCACCTTCTCACTTCTTGTATTAATCAATTCCATAATTATCTTCTTATATGAGAAAATAAACTTCATTAAATATTAGACTCTTATGAAGTTATCATTATTTCCTTTGCCCAGATAATTACTCAGCAAAGTTGAGTGAACAATCATGTATTTTAGAAATTCAGTGATTGAAAAGTCCAAAATCAAACCACCAAATCAAAAGATGCATCTACAATTGTGTAGAACAAAGGGACCCTTGTACAACACTGGTGAGAGTAAAAACTGTTGGAGCCATTGTGGAAATCAATATAAAGACAAGAGAGAAAAGAGACAGAGAGAAAGGGGTGAGGAGAAGGAGATGAAGAGAGAATACTACCAGATGGTACAACTATACCACTCTTAAGCAAATACAAAAGAAAGCCTTTCCTACTACTTAGATATTTAGATATCCATGTTTCTTGTTGTTCTAGTCACTATAGCAATTAAGTGAAATCAGATTAGATGTCCATTAATACATGAATAATAATGGAAAAAGACATGGATGTACAATTGAATTGTTAAACTATAAGAAAAAAAGGTTCTCGCAGCTTTCAGGATCAACACACAAAGGGTCTCCAGATACTGATCAACTATTCTACACTTCATCTGTTCCTGTATATTCCAGCACATTTAGCTAAGTGATGCCTAGACATCTGGATCCAGACTCAAACTTTAACTATACTAATAACTTTTTCCCCACATATTAGAAGTTTTTCCATTCTGAGCTTCCATCCCAAATTTCCCTAATCACTTTAGATTAGTTTCCAACAAGCAAATAACCCTATGAGTTTCTGGGCCACATTTCTGGAGGTCCCCAAGCTCTTGTATGAAGAGTTATGTGGTATGCAAGTGTTGAGTTACCACCCAAATGTCTACAACCTGCTAGCTCCTGATTCCAACAGGAAAAGACTTCCCAGAATCTGAACTCTTGGCTCAAACTTTGATTATTTTCATGTTTTGTTCCAAAAAAGGTTAACAGGTTCCAGGGCCCTGATTTCTGTTCTACAATGTCAAAGTTACTTTAGTTCTTGACACTGTCAGATAACTGATCCCAAATGCTTCCCTCTGGAGCAAACATCCATTTTTCCCTTAGTAGCAACAGATAAATATTTCATGTCCCTTAGGCCTTGGTCCACCCTTTTGTTCAACCCACAGTCTGTAGATGCACAAATACCAGTACAGAATGAAAAAAACAACACAAAATTCTAAATCAATATATAATTTCTAAATATTACTATATTTTACCAAAGAACTCTTAAGGAGAATGACATAGGAGAACATCCAGACAAAAAAATTCACCTAAAAACTATTACAACCATTTTCAAATAACTTTCAGAAGATACAAACGTAATCCAGGAGAAGAAAATAAAAAAATTAGTAATAAGAAAGTCCAGACAAGATATGAAAATAGGATTTAAAAAAGAGAATTAGTGAAGAAAAGACAAACTTATATATTGTTTTAAATGAAACAATATGTTATTTCAAATAAAACTCCCCTCAGGAACCCTCATTCTTAAAGTGTACCTGTGGAGTAAAGACTATTGGGGTGGAAGAATAGGTGGAGAATTCAGAAGACTCAATAAATGTCAATAATAAAAATTTGAACTTAGAGATACACGTCATAGGAAAGGAGTTAATCTTCATGTTGTGGAAATAGAAAATTATAAAATTATACTAAGGGCATAGAGTATATTTTTAACAAAATTAGAATATTTTTCAAGTCAGAGAAAGAATAAATTCCATGCTAAGTGACTAATTGAATAGGATACCTCTTTTTGGGTTTTGGTCGGAGAGGACCCAGAGACATGAGAAACAGTATTGGTTCTTGGTTGTCAAACCATAACAAGATGATAAGATCCTATTGATAAAGATACTCCACATTCAAACTTTAAGACATAGAGAAATAAACCTTGAACTTTGAAGGAACCATTTTACTGGTTAACTGATACTCATGATATTAAAGATGCTATTGAGACTTCTAGGGGACTTCTATCCAGTTCTCCATCCATACACTACAATGCAGACTTCCAACACTGGCAAAATGATTAAGGAAGAAATCACCTTCTCCATTTAATGGATTTGAGGACTAAACCATAGGATGGAATCCATGTCCATTAAGAAAAACAAAGTCACCCGGTGTGGCAGTCTCTGGATGACCTTCCTTGAGCCTCTGCTCCACACTTTGTCTCTATATATCATCCCGTGAGTTTTTTATTCTTCCTTCTAAGAAGGACTGAAAAATCCACACTTTGGTCTTTCTTCTTCTTGAGCTTCACGTTATCTGTGAATTGTATCTTGGTTATTCTGAACTTTTGGGCTAATATCCACTTATCAGTGAGTACATACCATTTATATTCTTTTGTGACTAGGTTACCTCTCTCAGGATGGTATTTTCTAGTTCCATCAATTTGTCTAAGAATTTCACGAAGTCATTGTTTTTAATAGCTAAGTAACATTCCATTGCTTAAATGTATCACATTTTCTGTATACATTCATCTGTTGAAGGACATCTGGGGTCTTTCCAGCTGCTGGCTTTTATAAATAAGACTGCTATGAACATAGTGGAGCATATGTTACATGTTGGAGCATCTTTTGGGTATATGCCCAGGAATGGTATAGCTGGTTCCTCACGTAATATGTCTGGTTTTCTGAGGAACCACCAGACTGATTTCCAGAGTGGTTGTACTAGCTTGCAATCCCACCAACAATAGAGAAGTGCTCCTCTTTCTCTACATCCTTGCCAGCATCTGCTGTCACATGAGTTTTTTATCTTAGCCATTCTGACTTGTGTGAGGTGGAATCTCAGGGTTGTTTTGATTTGCATTTCCCTGATGACTAAGGATGTTAAACGTTTCTTCAGGTGCTTCTTGGCCATTCGATATTCCTCAGCTGAGAATTCTTTGTTTAGCTCTGTACCCCATTTTAATGGGGTTATTTGGCTCTTTGGAGTCTAACTTCTTGAGTGCTTTGTATACTTTGCATATTAGTCCTCTATCAGAGGTAGGATTGGTAACCTGAGTTCCATTTCATATACAGACATCAAACCCAGACACGATTGAGGATGCCAAGAAGTGCTTGCTGACAGGAGCCTTATTCAATTGTCCCCTGAGAGACTCTGCTGGAGCCTGACAAATGCAGAGGCAGTTGCTATTGCCAACCATTGGAATGAGCATGGGGACCCCAGTGGAAAAGTTAGGGAAAGTACTGAAGGGGCTGAAGGGGATTGCAACAGCATAGGAAGTCACAAGCTCGACAAGAGATCCTACTGATATTTTCCTTTCCTAAATGGTTACGTTTCAAGTTGCCAAGATGTCTTCTAAATGTTTATGCATGTGTCAGTAGATCTGTAGAGATCACAACTTTTTGCAATGAGCAGTAGTTAATGTGGAGAGTTATAATTAGTCAATAGTATTTAGAATGAGTGACTGCAAATGCTATCTGCTGATTTCATATATATAAATCTATATATTTTATATTATATTAATATATTCTTAAATTACTTAATTTATCATATCAATTAATATATTAAGAACATGTGTGTAATAATTATATTACATTATATTGTATTATAAATTATATATGTTATATAATATGTATGATATATGTCTTGCTTGGCAAGCCTGCATTGCAGGTTATGGGTCCAAAACTGATTAAGATAATTGTTGTCTTCTCTCTTTTCCCCTAGAAACCTAAACATCATCTTTTAGTACTGTGCTAGGTAACCAGGAAAATAATATATATTATATATTGTATCATATTGATTATATTATATATGTAGATACAAATATGTATATATACAAATACAATATAATATACAAATATATTTGTGTGTACATTATATATATGTGTGTGTGTGTGTGTGTGTGTGTGTGTATTAATGAAAACTTCTTGTATGAAATGAAACTAACTAGAAATCCTAGCATAAAATGTATTCTGATGCTTGAGCCCTGTCTGGAAAGGTATTGTCAGTTGGTTGGTATTGTCTGCCAAGGCAAGAGGTGCTTTCCCTTAGAGAAAGTGGACGGTAGGTTGTTCGTGTCAGTGTGAATGACCCAAAATGTGTGGACATGGGCACAGCACTAACTGAACTCAGTGATTTAACAAAATAACAAGAAATAAAGTTGGGAGGATTATATGTTGTGGGTAGCTATAACATTGGAGGAGGAATGTGTGGATACGATGAATGTACATTGCATTTTATATAATAGCTTCAAGGAATCAAAAATTAAAAATAAGATGAAATTTATAGAAAAATTAACATAACTGGAAAATATTGTAATAAGTGAGGTTACTTGAATTTTTCCTTTATATGTGGGTCTTAAGCTTAAAGGTATATGTGTGTGTGTGTGTGTTTGTGTGTGTGTGCATGCATGCATGTGTGTTTGTGTGTGTGTGTGTGTGTTCCTTTATGTGTGTAGTGGTCAGGAAAGTAGAAAGAGTCTCATAAGAAGAGTTCAACTGACGCTTTAAAGTGGCAAATAGAATGAATCCAAATATGATCAATGGGATTTATATTTTTACCTTATGAATGCTGTGAATTCATATAGTAAGGAAAAGTTTTAACTATTTTTGTAAGACTTTAAGGATAATAGAATAGATAGAAAAATGAAAGCAGAGATAGAAGGATTAAAGAGGTATCAGGGTCAGGGAGACAGGGGAGAGGAGTTAGTTAAAGCATTGTCAACTCAAATTCTATATAAAAATGTCATAAGGAAACATGCTTATTTGAAAGCTAATAGGCTCACAGGGAGAGCTCCTGCGTATCACACACAAAAGACTGGGTTCAATTCCAAGCACTGCCAAAAATAGTATCAGAATCTATATTTCAATTATTTATACATACATACATACATACATACATATACATACATATATATATATATATATATATATATATATATATATATATATAGAGAGAGAGAGAGAGAGAGAGAGAGAGAGAGACTGAAAACAGATAACCAAAATGAAATTCAGGTTTGTGGGGAAAGTGATGAAATGAATCTAATTCTGATCAAAGTGAATTACATGTTTACCTAAGGAATGCTCACAATTTATACTGTAATGAAGAGTTTTAACTATGTTAGCAGAACTTGAACATTTTTTTAGGCAGTGTCTTACTATAAGTCAAGGCTGATCTTAAACTCATGACCATTCTCTGTTTCCCTGTATCACTATTGTGAGTGCAAGAATTATAGCTATGCACAACCATAGTCACAATCAAGCTGAGGTTTTTAATGTATGTTTCAAGGACTTTGACTTCTTTGTTATATTTTTCATGCCAACCTTGCTTTGCCCCTGATATAAAATGAACAGACACTGTGAGTGGAAGTAGAACTGTGCTTTCAGTTAGTCAGTCAATAAGCACATAGAGAGTGACATTGTCATTACAGCCTTGAGCAGCAGGAAGAAACACACGACTTAATAAGGAGTTGTCTTACCCTGTACTAACATTTGTCACTGTGTTAACATTGCTCTCTGGGTTCACTATCATAGCAACATGTGACTTTATATAGATTTTGAAGCATTCCTTAAGTACACTTTTTAATTTTGAAGAGTAAGCAGAAGGTTGGTGATAATGGTTGTGGCTTTTGTGGTCCCACCCTTCACATGTCCTTCCTTCTCCTGAACAGACCTATGTGATTCATTCTTTATGTCTTCACTGCTGCTGTTCCTATGCCTCAAGAGGTGGCCCCAGATCTTGGAGAAAACCCTGTTTGTAACAAGTATTGTCTGATTATGCCATATATTTTTACCAAATAAATGATAGAGCATTATTATGAGCCTATAAGTTTTACTTAGAATGTATCCTATCTTACTTTAGGTATAACATATAATTATATATCCTCATGTACTACTAATATGCAGGAGATCTTCCAATTTATTATCTGTAAAATCAAGTGACAGAGAGAAACAAGAGGGTAGTTGTATGAAATTGAAATGGGGCAAATATAACAAAAGGAGGACGCCCAGCAAATGGGCTTAACAGCTACTTGAGAGTAAAACAAGGAACCAGTTTCAGAAGGAAAACAATTCTTAGATAAAAGTTGAGGTTGTAGCTGTATCCTAAGTCATGTAGACTGTCTGATGGTCTGAATCAACTGCCTTTCAGAGTCACTCTTTGCAGGACCAGAGCACCAGAAATCATCTTTTCAGCAGCAGTGGTCATTTTAAGATTGCAAATAAGGAACAATTCTAGGATGGGCATGGTAGCAAATACCCAGTGCTTGGAATATTATATGTAGAAGGGTCAAGAGGGTAAGCTATCTGCTGCTTTATAGGGAGTTTGAGGCCAGCCTGGCCCCCAAAACAAAAAGCAAACAATCAAAAAAAAAAAAAAAACACAGCAAAGCTATCTTGATTTTAAAAAAAATTGCCCAAAACAACACTGATATAAAGGTCTAGGTTTCATATTTAGTCTGACTTCAAAGATAAGCTTAGGCATAAGCTAGGCTACCACTTAGCTAGAATCAGCATGTTTGGTGGCTTCTACTCCAGTAGTACATGAAGGCATGCTCATCTTTTTCAGAAGCAGTGCGTATTTCAAATTGCAACAAAAAGCGGACTTGAGTTTTCTTCTGTTTTTGTGAATTAGGAGCTGTATAACAAGATACATTCTCCTTTGATTCCAGTTACAGCCATCTTCCAATGTTGGTCTTGTCTTTCTACTTCCTTGAAAGGAAGAGCCTTGAATTGTGTCTTGCAAATAATTTGCATCTATTCATAAATCAGTTTGAAATTCACACTATCCCACACACTACCCCCCATATAAGCTTTGCAAGCCTTTAATAGCTAATTCTTTAATTGATCATTCTCATTGTTCACTTGCTTTAGCTAGCCCCTTCTTTCTAAGAACTCTTCAGTCTATATGTATGTTGATTGACAAATATAATAATCAAACTTACCTGTTATAGGGGCTTGAAAGAGGGACGAAGGAAACAAAGGACTCGTGTTTGGAATAAGATGACCATCACTGGAGCTCATATGTTTAACCTCCCCAGGAAATCAGAGAGGAAGTGCTAGGAAACCAAGTGAAAAGGCAAAGTAACCTCTGAACTGTTGCATGCTCATATATATGTATATAATCTCTTAATGCCTATATATACACATGCATAAATGTGTGTGTGCACGCACGCACACGCACATGTATAAAATTGTATTACACAGAGATGGTTGTCCCTTTTGTCAAGAATGCAAATATTTAAGCTAGCCACATTATGACTGCAGCCGAAGTACCACATATACTATGGAAAGAATGAATCATGGATAATGACATCATGATGATTTATTACCAGCCTGAATTATGTAAAGTAAAGTAAGACCCCATTGGCCAGTAGCTTGTCCACAGCCGTTCAATCATCATGCAGAAAGGTTACTTACATTCAATCTTATATAAGGTATCTGATTGTTATACTAGGTCTTAACATTATCCTTTCAATTTTAAAATGCATTCATAAACTAGTCCGATTCATTTCATGGTAAGAAAGGAAAACCAGCACTGATGCCCTGGAGTAATGTGCGTTAGCAATTAGAATATTATCCAAGCAGGTCATAAAAAATAACTAGGGAGACATTAAGAGGCAGGAGTATTATCATTAAAGAGGACGACCCAGCAGTGGCCCATAAACATCACCCAGAGCCACAACCCTCCAGTGCCTGGTGCAATCATAAGTTCCAAGATTTTATCTCTGAAACTGTCTCTTGAGAGAAGAGTTATGAAGACTTTCTCGGCCATTAAATCCTTCGGCTGTTGGAAATGATTAGTTTCTCCATAGATACAGGCTATCTGACCCAGATAGTTTACATTTTATATAAAAATGAGAATTGGCAGTCTGATTTGCAAATGATCCATGCTGTGACATCCTTCTCATGCTTCCACAATACTTCCCATGTCAGTGCCTTTCATGATCTCCACACAATGCACTGCAATTCTCACTGTATTTACAGGCCAGACTACAATTACTATAAAATATAAGAAACAATTAGAATTGTCAAAGTCATTCATTTTTTAATAATGAATTAATATTCAGTTCAGAAAAAAATCATCTTTAAAACATTCTATATTTGATTTTTAAATTAGCAACAATTTAAAGATTTATTCATTTCTTTTTTGCATGTAAAATTTTTTGTATGTCTGTATGTATGTCTATGTGATATGCCTATGTGAATATCTAGTATCTTCGGGGAGCAGAATGGATATCAGGGTCACTGAAACAGGAGTTGCAGACAGATGTGAGCCTCCACATGGGTATACAGAACAGTTCCCAGGACTCTGTAAAAAAATATCAAATGCTGTTTACTGCTAAACCATTTCTGTAGCTCCCATGTTACCAGCTTTTAAATTTAGAGAAAAAGTGAGCATGTGAGGAGGTATTTTTGTAAAACACCTAACATTTTGAATGGATGTCTTTTGCATCTGTGTTCTCTTGGTGCCAATTAGCACATGGTGAATCATGAAGGATAAGCCCCCATCGGTTTATTCTTACCTCAGCATTCCTCTGAGGAATTCCTTAATGATCTTCATGGCCAAAATATTCTTTATAGAACTACTAAGCCACAATATGCTGGCTAGTTTCTAGAATCAAGCTGGTCAACTTCTATGTGTCTTCGGTCCCTGTGATCAATACATCAAATGTCACTCAGTCAGAGGACAGGACATGAGCCTGTATATTTTTCAACTAAAATGTTTGTAAATAATTCAGGTTATTGAGTTTATAGTAGCCCCATTAAGCAGAACAATAAATGATTTATGTAAAAAGATAGAACAAAATTGTTACTTTGTTTAATAGAAAGGGTCATGGTCCACAGCAGGCACTTGATGTAACTCTGCATTGTGCCAGTATGTTTTTCTTTTTTCTTTTTTCTTTTTCTTTCAATTGGTTAATATGCCATTTTTATTGGTTATTTCATTTACATTTCAAGTGTTATTCACCTTCCCAGTTTCCCCTGTGCAAACCTTCTATCTCCTCCCCTATCCTCTGCCTTTATGAGTGTGTTCTTCCCATCTGTCAACCCACTCCAGCCTCAGTGCCCTAGCATTCCCCTATGCTGGTCCATGGATCCTCCACAGGACCAAAGGGCTCTCCTCCCATTGATGCCAGGTAAGGCCATTCTCTGCTACATGTCCAGCTGGATCCATGGGTTCCCCCATGTGTATTCTTTGGTTGGTTTAGTCCTTGGGAACCTTGGTGGTTCTGGTTTGTAGATATTGTTGTTCTTCCTATGGTGTTGCAAACCCCTCAGCTCCTTCAGTCCTTGTGCTAACTCCTGCATTTGTGTCCTGGCTCTTATTCCAATATTTAGCTGTGTATGTCCGCATTTGCATTTGTCAGGCTCTGATAGAGCCTTTCAGGGGACAACTGTACCAGGCTCCTACCAGCAAAGATGGAATGGATCTCTAAGTGGGGCAGTCTCTGGATGGCCTTTCCTTCAAACTCTGCTCCACTCTTTGTCCCTCCATTTCCTTTAAACTGGAGCAATTCTGGATTGATATTTTTGAGATGGGTGGGTGGCTTTACGTTCTTCCTATGGGGGAATGTCCTCTCTGCTAAGCTTAATGACTCCATAATAATTAGAAACCCACCCCTGAAACACTACATTTTTGGGAAGCAAGAATGTTTCTGTGATGTTGAAATCTTTAGGACAGCCCTTAAGGGTATGGGAAAGAACTCTGAAAACATGAATTCAAGAATACATAAATCACTATAAGAACTAGTTTTTACAGGATTTCTCAACTATGCAAAATATAGGGGTGCAATATGAATTGTGTGAGGGCATTCATGGACCTAAAAGAACAGAGGGAGCTTCACAAATGAGCCAGTTTGTCAGAAAGATATTAAGCAAGGAGTTAAAGAGATTTGGGAACTGGTAATCTCAGGGCAAGATCCCACCCAGCTAAGCTTATTGTTTGTGATTACAAATGCAGGTAGATTTCTGGGTTCAAGGTTAACCTGGGACAGAGCAAGTTCATATTAAGGCATGGTGATAATGGTGATCTAGGGGCAGAATTTCACATAGCTAAGATTATTGTGTTTACGAAGGCAGGCAGATCTCTGAGTTCATTTTCTATGATAATAAAAATGTACTTGCTATTCTTTTCTAAAATTTAAGTGGCTAATATCATAAAATGCTGATTCATAGGATAGTCAAAAGGAAACAGGAGGTAAATTGACATGTAAATAAAAATTGGGCTTTGGTCTTCCAGAGAGAGCTACATAGAAAGAAGTGTTTAGAGAGTTAAGACAGTTCTTTTAGAATTTTTCTGGTAGGCTTTCTGACTTTGTTTGGAAAACCAGTTACCTAAAAACCTAACACAGCTCCTTTAGAAATGTTCTAGCAGGTTTTCTGACTTTTGTCAGGAAACCAAAAATTTACTTAGAGAGCAGTTGATGTAAAGGCAGAACCAGTTCCCAAGTATCCTGGAGGCAATCTTGCTCTCCTGCTAGTTCTTGCTCCTGTGGGCCATTGGAACTAGTGTTAATTTATCTTAGAGTCTTTGTGCTGCACCCTTGTACTTTCTGACCCTCCGTCCATGAGCCATTTCAACATGGCACCCTGTCGGGCTGCCCAACACTCACTCACAACTCTCTTGGCTGGTTTCCACCACACCAGGCTTACACACCCCAATTCTGTGGTGGGCCAGTACATTTTGTGACCATACACTCTCTTGAACTCAATTAACTTGCCAAATAAATGAACATATCACACAATATCCTCTGATCCAGTTGATAAGATATATTTGTGCATCTAGGCAACACAAAATCCTGTGCATATCCATCCCTTAAGAATAGTCATAACAACCTGTAATGTGTGCAGAAAGAAATTTTAACATCAGCCTCCATGTTCTCTCAGCACCCACCTCCTGCTCTGGCCTCCTGTGCCTCTCTCAAGTTCTCTCCCACCCATTCTTCCTTCTTGTCCAATAGCAGGTCTTGTTCTATCTTGTACCTGCCTACACCCACATAATGACATCAACCTACAGAGAGCTGACACAGTTCTTTTAGAAAATTTTCTAGGAGGTTTTCTGATTTTTGAATGGAAAACCTGAGAGCTATATCAAGCAATGAGCTGTCTAATACAGTGGTTTCACAAGTAGAGAACTATCTAGAGGACCATCTTGTGCAGAAGACAGAGTGGTTAGCTTGTACCTGCCATTGGCTTCAAGATATTTCTTCTCCCCCTCCCAAATACCCCTTCCTCAGGAACCACTCTCCAAGATGAAGCTGGTCCTTGGTAGTCGTAGATCTTTTTGTCCCTCTGTCCTCTGTCTGCCTTCCTCTCCCTCTTTCCCTCTCCCTCTCTTCCATCCCCTATGTGTGTGTGTGTGTGTGTGTGTGTGTGTGTGTGTGTGTGTGTGTGTGTGTGTGTGTGTGTGTGAGAGAGAGAGAGAGAGAGAGAGAGAGAGAGAGAGAGAGAACATTTGGTAAGCAACAGGTAATTAACCAGTGAATGTTCTTTCAGCATTTTATTCCTTTTAGATTAGTGTGTAATCAGAGACTTAGTGCTTAACTTAAGAAATATTTATTGGAAGAGTTAAAATTGAGGAAGAATGCATGAGGATGATGAACTAGAAAGGAAAAGTGATAGAGAGAGGAAAAGCACAAGGAAAGGTTAAAAGAAGTGGAAATGGAGCAGGGCAAGCATGAGCCTTCACCTTGGTCCTATACTGGTCACTCTGCAGCAGCAGTTTCGTGACCTATTTCTCTCAGTGCACCTTGTGTATCCAATAAAATTCTCATGGTGAAGGCATCAACCTAGTTTGTCACTACTTGCTACCTTCTGCCAATGAGAAAGTGACAATTTTATCTTCTGTCTTCTTTGACATCTGTTTCTCCCCTAATCTACACACACACACACACACACACACACACACACGCACACACACACACACACACACACACACACACACACACAGACTTTTTATTGCATTAGGAACATAGTCAATCTTTACATTCTTTATGGAAACTTTCTGGATATTTCTTTGTAATTTGCCTCACAGATCTTATATGCATGTATGCCCATGTATGTAGGCTTATATGGAATAGATCACACCTAAACATCTACAGATAATCAGATTTAGATTTTGTCTTTCTGGTTTGAAATTATATCCCTGTTCATTCTTCTCTAAAAGAGCAAACCAGATATAATGCAATATTTATCGCTATGTGCATTCTACTTTTTCCTGTACTGGGAACTTAAGAAACTCAAGGTTTTGTGTGTTTGCATTCATTTCAGAAATATTATCTAAGGACAGCACAGATCATGCTCACATCATTTAAACAGTTGTATATTATCCCATATCTCCTTATATCTAACTACTAAACTTTAAGCTTGTTTTTACTCTACATAGAGTAAAATGTTTTTATTTACACAAAATTATGAATGGGGTGTCTAACAATTTTTCATGGGGTAGTTACCTCGTTAGGATATATTCCTGAGAATGGTGTTCTGTGCAGAGAAACATGACATAAAGAAGATTTCATTGGCAAACTGTTATATTCATTCATTACACATTCATTCCCTGCTGCAGCCTGTGTGAAGTGAATACACAATGAATTTTTACCTAAATAAGTCCAAAATTTGTACAATGGACTCAGGGGAGAAAAATATATCTTCTGTAAGGATGGGTGGAGCTCTTTAGTGGAGCACTTGTCTCTTGTATGTACGTAGTACAGGTTACCAACTTCAGCACAGATAGCTGAAAATTC
This sequence comes from Rattus rattus, assembly GCF_011064425.1. Classification (NCBI taxonomy): domain Eukaryota; kingdom Metazoa; phylum Chordata; class Mammalia; order Rodentia; family Muridae; genus Rattus; species Rattus rattus. The sequence goes on from NC_046154.1 coordinate 199,588,325, forward strand.
ACAAAGCATAGTGAGAAGAGATATCTTGAAACAAACCTTACCTGAAAAATAGAGATGGGTGCCTAAAAATATGATCAATATCACTCTTGATACTTGAGAGACAATGAAAACAAAACAATCTTAAATGCTGGCATATTTCCATTTGTCTTCTAATCCAATAATTTTCCAAACAAAAACTCAAAGACCTTAGATGAGTTTTGAGGCATTTCAATATGTTTTAGCCGAAGCCAATCAAATTATAGGAATAAAAATTTCTTCTTACAGCAAGAATCAATTTTGTGTTGTAGTTGTTTCTGTTTTCTGGCCAGGCACTTAGAAGACAGGACTGTTAATTGTAGCCATTGCAATGCCTTCTGTACAACCAGTGCTATTACTAGCTTTTTTCTCAAGTCAAGGGCAACTGAGCTAATCTTGGCTTTGTGGTTGAGCAAGCAGAGGTGGCTACTCTGCTACGTTATGAGGAAAATCAGTGAACAAACCATGCAGCTGCTGGTGTGTTTCCTGTGCCAGCTTATTTATCCCAGGAGACTGAAAAGATCCCCGTACAACCACTGAATATATCAGAAAGACCTTCTGCTAAAATGTGCCAAACTTTGGAGACGCACATTTTCTACCAGCTCTACAACTGAGCTTTAAGTCCCAGGCTAAACTTATCAGAAATAAATTTATTAAGTTATACAATATAAAATGGATATACTATCTAAAATAACCCTTGGTTCTGTGCACTCCATTTTGCCATGATGATGGGAAGAGTCATGCTATAGTCCCACACCCATCAGTGTAAATGAGCACCAGCTTACACAAGGAGGGCTGGAAGGAAGAAGCATAGTCTGGAATGGGTGAGGTCTAGAGGATCCAGGTCCATCTGGGAATGATTGGGACGGGGCGGGTTGAAAAGGGGCACATCCTGGACAACCTTCACTGAAGCAGCAGCTCTCCTAGACAATCTTAGTTTGTGTACATACCTTTATTGGGGTGAACAAGGCCTGTATATGAACTTTGGAGAGTGAGAAGGAGTTTTCAGGTAGAATGTAAATCATTGGCTGGAGCTTAACTGTGAGTGCCTTTTTTCATGAAGAGGAATTTCAGGAATCCCAGGTCATTATTTTGTTGGGTTGGTTCTTATATTGAAAGAGGAAGTTGAACTTGGGGGTTTGCGAAAGGCTTTGTGACCTCTCTCAAGTTGAGTGTGTCCTAAGTCAGAACCCCCAGGCAAGGTAGGGGAAGGTGAAGTCCTACTAGGAAAGGTAAAGGGAGTCCTCCATTTTGTGCTGAGCTCAAAGGAGCTGTCTGGACAAAGTAGACTGTGGCCTTAACTACCAGGTTTTCCCCACAACTAGCTGCTTGACAATGCTGGGTAATGTGAGTCCTGCTATGATTTCTAACTAAGCAATAATGGTTTCTAGATGACAGGGGAATAAAATGGAGAGTTTCAAATAAAAATATATCAGCCAGAAAATTAGCTTAAGAATATTAATTATAATTAGAAAAAAAGTGTATTTTATTTTATGTGTGTGAATCTTTTGCCTACATTTATGTTGGTATACTACATGCATGCCTGGTATCTGTGGAAATGAGAGGACTGAGAGAGACTGACTTCAGGATAGGCTTCAAACCCGAAGGTCAGGGGAGTAGGCCTAGATCTCTGTTTTTCCAGAACTGGGCAAATCCAGACAAGTCAATTACACAAAAAAACTCAGGATATGGGCAGTCAAACAGGTCTTGATCATACTAAGTTCTTTTTTGTATCTTAAAACATTTTAATTAATTAAATACATTTTATTAAATGTAATTACATTAATTATTCTACTTTGGTCTTCCTCCCTTCAGACATAGTCCTATTCAAAATCCTCCCCATGTCCCTACAACTGTCAAATTGATAGCCTTTTTTTCATTACCTGTTACTGCTATATATGTATGTGTGTATATGTAGATGTACACACAATCTGTAAATACAACCTGTGAGTCTATTTTTCTTGTGGTATATATGTGGCTTTAAGGCCAACAAATCTATATTTGATAACCAATCCGGAGCCTTACCTCTTGGAGAAGCTAAATTTTGCTTTTAGTAGCCACTAGTTATTCCTTGTTTAGGAAATGTCTGTTCATAGCCGTAAAACCCTAACTAAGAAAGAAATTGGTACCAGGAATTGGGATATTGCTATGATAGGCCTGACCATGCTTTTGTTTAGAAAAATGTATATTTTGGGTGTTTGGATTTAGAAAGCAGTGGAATGCTTTAAATAGGACTTAATGGTCTCTCCTAGGAGGAATATGGAAGACTTTGTGAGAGTGATTTGAATTGTGCAGACCTGGCCCAAGAAGTTTTAGTGGAGAATTTCAGCATGTGGCCTAGAGACAGTTTTTGTGGTATTTTGGTGAAGAAGTAGACTACTTTTTGCCCTTATCTGAAGAATGTGCCTGAGGCTAAGGCAAAGTGACTCAGATTAATTGCAGTGACAAAGGAAGTCTCAAAAAAGCCCAGCAGACACTTTGCTCTCTGGTTAAGTCTCATGAAGAGCATTCTGAACATGCGTAGCAAGTTTAGAATGGAAATATAAAATACATGGTTTGAGTATTAAAGGGGCACCAGGAAGTGAAATGGAGCTGAATCCTCTGTTCAGGGATATTAAATTGAATTAAGGGAGTAGTAACCTTTGGGCAAGATCCCACCCAGCTAATTTAGGTCAGGGCATAGTAGTACAAGCCTTTAATCCTAGGAGGCAAACACAAGCAGATCTGTGAGTTCAAGGCCAGCCTAGAAATGAACAAGTTTTAGTTGATGAAATATTTAAATTCAGGCCTGGTGGACCACACCTTTAGTCCCAGTGCTTAGGAGACAAAAATGTAGCTCACTGAGTTCAAAGTCAACCTACAAAGTAAGTTCCAGGACAGCCAACCTTAGGCAGTGAAGGAGTTGGAAAACAAAGCTGGTGATAATGTAATAGAACTCAGCAGCTTCGGCCATGTGGCTCTGGTTTTCTAGTCAAGAGAAGAAGCAAATTACTGGGACAATTGAAGCTGGTTAGCGGGAGCTAAGAAATTAGCGGTGATTGAGAAGAGACCATTATCGCTGAGATGAAATCTTCTGGGAAGTGTTTTCTGAGAGTACAAAGAAGCTGAGTTCCAGAGATGGCCAAGGTTGTACTTCATGCTGCAACTGTACTTGGTAATGTGTAAGAGTCACCCAGGTGGTACTGGTTTTAAAGGTATGAAGGCATCATGAAGAACAGCTGAGGCTTGGCACTGTGAGAGGCCATGAGTGGCCATTGTCCTAATTCTCTTCCTACTTTATAATTCATAATTTTTCCTTGCTTGCAATGATCATAATCTTGTTATTCTCCCAATTATGGAAACACACTCCTTCTCTTTATTTCTTTATGTATGTGTCTTCTACATATAGCTATGTCTACATAACATATATATCTGTGTCCAACTTAGCTTCCACTTTCTTCCCTTTCACTATGCTAAGTTATAGTTTATTTAAAGCCAGTTTGTCACACGCTAGCCCTAGCCACTGCATTACAAGGTCAGCCTGATCAAGAAATGTCTTCAGACTGTGCCCTGCTCCCAGGCTTTCACAATGTCTCCAGTTGATTGCCATAACTGAGTCATGGTTGAACTCCATCTCTGGAGATTGTGTAGGCCCAGGACTATCCCATCATCAGAGTGTAGAGGAGCAGCATATTGTACACTCATGGTCTATGCTCCTGATATGTATCCCAGAGTCCCCTATCAGAGCTTATGAATTGGTCTGTGAACATCCATACTATGTTAAGTTGGGCATCATAGCAAGTGTAGCTATGCTGTAAGATTTAGGAACCTCATCTATTTTCATTTTTTTACATACAGACATCCAGTTAGAGCAGCATCATTTATTGAAGATGCTTTCTTTTTTCCATTGTATATTTTTGGCTTCTTTGTCAAAGATCAAGTGTAGTGTGTGGTTTTATTTCTGGGTCTTCAATTCTATTCCATTGATCAACCTGTCTATCTCTGTACCAATACCATGCAGTTTTTATCACTATTGCTCTGTACTACAGCTTGAGATCAGGGAGGGTGATTCACCTTAGAAGTTTTCTTATTATTGAGAAGGTTTTCTCTCTCCTGGGTTTCTTCTTCTTCCAGATGAAGTCGAGAATCACTCTTTCCATTCCTGTGAAGAATTGAGTTGGGATTTTGATGGGGATTGCAATGAATCTGTAAATTGCTTTTGCTATGATAGCCATTTTTACTATGTTAGTCCTAACAATCCATGATCATGGGAGATCTTTACACCTTCTGAGGTCTCCTTTGATTTCTTTCTTCAGACATGACTACCATGGAGACTGTCTTGATCTCCCAACTTCACAGAACAACAATACAAGAGACCCTAGCACTGAGAAGAGGCAGATTCAAAACAAATATTCCTAAATATCACAGCTTCCACCCCCAAAGATTATCTACTTGTTAATCTAAAAAGAAAATCAAAATGACACCACCTCTGGCTTCTTTATCCCCTTTGTTTGCCTGGCTAGATGTGATCATTCTGTTTCCCTGTTGGATTTCATAGCTCTTTCCTCATAGTTGTATGCATGCATCCTTTGTTAGGATTTTTTTAGCTAGGTCTCTTCCTGCATAATGAATGGTAGCCTTGAAGTTATTAGCCAGAACATTCCAGGCAGAAGCATCTCTAACTCCATTTGGCTTGGATAGGTATATAAGCCCTTTATCATAAGGGAAGCAGAAAACCATTTTAAGTAAAAAACAATTTACTTCAAAGTTAGTGCATTTTCATATAGGCTAATTAAAGAAATCTTCACAGAATTTGGTGTTACATATGGTACACTGAGGCAAATGAATATATGGGTTCATCATCAGTTCTACCAAATTGTATTATAAAAACATCTTCATTATAAAATACACAAGTTGTTATGGCAACTAAGATTTTGAGTCACACAGAGATTCTATAATTGCAGTTCTTTCCTAATCCTAGAGAAATTGAATCTTAACATCTGATAAGTGTGTTGAGAATTGTTGATAAGGAGAAGGTTTACATTTTCTGTGTGGGATGTTATGCCTAAATATCCTCTTCTCTGGTAAACTGTATGGTGCCTTAACCCATTATTTACTTCCTAATCCAGCAAAAGTAACCTAAGCCCAGTTAATTTATACTTAATTTGTATGAGTCAAAGTTGTTTCTGCTAGTTTTGGAGAACACACATTTACTTAACTAGTTACTAAGTTGTTGTGATGTTTCCACCAGAAAAGTTTACTCGGAGACAGGTCCGCGTGAATAGAAAGTCTTTATTAGCTGGCTAGTGACTGAGCTTGGTGTTGTGGACCCAAGTTCAGCTTCAAAGCTTTCCCAGGGTGAACTTTTAAGTACAAAAATCACATCCCTCATTTAGCAAGAACACTCATCCAGAAAAAGGACTACAGAACCCAAAAATCAAGGTTAATACATTAAAGAAAATTTGCAGATTCATGGAATTTGATGGATGAAGTCTTTCTTCTTGTTTTGGCAGGGGTTACTACTGATGTGCTTAGTTCCAAGGCATGACTAGTATATATATATATATATATATATATATATATATATATATCATGGCATCAGTTGGGCTAAGATCTGGAAGACTGTTATAGTGTCCTCTTGGAAGGATTTGTTCAAGTCTTGTTCAAGGTCTGTGAGTGCCTTATATCAGTTGCTATATTAGTTTCAATGAGAAAAAGTACCCCATAAGCTCTAGTAGCAAGATAATTGGTACCCAGTTGGTAACTGCAGATAGTAGAAACTTTTAATATTAGATGCCAAATGAAAGAAGCAGTTGCTGTAGATGGGCTTTGAAATTAAGGCTTCCTCTCCCTTCTAGTTCACTCCTTATGTTTTCTACATGTATTGAATGTATGGACTTTCCATTTTCTGCTCCAGCTACCATGCTTGCCTGTTGTCCTGTCTTTCCATGACAGACCCTATCCCTTTGAAATTGGAAGCTTAAAAAAAACCTTTTCTTCCTCAGGTTGCCTTGGTCATGGTACTTTATCACAGCAACATAAAAGCAAATAATAGAGTTGCCATATCAACAAAACAGGTCTTATTAAACATACCCTCTCAGAAGTCTATAGTAAGAGAAATATGTAGTGTAGGTGAAACATTTCGTAAAACAGCATCCTTTCAGCAGATAACTTCACACGTATTTCCAAAACTTTTCTTTTACATCTTCATTCAGAATAAAGACAATGCCTTCAGTATATGCCAGTACACATAAAACAATGTGTAATAAAACAACTTAGTGTTTGTCTTTTTGGGTCAAGATTCACTCAGAAGAAATTACACTTGTTGTAAAATTAAACATCTAGCACCATGGTAATGCCAGAGGGGCTTTCTTTAGCCTTTATTTGAGAGGATTTTTCTATTGAACCTGCCTCAATTACTGTGGCTTCACTAGTTTTTCTAGCTGTGCTATGGATTTAGGGTTCAGATACATGAAGCAGCTGGCCCACTTCTCATAGAAGAAGTCTTACTACAGGTCCACAATATGGTTTACCAATTATCTGTTCCAAAGTATCAGTGATATCATTATTCAAAATACAAGTGAGTAGCAGGGTAAGAGTGAACACAGAAGGAATGGACCTCGGAGCACAGCTAAGAGCAGAAGAATAGTTCATATCCTATTTTTGACAGAGTCCTCAACTTTGCTTCTTCTCATCTACTTTCACACTATATGCATAAACGTATGAACAAACATATGAACTGAGCCTCTCTTTACAAAGAGTATCTTGTTGAAGAGAAGGGAACCTAGAAAACCAATCCCTATTATGAATCATTCAACTGAATCAGTCCCCAGTCAAGTAATTATGGAATCTTTATGTTGTTAGTATATAGGATATTCTTTTATCTATTAGAATTACTAAACATTCACTTCTGTGAGAACTTAGTCTCCTTATGCGGTTATGGGTGAATTTGCTGTTCTGTTTCCTCAAATATTTAGGTGCATGTCAATCAGTCATGGAAAGCATAGAAACTGTCCTCCTAGGTTGTATTTGATCAATACCCTAGAAAATGAAAACGGGAGTTTTAGTTTGGGAAAGCATCATCTTAAATTCAGTAAGACCATAGAGTCTGGCTGCAAAGTGGTCTGAATAGATGAATAAAAAAAAACTTGATGCTGAAGTAAGAGGACCTTAGTTTACATGCCACAGCCACATGAAAAATGAAGTCAAGTATTATAATCAGACTTGGAACAGCAATGATATGGGGCCCAGTGGTAGAAGTTAAATGGTGCTTGCTGGCTGCCAGACTTGTTCTAGGTTCAGTGAGAGATCCCATCTTGATCAAATATAACAGAAAATGATAATTCACATACACTCACTGACCTGCTCGTTCATACTTACAGATGTGCATAATTCAGACCTTTGTCATATTCACAGGACAAGTTATTTTAAAAACAACAGAAGAAATATCATATACAATCATTTCAACTTATGGCTTTCATCAATACTGAGTGATTATTTTTTCCTTTAGCTCCTTGACATGGATTTATGGAGATAGAAGCAGGCAATTCCATAATAAGAATAAAACACCATTCAAAGTTTTGCCTGATCAACGATCTGCAAATAGATGCTCCAGTAAACGGCCAATCCTTATTGACTCCTTAGGGTGAACACTCATCCTCTATAATTTCACACACATGCATACACACAGACACACAGACACAGACACAGACACAGACACAGACACACACACACACAGACACACACACACACACACACACACACACACACACACACACACACACACACACACACACAACCAGTCATCTTTTCCTCCTTTGCTCCTTCCTCTCCTCTGGTACCTTATTTCACTCTCACACAGATTTCATATCTATCTCCCAGGACAAACATTGACTAACACATCTCATGATCTAATAGAGAGAATATCTTCACTTCTTACAGATGAAAATTAATAATGATAGCTCTCCTATTGTAGAAACTGGCACAAGGTGAGAGATTCATGCCAGGAAAAGAAAAGCAAAAAGAAAATCTGTGCCTTGGCCTTTGTCCTCTCTTCATCATCTAATTATGGCAATATGAAGAAGGTTACAAAAGGAATATTTCACCAGAGGGTTTGGGATCAGGGGTTGTTAATGAGATGTCTAGGTAATAGAGACAAATATTTCTAGAGGTCTCATTTCCTATTAAATTGGTATCAGTTTAGAAGAATAAACTTAATTAGCAGGGTAAATTACCTACAACAATTTAACCTATTGGCCTCAGGCATTTCTTTAATTTTAACCTGGAGTTACATACAGGCCTGTAAATGAATAGGCATCAGCTAGACTTGTATTAAACATTACTTACTTTCAGTTTGATTATTTTGCTTTTGAGCTACTGCTCTTTAAAGGTTACAGAGGTGTCTATAGAAAATTTATTTATGAATTTTTCTAGCTCAAAGTGGGTATGTTTCTATAATGATGGGTTTAGCAATGATGAAATGTCAACTACTTAAGCATATTAGTTTGTAATTAACATACCAAATAACATTTAATTGGGGAAGGTTAAAATTTCACCTTTGCTCATTTAATAAAAATAATATATTTATAGTTTTAAACATACATATGTATTTATCTGTATAAACCTTAGAGGTAATCAAGATATACTCATGTTTGTTTGTGCTATGAGATCTGATGAAATATCTTTTGCTGTACATGTTTTGCTCCAGTTTTATGTCCAGGAATTCACTTTGGTTCTTCTGCATAACCAGTCAAAGCATTTCTTTGTATCATCTATGCTAAATCACTGTGCTCTGTGTTGGAAAATTAAAAGTGAATAAAAGGTATCTCTGATTAAGAAAACAGCTATACAGTGAAAAGTTAGATAAACTCTCCTCACTTCAAAATGCATCTATGTCAGTGAGAGTGTGAAAATGTAAGGATGCTCTTTAAGGATGTAGTGATATTAGGCAAAAAGCTTTGAGGAAGGAAGACCAAAGTGTGGATGCCTCAGTCCTTCTTAGAAGGGGGAATAAATACTCATAGGAGGTAGAGGGTAAGAGGAACTTGGGAGGAAGAGAGGAGGGGAGGTGGAAAAAGATGGCCAAGATCAGGTATGAAATGGAACTGGCATGATATACAGAGGTCAGGAAATTGAACAGAGGTGTGTAGCAATGGGGGATGGGGAACTGAAGGTAGGCAGCAGAAAGTCCCAGATGCCAGGAGAGCTAGAGGCTCTCAGGACACAAGAGGGATGAGATTAGCCGAAATGCCTACCAAAGGGGAGGTGGAACCTGCATAGAAGATATCCAGAGGTTAGGCAAGGCCCCTGGGTGAGGGATGGTGTCACCCACTCATCTCCAAATTTTTAACCCAGAATTGCTCCTGTCTAAAGGAAATCCAGGGACAAAGTATGGAGCAGAGACTGAAGGAAAGCTCATCCAGAGATTGCCCCAACTGGGGATCCATCCCATATACAGACACCAAACCCAGACAGTATTGTAAATGCCAATATGTGCTTGCTGATAGGGGCCTAAGAGGCTCTGCCAGAGCCTGACAAGTACAGATGTGCCCACCCAACACCTGGGCTGAGCTTGGGGACCCCAGTGAAAGAGTTAGGGAAAGGACTGAAGGATCTGAAGGGGTTTGCAACTCCATAGGAAGAACAATATCAACCAGCTAGAACCCTCAGAGCTCCCAGGGACTAAACCACCAACTAAAGAGTACACATGGAGGGACCCATGACTCCAGCTTCATATGTAACAGAGGATGGCCTTGTTTGAATATCAATGGGGAGGAGAGGCCCTTATTCCTGTGAAGGCTAGATGCTCTAGTGTAGGTGAATGCTAGGATGTTGTGCCAAGTGTGGGTGGGTGGAGGAGCACCCTCATAGAAGCAGGGGGAGAGGGAAGAGGATAGGGGATTTCTAGAGGGGAAAACTGGAAAGAGCATAGCATTTGAAATGTAAATAAAATAAAGGATTCAATTTAAAAGGAAAACAAAGTCAAATCAAGTCTCTGGCAGTCACAAGCCCTAGTAGAGTATCTACTGTCTGTGTGCATGTGTGTGTGTGTGTGTGTGTGTGTGTGTGTGTGTGTGTGTGTGTGTGTGTGTAGTGTGTGTATGTATCAGTAGATCTACCAGGAAAAGGGTTAACATTTGAAATGTAAATAAATAAAATATCCAATTAAAAAGTAAGAATGTAGTAAAGGCTTCTGAGTAACTCTGCTCCTACATATTGAAGGAAAGACAAGCTTTATTAAGGGGACCATGGGATAATGAGAAGCTAGATAAACAAGATTTGACATAAAACAAACATCCCTATATTTTTGACATGTGATAGCCTCGTGGAACATCAAACTTTTAAATATACATATTTAAAAATGTACTATAATTACATAATTTTCCCTTTTCTTTTCTCTCTCCAAGCACCCCTTGTCCCATCTCAAAATCATGGCCTGTGTTTTTTCTCAATTATTCACTCATATGTACAAATACATGTATATATAAGCAACATATATATTTCCCCTATCCACAATCTACTTACTCCATCTAAATTTACCTATTTGTGTATGATAATCTCAGGGCTCACTACCTAGTATTTGGCAGTCAGTTGGAAGACTCTTTCTTGGGGAAGACAGGTCTACTGCTCCCCCTTTCATATGTGCGTGCCAAGGTGAGTCATAGTTGTTCGGGTCATCTGTATTCAGTTCCTGCACTTAAGGCTCCAGGATCATTGTAGAAAATGAATTTGGAAGATTATAAGAACCAGATGAAAAGAAAATTTGCTGTGGGATTCTAAATCCTAGAAATGTCAGGGAGGACACAGCCACAAAATTTTATACAGTTTAATAGGTACCAAATAGTGAGAATGATGCGGAGTGGAGAAGAGCCTTTGAAAGTTTAAACATGAAAATGGTTTAACCAGCTTTGTAGCCTATCATTAGAACCATCTCATTAATATTTTTTTCTCAGAGCTTTTTGTTTTATGTTTGTGTGTTTGGTATGCATGTATGTCTGTGTACAACATGTATGCCTGGTAACTGTGGATTTCAGAAAACAGCAACAATCCCCTGGAAATTGAGTTATGCCCATTTTTATATCACCATATGGGTGCTGGGAATCCAAACTTTACCCCTTCAAAACAACAATTGATCTTCACCATTGAACCATCACTCCAACTCCTGTCATTAACATTCTTGATTCATTCCAGAACAGTGTCATGAGACAGGAACAATAAAAAATAACTACAATAATGTGAGGCATTGAGCATTCTGAGACAAGCTTTGTTGAGTGGCTATTGTAAATAGAAAAGAACAGAATAGAATGAGTAGAGGTCTCTCTTCCACTTACAGGGTCATATAAGGGCTCAGAATAGCCTGATTTCTACTAATAAAAAGAATCAAAACAGATGATAAGAAAGTAGCATGAGGTATATACATTCATTACAAAGTTTGAACACACTAGGCAAGAAGGTTGGAAGGTCTGGTGCCTGGTGAGATGTCCACTAATAGATGAAGTAGATATGCCTACAGATGCAGCTTGTAAAGGCAGAGTTGTGATGCCCATTTTCAGATGGAATTCTCAGGCAAATGGGTGTGCCAGTGAAGAGATCAGTGTTCAGTGGTCCAAGGACATTGCTTGGTGGTGGAGAAGAAAGAGTGCTAAGAGAAGTCAATGGGACAAGTTGGACATAGGAAAAGCAGATTTTGTTGTGTTTTAAACCACAACCATGAAAATCTCTCTTTGGCATCCAACAATAATTATATTCCATCAAAGGCAATTTCTATTTTAACCTTACTAAATATGGACAGTGAATTCAACTATTACCTTTTGCACTAATCTGTGATTCAGAGGATTGTGATAGGATAGGATATATAACCAACTATCTTCATTTTACAGAATGTTTCATCCAATTGTCTTATTTATATGTAATTTAGGACTTTCATTAAATGTATTTGTAATCAATATATAACTGAGATAATTATTCCAATATAGTGTAAGGAAATACTACCCAAGTGAGAGATTGATGTCCATGTACAACATTGAAATAGTATGAAGCATCCAAGAGAAATGCTGGAACACATATTTGAATGCATTAGTAAATTGAGTTTCCAGAAGCAAAGATCTGTAGTACATTCTAAGAGCTGAGAACTGAGAATCTGGGCCCCATGCTATTGAAGGATGCAGAGACAGAGGGAAGATGGAGCACCCCCTTTACACGAGAACCTTGAAATCATGCTGCTAAAGGAGGTGGGGGAGAAATTTTTTATTTTTTTGGTTCTTTTTTTCGGAGCTGGGGACCGAACCCAGGGCCTTGAGCTTCCTAGGCAAGCGCTCTACCACTGAGCTAAATCCCCAACCCCAGGGGAGAGATTTTTATGGAGCACTCTCTCTTCCAAGGTTTTCTGATTAGCTGTCAGAATATGAATGTTCTATTCTGGAGGGTAGCAAAGAAAACTTCCCACAACCTGTTGCATACTGTGTGAACTAAAACTACATGAAAGCGCTTTAGATATAGTTAATGTTAGGTAAACATGATTGAAACTGGAGTAGAAAAAATTATTTGTGCAGAGTGTTTTTCCAGGTTACCATTCTATTTTATCTTCAAACTTCTTTCCCAAGTGTAGCAAATTGATATCTCTTTTTTTATTATTCACTTGATTTGTAAAATTCCAAACCTTCACATAAACTCGACTCAACAGCTAAACCAAGCGATCTTTAAGGACATCTTCTGTATTCAATGTCTAGAAATGCAAATGGTTATTAATACCATATAAATTGAATGTTAAAAAAACATATAGAGATTAATATTACCTTATCCTCATTTGTGTGTGGGTATATTTGCCTGGCTAGTTCACAAAGGCTGCATATTTCAGAAAATGCTTCTCTGTTAAGCTTTTCATGGGGTAGTGTTTTATGTTTATTTCTTGCTTTCCTTCAGATTATTTTAACACATTGTGCTTAATTGGTTCTATTTAACTTAGAGTTTTACAAATATATAGATATAAGTGTGCATTGTAAACAAATTTAAGTTTAGTATAAAAAGTAAACAAACATGAATACAAGGTTGATTTGCAGACCTCTAGAGCTTATTTGTGTTAAGCTTCATATTTACTGAAGCAATTCTGCTTTAACCCTTCCACCATCCCCTGACAATCTATATCTGTACTTTTGGGAATGTGAGGATTATGTTTTCACATAGGCGAAACTGCACAGTGTTCATTCTTTGTGACTGTCTTCTTTCATTTACATAATGTCCTTAGGGGTCATCGATGATATCATGTCTTTCAGGGTTGAGTTATTTTTCAAAGCTAACCAATATTTCATATACTGGATACAGACCAATCTTTTTCTTCTGTGTTCACCCTTTGACAACAGTGACACTCTTTCCATATCTTCACAATTATGCATGAGTGCACAATGAAGGGGCAGGGGCAATTCTGTCTTCTGAGTCTCTGTTTCAATTATGTCGTATAATTACTCAAGACATAGGACTAAACCATAAATTTTTCTTCTTCCAGATTATTTTTTGAGGAACTTCTAAATTTGTTTACATAATAGATATTCTATTTCATTTCTCATCATATTGCAGCATTTTATTATATTCTATTCAACACTTTAAAAATATTGGCCACTGTAATAGAGGAAAGATGATATTGTATTGTTTTGATGTACATATGATTGATAATGGATATCACTGTCCAACTTTCTTTAGACATGTCGATTTCTTCAGAGAAATATTTATTGAAATCCTTTAACAATTTTTCAACTTAATGTTTTATACACATTTCTTTCATATCTTGTAAATGTGTTCACTCATTCGTCATTTCAATAATGTTTTATGAATGAATGAATGTTTTTATGAATGAATGTTTAATGAAGAGCAAATTAAATTCATTAGATTTCCAAGATATATATATATATATATATATATATATATATGACAATCTATATATGTGTATGACAATCCATATATATGTACCCAAAATATGCATACATATATATATATATACTGTTTCATTAATCTTAGCTATACACCTTATAAAAGACAATGCATGTCTCTCCCACTCCCACTCCCTTACCCCTCCCCTCCCTTCCCTTCCCCTTCTCCTACCCACCTCACTGTGTGTGTGTGTGTGTGTGTGTGTGTGTGTGTGTGTGTGTGTGTAAGGTAGACGCCAACTTGTGGAAGTTATTTTTCTACTTCCAACCTGTACGTTTATGGAATTGAACTCAAGTGATCAGTCTGGACCACAAGCACCATTAGCCAATGAACCATCTCATTACCTTTCTACATGATTATCAGAGACAAAATCTCTCAATGAATCTGATTTTGGTTAGACAACCTGGCCATAACATCCTTAGATCCAATATCTCAGCTCTCTAAACTGAGGTTACAAATACACTACTGTACCTGGCTTTCATGGGAGCTGTAGATTCAATCTTAGGCTCTCATGATTTTGTGACAGAAACTTTCCTCACTAAGGCATCTGTTCAGACTAGGTTTACAGTTTTAAGAAATATAATGCTTACATGACTTTTACTATACATCATTTATATATCCTTTTAGTAACCAAGTAGAGTTAGGCATATGTTATTCTCTTAAAGTTTTAAGTACCATGATACCAACTGTGGCAAGAATTTTAGAGGATTCTTCACGAGTCAGAAACAAAGTAAAAGTCCCAACCAGTCTAAATTCCAGATCTTGAATTCCAAGTTAGACCAGCACCATTTATTGAAGATTCTTTCTTTTCTCCATTGTATTTTTTGACTTCTTTGTCAAAGATCAAGTGCACATTAATGTGTGGTTTTATTTCTGGGTCTTCAGTTCTATTCCATTGATTAGTCTGTACCAATATCATACAGATTTCTCACTATTTCTCTGTAGTAGAGCTTGAAGTCAGGGATGGTGATTCCCCCAGCTGTTCTTTTATTGTTAAGAATTGTTTTTGTCATTCTGTTTGTTTGTTTGTTTTTGTTTTGTTTTGTTTTTTGCCTTTCCAGATGAATTTGAGAATTGCTTTTCCATGTGTTTGAAGAATTGTGTTGACATTTTGATGGGGATTGCATTGAATCTGTAGATTGCCTTTGGTAGGATGACCATTTTTACTATGTTAATTCTGCCAATCCATGAGCATGGGAGAAATCTCCATTTTCTGAGATCTTCTTTGATATCTTTCTTGAGAGACTTGAAGTTCTTATTGTAAAGTTCTTTCACTTTTTTCGTTAGAGTTGTCCCTAGATATTCTATCTTATCTGTGGATATTGTGAAGAGAGTTGTTTCCCTAATTTCTTTCACAAATTATTTATCATTTGTATAAAGGAAGGCTAAAGATTTATTTGAGTTAATTTTATATCGGGCCACTTTGCTGAACTTGTTTATCAGCTGGAACAGCTGGTAGAATTTTGGGAGTCACTTATGTAAACTATCATATAATCCACAAATACTGATACATTTAATTCTTATTTGCCAATTTGTATCCCCTTGATCTCATTTTGCTTTCTTATTGTTCTAGCTAGCACTTCCAGTACTATACTGAATAGATAGATATATTGAGAGTGGTCATCCTTGTTTTGTCCCAGATTTCAGTGGGATTGCTTCAATATCTCTCCATTTAATTTGATATTGGCTGTTGTTTTCCAGTAAATTGCTTGTATTATGTTTAGGTATGTGCCTTGAATTCCTTCTTTCCAATACCTTTAACATGAAAGAGTGTTGTATTTTGTTAAATGCTTTTTCTGCGTCTAAGCAGGTGATCATGTGATGTTTTTTCATTTGAGTTTGTTTATATGTTTATAATTATGTTAATGGATTTCCATATATTGAACCAACCTTGCATTTCTGGGATGAAGCCTACTTGATCTTGGTGAATGATGGTTTTGATGTGTTCTTGGATTCAGTTTGAAAGAATTTTGTTGAGTATTTTTGCACCAATATTCATAAGTGAGATTGGTCTGAAGTTCTCTTTTTGGTAGGTCCTTGTATCATTTAGGTTCTAGTCTAACTGGCTGTTTGTGTGTAGAAAATTTAAAATAGACCCATTTTTTTCACCATGCACAAAGCTCAAGTCCAAGTAGATCAAGGACCTCAACATAAATGAAGATACACTGAATCTAATAGAAGAGGAAGTGGGAAAGAGCCTTGAACTCATTGGCACAGGCAGACATTTCCTAAACAGAACTCCAATGGCTCATTCTTTAAGATCAAGAATTGCTAAATGAATCCTGATGAAACTGGAAAGCTTGTATAAGGCAAAGGACAAAGTCAGTAAGATTAAACAGTATCCTAAACATAATAAAAGCAATTTACTGCAATCCTTCAGATTGAGAAAAACATCTTCACTAACCTCACATCTGATAGAGAGCTGATATCCAAAATATATAAACAACTCAAGAAGGTAACCACCAAAAAGCAAACCACCAAACAACCCAATCTAAAAGTGGGGAATAGAACTAAACCAAGAAGTCACCATGGAGGAATCTCAGAAGTACCTAAAGTAATGCTCAATTCCTTCGTGATCACACAAATGCAAGTCAAAATGACCCTGAGTCAGAATGGCTAAGGTCAAAACCTCAGGTGACAACACATGTTGGTAAGGATGTGAAGAAATAGGGACACTCTTCCATTGCTGTTGGTATTGCAAACTGGTACAACCGCTCTGGAAATCAATTTGGAGGTTCCTCAGAAAATTGGAAATAGAGCTACTTAAAGACCCAGAAACACCATTCTTAGGAATATACCCCAAAGAACTCACTGAACCCACCTCTAGCAGAAAGATAGGGTATCAAGTGAGAGTTGTAGTTGCTCTCCCACAGTCAAAGCTCTGATCCATAGTTCTTCCTGTCTGAAAGAAATGCAGGGATGGAAATGGAGATGAGCCCGAGGAAAAGAAAATCCAGCCACATGCCTCAAGTCAGATACAGCTCAATGGGAGGTTCCAAGACCTGACACCATTACTGACGCTGTGGGGCTCTCACAAAAAGGGACCTACCATGACTATTCTATATAAGACCCAATAAGCAGCTTAAAGAGTCAGATGCAGATATGTGCATTCAAGCATTGAACAGAAGCCACTGACCCCTCTGGTTGAATTAAGAAAAAAACTGCAGGAAGCTAAGGAGGAAGGCAACTGTGTAGGAGGACCAGCAGTCTCAATTAACCTGGACCCTGAATCTCTCAGATACTGGATCACCAACCAGGCAGCATACACCAACTGGCATGAGGCCTCCAACACATATACAGCAGAGGACTCCTGGGTCTGGCTTCAGTCAGAGAAGATGACCCTAACCCTCAAGTGAGTGGAGGCCTCAGAAAGTTTAGATGTCTGGTTGGGTGGGTAAGGTGCAGACATCCTTGTGAAGACAGGGCAAGGTGCCAGGAGGAGGTACAGCAAATGGAACATTCAGGGGTTGGACTGAGAGGTGAATAAAATCTGGAGTGTAAAAATAAATAAATAGATAGTTGATAGGTAGATAGATAGATAGATAGGTAGATAGATACATGGATAGGTAGGTAGATAGATAAGAATGAAAACATAACAAAGAAGTCCAAGTTAAGGTGTTTTTCATGCTACGATTTATTTCTCATATAAATATCATGCTTGTGAGTGTGTGTATTTTATATGTATAAATATGCATATGTATATATGTACATAACCTATCAATTTCTGGAAGGCAGTCCTAGTCAATAGCAATAGCCCATGTTGTTTGGGGGTCTCTTAGTATTTTTTAACCAGTAATTCAAACAATTTTTTCTCATTGCTGGCAGTGGGGCTTCTGTTCATCTATGACTTTCATGAGAACAATTGTAATCTCAGATGGCAAAGCTTCATTTAGTATAATATATAAATAAACACGTATATACACATACAAACACAAGCATAAATACACACACACACACACACACACATATATATATATAAACATACACTTATATGTGTATAATTTTCAAAGTATACCTAGTGTTATTTATTGTTCAAAACCAGACTCAGCAATGCTTGAGGTCCAAGACCTCGATAGTAAATGCATTGCTTGAGAGCTAATCACATATTCTGGCTGATTCTGAGATTACAGCTGAATCTGTGAAGCCATCAGATACTTATTGATCAAATTAGTATTAAATTTTTACTCGTTGATTACTTTAATTCCTATGGTAACCTTACATGTAGCACTGTCAAGTTGTATAATGGAAGCCATCCTCGTGTCTATCATTTACATATATTAGCTACTTGCATTTATACCATTTTCATTTATCACTATTTTATGCATTCTTTGCGCCATGTAATCTAACATAAAGGTCTCACTATATTCATGGTATATATGAATAAAGTGAAACTTAGGCAAGGATGTCACTCCCATTTTAAGTGGTACAGTAGAATTATAGATCTAAACTGTTCTACTATAAATAACAAATTCTAGTTTGTTTAATTTTTTGACCTTCCAATTGAAAATGAAAGACATAGCCAAAGCTATATTTCAAGTGAAGGTTATTAAAAATGCTCACTGAGGGCACAGGTCACTGGGGTATCGCTCTATATGAGGTATAGAATTTTATGGGAGGTTAAGTGTGATTTTTCACACTGTAAGTAACAGATCTTTTAGTTAGATTGTATGAGAAAGGATCCTTCAGAGAGATATGTCTGGTGATTGAAGATATACAGGAGGTTTCTGCCAGGTCTGCTGATTAATCCATCATGGAGGACATCCCACCTGGTAAATCAGTTGAGTCTGTCATAAGTGGACCTGTGAGAGCAGGGAGAAATTTGAAGAAGAAAATAATGAAATAGATTTTGCGGGGTCTCAAGCCACTAGAATTTCTGTGCAATCTAGAACTTTAATTGCACCTTAGGCAACTGAAGCCAAGGTTATGCTTGGCTTCTAGTAGGAAAGCAGGCATGGAGAATGGATATTTGTCTTATGGTGCCTGGCTGTGTCTCGTATTGCATCTGCATATTATATACAGTCAAAAAGCTATCTTCCTTTGAGGTGATAACAACAGAACATATGAGCAATAATCAACACAGAAAACAGCAACAACAAAAACAACCCTTACTTCTAAAATTAAAAAATTCAAGCTCCATATGGAAAATGTGACACAACCTTGGCTTTCAACTTTTACTTTCAGCCACATTCAACCACAAAAAAATGATAGTTACAATTCCCTTCATTCAAACCCACTGGTACCTACGAATTTCCTACAGGAAGAAGTCATAACCAAAAAATATCTGAATTTTGTCACTCACTAGAATACCCTGTCTTTAAAACAACCAGGCATTATATACTTTCTATTTTCATCTGAGTGAAAATAAAGTTCTGAAATCCTATATCATCCCTCTCTATCTCCTCCCTCCCGCTCCTACACACACTCTGCATAAAATCACCTTTTCTCTTTTTTGTGATCACACAGCACATTAAACAGATAGCAAACCAGCTGGAATGAGAAACACATCATAGTCCCATAACTATATGACAACTATGAAGATTTAGATTCACTGGTCACTATTACTTTATCTATATACCAGTACTCAGCCCCTTCTCCCTTTTTCACAGTGTTAGAAAAATCTAATCTGAGAACTTTATCACTCCATACAAAATATAGTATATTTCACCCAAGGATAAGAGCTTTCTTTAAAATATATTACCACAGTGGCAGTTTGACTTCTCAAAAGCAGCAATTCTAGTCCAGTCATAGATTCATGCTGAGCTTACATTCTTTCTGTAAATGGTGGTGGTGTGGTGGTGGTGGTGGTGGTGTTGGTGGTGTTGGTGGTAGTAGTATGTGTGTGTGTGTGCGTGTGCATGTGCGTGTGTGTGTGTGTGTGTGTGTGTGTGTGTGTGTGCATGTGCGTGTGTGTGTGTTCTTATTATTAAGGGATCTAAATTTTGAACATACGTAATAGAAAAGGGACCTAGTAAAGACACTTGCTTTCCAGGACAAGTCTGCTTTCTTTTATGTTGAGTAGCTCTTAAGACAAACTAGGGAGCTCCTGAATACCATCATGACATGCTTCTCCCTACTGCACAATACAGTTGTTGTACCATGTCAGTCATTGTTGTACCATGTCAGTCATCGTTGTTCCATGTCAGTCATTGTTGTACCATGTCAGTCATTATTGTACCATGTCAGTCATTGTTGTACCATATCAGTCACTGTTGTACCATATCAGTCATTGTTGTACCATGTCAGTCATTGTTGAAGTTAATTGGCATCGTTAGATAAGTAGGATAATTGCATGCAAAAGACATCACCAACATGACAGCCTAAGTAACCAACAGGCTAACATAGACTGGGAAAGAGCCCAGGAGGCCTTAATTCTACAGAAAGAACTGCAGACAACTAAGGAACAATAACTAAAGAGCACATGGACAGGTTGTCATCTACCACATGGTCAACACTCAAGACACACATACAAGTGACATTACACAGACTGATCACATTG
Source organism: Rattus rattus (assembly GCF_011064425.1). NCBI lineage: Eukaryota > Metazoa > Chordata > Mammalia > Rodentia > Muridae > Rattus > Rattus rattus. The sequence goes on from NC_046154.1 coordinate 199,608,738, forward strand.
TGCTTATTTATGTGGGAGTATAAGTATATTCAAGTTCACATACATATGTAACAATACTTACTGAAAAATAACACCATAAAAGAGAGCACACAGTGGTATGTGAGAGGCTTCAGAGATAGAAAGAGAAAGGGGATATGATGTAATTATACTAATCTCAAAAAAATAAAAATAAATACATTTTTGATGAATTAAAAACAAACACAAAGTCTTAAGAAGTTTCCTTGCTGTCTCTATTAAGTGATAATCCAGCATCAAGGAACCACATGTGGAATGGAAAGAGACTATTCCTCTAAATAGATGCCCAATCTGTTTTGTCTTTTTTCTAGGCTTCCAGCCATGAGACCTGCAATGCCAGTTACTCAGTCTAAGATATTTTATCAGAGCAGAGTGAGTGGATTTTAGCATATGGATGTATATATATTTAGATATGTATGCATACATGGAAAATATAACCTTATTCTTTATCCAAATTAAAATTGATTCATGTATATTTTAATTTGAGTCGAGCATCTATTAACTTTTAGATTTCCATTTACTCCACTAACTTAGTGATGGTGTTATTACTGTGTCCTGACCAAGTAACAGTGTCCTGATTGGCGTTTTGGTCCTCAGCACTACCATTGCCTAAGTCCTCATCTAGCAGCATGGACTTCAGAATATATACTTCATCAGCCCTATTCTCTATCTAGTCCACCCACAGATGTTCCGATTATATTTATAATGAAGCTTATCCCTCAGTGTACAGTGGGAGTCCTGAAGAAACTGAGTAGCTGTCTCCCTTCTTTTTGCCATTCTTTGCTTGGCTGTAGCTAAATTAATGATTTTGATCAAAGTCCGAATGTGCCATGGCTTTGGTATTACAGATCCCTTCATTCAAGTGGTCTGCCTGAGATAACATTGTGACTGTTCACTTTATACTGCTTATATCACCACTCAAGTGTCATTTCTCAGAGACGGCCAATCAGTGAAACTGGGTGCAGAAGTAATGCTCCTCACTGACCCATAAGAAGGCGTGTCAATGGTTTCCACGTTATCTGAATTTCAGTCCACAAAGGCAAATACTAACAATCATTTGAGCCTAAAAACTACCTCACTTTTATATAAGTTTCTGTAAATGGTGGGGAGGGGGGTAAGTGTCTGCGTTCTTGCTGATATCAGTCTGAATTCTGAATGTATGTGTCCTTCCAAAATTGATATGCTGAAATTTAATTTAAATCTAACTTCCAATGTTTGGATAAGAAGAGTCTGAATAATCTCTGGCCAGTGACTAGAGTTCAAAGATAAAGAAAATGCTATGAATGAAGGAATGGCACTATAAAATACTTGGTGTCCTGCACTGGACATGATTACCATTCTGTTAAGCAGTTCTCAACAAAAAATACATTTTGCATCATTTTAACACACATCAATTTTATCTAGAAAGATTCAAGTATTCTAAAAGCCAAACCATAGAAAGCATATGATACTGATAGAAACTGTGAGGTTAACAGCACTTAGGTCAGTTTTCTGTGTTACGCGCAGAGTACACAAAATAGACCAGAGATTTAAAACTAACCAGATTCATACAGATACATGTAACAATATATAAAGATAGTCATCTAACATAACCCTTTATATTGTTAATATTGTTCACATTATATATATGTTTGAAAAGGCCATTGTGCAATCTCTGGGCTCTACATGCATGCCTACACATGCATATAACATATGTACCCAGTAGTCTTCAAACAGAAATAGGTATATTTGTGCTGAGGATCTACCTCAATGGATATCACTTAAGCCTAGTACATAAAGAAAGTCTTGAAGTCAATTATCAGAAGAGATGGAAGGGGCAGGAGAAGGCAGGGAGGAGGGACACACAACACACACACACACACACACAGACTGAGAGAGAGAGAGAGAAACAAGAGAAAGAATAGCCATTATTTAGCAAATGTGCATTAAAATGATACCCCAAATGTACACATTGTATACTGTAAAGATATAAAATATGTTAAAAGTTATTTAAGAATATTTAAGGACACACATATGTCTACAGTGTATAGAATCAAAATGAGATCGGGAAGAAGGCTAATGGCAAGGAAAGAGTGAGTCAAGCAACACTTTGATATGAAGTGGAAAGCATCTTGTTTTCCAGACTTCCCACACCAAGACTTGGATGAACATTTCCTGCTAAATTTGTTGTCCAACTCCTGACCTTTGATGTCTTAACTTTCCTATTTCTAGATTTGACCCTCCCAAGTGAAACAAGTATGAAACATTCCCTAGGTTTCCTTTATGACATACAACTCACAATCTCTTCTAGCCTCGGTTATGGAACCCCAGGGCTTTGAAAAGTATTGGGAGTTTTATGGACAAAGTATTCCTGGACATGTTTTATTGGTCTTTTTTTTTCTTCCAATACTAAATATCTCTCCTCCCCTGAACATGACTGACTCTTTCTTGACATTTAGACTTTTTTCTCCTGACTTCTTTGAGAAATTGCAAGCTACTATAGGATTTCATTCAGGACATTATGATGTGCTATAGAACAGAGTTAGCAGATGGGAAGCATCAGTGAAAAATAATTTTCACAAAAGTGGGCTTTCTATTGTGGTCATCTTGGGCTAAATATCTGTTGGAAAGTTCTTTAGAATCAGCTTTCCAGTCATTTATCCAAAGAAGGAGGAGGGATATCTTTCTTAAGAATGATAGTGTTATTGGCCAAGGATTCCTTGGGGACATTGACTTTCTTGTCCTAAGCTTATTCAGCTATGAGAGCTTACTTTATTGCTACATTACTATGAAACAGTACTACAATTGTAACTTTAGAGGATCCATGGGCAGAATGGAGATTATTGAAAATACATTGATCAAGGAGCTATCAGTGAGCAGCTCTACAGACCTGATAGTCATACACAGACAAGAGGATGAGACAGAGGTTCAAATATTACTGCATTAGCAAGGATTTATTCAACTTCCCAATTGTGGAACTTTGAATGAGAAATGTCCTCCATAGGCTCACAGATTTTAATATCTGGTTTCCAGTTGATGGTGCTGTTGGTGAAGTTATGGAACATTTATGGCTAAAACCTTACTGGAGGAAATACCTCACTCTAGTCAGATTATGAGATTTTATAGCTATGCCTCATTCCTGTTATTTCTCTCATTTGCTTCTTGGCTATGGTTAGAAAATGTGATCATCCAGCTTCTCGTTTCTACTGCTTGTTGGCTTGCATCCCCTGCCATGATGGACCGTACCATCTTGAACCATGAGACGAAATAAATTCTCACTTCCTCTAATTGCTTTGGACCACAGCAGCTACAAAGCAACCAGTATGCAAGCTTAAAATATTATCAGTCATCCAAGTGTTTATATTATAAATGTCATTTTTATATTCTATTAATTTCTTACCTAATCTTCCCTTTCTGCTTTCTATCAGTAGTAGGTAAGTCTTATTAAGTTCACAACTTTGAGGATCTGGCAAGTCAAAGGCTAAATAGCATCCAATTATCTATCCAAAGAATTAGCATTCATGCCAAACATCTGATCCCAAAATACTTCTGTTAATTTGAAAGATGCCATCTAATGATGCCACTTTATATGCAGTCTCTCATGAGAAAAAACAGTGGATCCAATAATATCTAATATCTAGGGTCACAGATATGCACTGGAAGATATGCTTTCACTCCCATGATTGAAGTAATAATACCATATCTCCGCCTAGCAACATTAAGGGCTTATGCTATATCCTGATATATTGCATTTCAGTGCCTTCTGAAAAATTCCAATGTATTGAGGCATTCTTTTTTGTTTTCAGTAATATCATCCTCACTCCCTCCTTCATATAGGATGTCATTTAAGATTTATTTTGTCTTAACAGAAAGGGTATATGCTGTGAACCTCTAGAGATATTTGAAAGATTAGATTAGCATCATAAGAAGTAGCCAGTTTGTGACATTCCTAGTCTTCATGACAAATTCTAGGAAAGCTAGGGTTAGATAGTGAAACAATACCAACAGAAGGGGATAGAGATGGAGGAGGAGGGAAGAAGGCATGTATAGTACACTTTGTTTATACATGCATGTTTTTCTTAGTATATACTATAATGATTCCTTTGTCAAATATGCTTAGGCATAGAAGTGTGTGGATAGTTTTCTGCAGTTTCTGAAATATTTGCACATAAATAAGTCATTTTAGATATGAGATAAAAATTTGAAGGGCAAATTTTGTTTTCTACACACCTAACATATAACTAGAAAATAATTTTATACAATATATTCAGTGCTCTATAGTGCTTTGTCTGTATACTGCTAGAAGTTCAGGTGTGGGACTTATCCATTTCTTGTATCAAGTCAATATTTAAAAAGTTCTAGATGTTGGAGCATAATAGATGCCAAGCTATGAACCGTAAGAGCCCTCATTAGACGTTTTAAAATGTGCATTGCACAGTGGGAAGCTTGCCCCATTATCTCATTTACTTCTTATTAGGGACAGTCAACCTGTGACATGTCTAAGAAAATTAATTAACCTCCACATTTTTGTTCTTGAAAAATATCGGATTGTTTTCTGTTTTCTACTTGATTTTCCTTGGTTTCTGTTTTCAATTGTATTATAAAACATAGACACACTCACACAGCAATTCACACATACACATACATTTATACACATAAATAGAATAGATTGGTGGTTCATGTTAATGGTCTCTGATTCTCTCTATATGAATAAATATATAATATATATTATATAAATATTATATATAATTTTTAAATATTACATATGTAAGAGCCAAAACAGAATGTTTGCAGTTACCTTTAAACCGCTTTTCTTTGCCTTCCCTTACAGCCTCTGTACACTGAGCTGATTATTATCCTGAATTTCATCATCTGAAATTAGGTTTTCTTTTCCTTGTACATCATATAAATGGAATCATAAATCTGTGGTTGTTGAGGGCTGCCTTCTTTGTTCAATATGCAGTTTGCAGATTTACCCATGTTCATCTGCGTAGCAATCACTGCTTCCTGTTGTAGCTTGCTGCTATTTTGCTTTGTGAATAGATCACAATTTATTCACCTATTCTATCACTGATCCATTCTTTCCAGTTTGAGCCTATTATAAATAAGGCTTCTTTGGACAGTCTTGTCCAAGCCTTGCAGTAGCATATGCATTCATTGCTTTTGGCTGTATATCTAAGAATGGACTCGCTGTGCCAGAGGGCAGATGTATATGCTCAGATTTAGCACTTTCTGCCGCTTCCCACAAGTGAAGCTAACACATTTCATCCCCTTTGGCAATGCTGGAGAGTCCCAGGGGCTCCAGGTCTTGAGAGCAAGGGATTTGCATTCTATTCTTTTGCGACATTCATCATGCACTCCATATGCTTTCTCTAGCAGGTACTCACTAAATATTTGTGGAAGAGCTCATCAGGCTCCCCTCTCTTTGCAAAAACTATTTAACCAAACAGGAAGCTGAGTTTTGACCACATCCATAGGTTACCAAGTGTACCATCCATAGAAGAGCCCCCAAACTGTATCATGTTTCATGTTGCAATTAGAAGGTTTCCCTCTTAATAAATTATTATTCCAACAATGAATCATTTCCTGAATAATTAAAGTGACTAAATCAATAAACACACATTCCCTGTTCTTTCAGGAATATATTAAATATAATATATGTGTATATATGTATATATAAATTAAAGATGTTTACTTCAGAGGTTTTTTTTTGAAATTAGGTGAATATTTGAAAAATGAATCAGATGACAAGCAACTATGAGTGACAATTGCAATAGACTCTGAAAACAGCCAAGAGTCATCATGAAAGACCTAACAACTTACCTTTTACAGTAGAATTCCCTTCACAGTATCCCAGTTTATCCTTTTGACTTAAAGTGAAGTAGCACAGTAGTGCCCAGTATTCAAATGAGACACTGATACGTTAACAAAGGAGGACCATCAGTATTACTGTTCGCCTTTCACTGCACATCTTCCTTAATACTCTTAATTGCTTATTGGAACTCTCAAGTAGCTTTCCATGAAAGCCCCAACTGCTGCACAATTATATTATCTTTGTCTAATATTTAGAGTACAGCTGAAGTATGAACAGGCAAATATAGAGGAGTGACTATTATGTACCAATTAGCTCGATAAAATGGCCTTGCCTTCAAGAGACAAATAACTGCAAGGTAAAATAAGTCTTTTCAGAGAAAGTGGTATTCAATTGCATTCTAAATAGGAATGACTGTCTATCCAAAGTGAGATGTGCACAGACAAACCTCCTTCTGGTATTTTATCAAGGAAAAAAAGATGCAGGAAGGAGTTCAGAGTGCAAGACTCAGAAGTTAGGAGAAAACATGAAGTATAATGGAAACCCAATTGGGGTTTTACAGGGAAAGCCTCGAGGTTCTAAGACTCAAACTCCCACTGACTTGTGGGTGGTTGATTTCCTGGGGAAGGCCTGAATCAGTTTCTAGCTTGCTTTTCAGATGGTGAAATATGAATTGAGCATTGCTGTTACTCATCAGAGTGTTCAGTGTGGGTCCCACCTGATTTGTGTGGGGACAGGATGGATGCGGTGTTTAGACAGTAAGGCTTTAATTCTCTGCACACAGTTAGCATGGGAGATTGCTCCCCCTGACATTATTATGAGCCATGAAGTTCTCAGATTTTACTGCTTCAAGTGAATCAAGCCATTTTCCAAAATGAATTATGGATCATAAACCCTTGGGGTGGCTATAGTGTTGCATTTTTGTGAAATCCATATTCAGGCTGGACATTTATTGAGCACATAACTATTATGAAGTGTTAGCCACAAAGTAAGTCTGGCTCACGTTTGACTCAGCAGCATGGGAGTTTAACATGTTCCTGCCTGAGAGTTGGTCTCCTTTCTGCTTTCAAATGTGATCAGCAGGGATGGTTATTTTAACCAGCACTCCAGGATGTATTAAAGCCCAGCTCAAGATTCTTTGTATAATCTCTGGGCTCAAATATTGCATTAAACCCAATTATATGGGATTTTAAGAGATATTTTAAAAATATAATTTCACTTCTTATTATGTAGGGTGTTTGTGTGTGTGTGTGTGTGTGTGTGTGAAAGAGACAGAGAGAGAGAGAGAGAGAGAGAGAGAGAGAGAGAGAGAGAGAGAGAGAGAGAGATTAGAGTCAGAAGAGGGCATTACATCCCATGGATCTGAAGTTACAGTTTGATGTGGGTGCTAGGAAAAGATGTGAAGTCCTCTGTGAGAGTGGTGTGTGTTCTTAGCTGCTAAGCCATATCTTTAGTCCTAATAAATGCATAGGTTTTTAAAAGAAAACACAATGAGCTAAGTAAAATGTTCATCTTATTTCTGTGAAGACTCTTTCACCTTCCTTCTGTATTGCTTGCCTAAAACCTAATAATAGAAATACAGAAAGACACAGAAAGTTAATTATAGAGAGGTGTGTGGAGAATCAGACAATCAGAGATTCAGAGAAGGGAGATATTGTGAGATAGAATCCTACTTTGTGTGTGTGTGTGTGTGTGTGTGTGTGTGTGTGTGTGTGTATGTGTGTAGTGATGAGAGTTAAAGTGATAATATAAAACAGAGACTAAGAAGAAAGGAAGTAGAAAGAGAGTTGGAGGTAAAGGTGACTGAGGCTTTTGCAACATGAACAGACAAAGCAGTTTATGACTCCCAGCCTCTCCTTCCAATATCTCTAAATGCCCCTCAGAATTTCAGCTATGTTGCTACTCTTATCTGCCTTGGGTTAGTAATTGAATTTTAACTTAAACCCCCCCTCAGCCCTACCCCATTTAGGCAAGGATTCAATTTGTGACATTTCCTTGGTCTTTCAGAGTGGTAACTGGTAATGAGTATCATATACTAGAGTCTCTGGAGCAGGCAAAGCAGAGTAGATAGTGTTCAGGATATTCTGAGGGAAACCTGGATCAGAGAGGATGAAATCCAAAAGGATATAGTGAATTCTGAAAGATACTGCATGGATGAGAAGAAAAACTCTTTGTCACAATATAGAGACAGGGCACATCTTCCTGAGGGTGAGTCAGACGATGACTTGAGAAAGCTGAAACAAAAAAAAAATGATAGAAAAAATGAAGAATGCCAAAAATAGTAACATACATGGAGAAAAAGTTAGCTCTAGGTATAACATGGCATTATGTTATTACAAAAATTCTTTTAAACTTATATTTAAATTGTGTTTCAGTGTGAGTCTATGGGTAAGTAACACTTGAGGTCCTGTCTATCTACTTGAGGTGGAATCTTTGGGTTCCTTCTCCCCAATGTTGGGTACTTTGGCTAAGGTCTCCTCCATTCAGCCCCCAGAGTCCATCATCACCTCAGTTTCTCATACATTCTAAAGGATCTTCCCACCTCCCACCCCATAATGCTACCTATCTCCATTCATTCTCTTAGCCCTCTAGGGCTCCTGTCCCCCCCACCCCATCCCCATTCGCACTCAGGTCTCTCTTTCCCTCTGTCTCCTTTGATTATTTCTTTCACCCTTCTAAGCAGAATTAAACATCCTCACTTGGGTCTTTCTTGTTATCACACTTATTAAATTCTGTGAGTTGTGTCCTAGATATTCTGCACTTTTTGGCTAATATCCACTAATCAGTGAGTATATACCATGCATGTCCTTTTGGGTCTAAGTTACCTCACTCAGGATGAAATCTTCTGACCTAGAAATGTTCCTGTCTACAAGAACTGCAGAAACAAAAATGGAGAAGAGACTGAAGGAAGGCAGTCCCATGACTGGCCCAATTTGGTATCCATCTCATGGGAGGGCACCAAGGCCTGACACTATTACTGATGCTACAATGTGCTTACAAATGGGAGCCTGGCATGGCTGTCCTCTGAGAGGCCCTACCAGCAGCTGACTGAGACGGGTGCAGATACTTACATCAAATCATTGGATTGAAGTCTGGGACTTCTATGGTTGGATTAGGGGAAAGACTGAGGAAGCTGAAAGGAGCAGAGACTCCATAAGAAGACTAGTATTTTCAACTTACCCAGACCCCAGGGAGCTCCCAGAGACTGAGCCACCAACCAGCAGCATACACTGGCATGTCCAAGGACCCTGGAACAAATATAGCAGAAGTCTGCCTGGTCAGGCTCGAGTGAAAGACGTTGTGCTTTATCTTGAGAGACCCGAGGCCACAGGGAAGGGAGAACACCCTCTCAGAGGCAAGAGGGATGAGGAATGGGATGAGGAACTGTGGGGGAAGGGCAAGATGGGAAGGCCATGATTGGAGTGTAAATAAAATAAAATTGGAGCAAAAGAAGAAATAGAAAATTAGAGAGTCTATTTGAAGTGTGTGTGTGAATAATGCTTGGGTATGAACATATGATCACAGGTGGTTACAGAGTTTAGAAGAAAGCATGTAATACCCTGGATCTGGAGTTTCGGGCCTTTGTGTAAGTCCTGTGTGTGTACTGCAAACTGAACTGGTGTCTTCTGTGGGAATAGTAGTGACTCTTTCTGCTGAGCCATTTCACCAACCCTGCCACTGATCATAAGAAAGAAGCAGAAGCCTGAATCTGCTTTGGAAATGACCAGAGAACAGAGGACAGGAGCAACTCCAGATGCCCTGAAAAAACCTCCCAAGTCAGCCATTCTTCCACGTACCCGTCTGATCCCCTTGTTCTCCCAAACTTCATATATGTGTGCTACTTTAAAAACTAGGTTTAGGGTGTTTATGTGTGTACATATATGTGTACATGCATGTTTATGTACATATTTCCCATGTGTGTGCAGGTATGTTCTTGTGGGCATGTATATTTGCACTGTGTGTGTATGCATAGTATGTGTGAATTTCTTAAGGAATCGGAGTAAATTCAAACTCATGAACGTTCAATTCCAGTCCTTCCTGTTGTCATGTGAGCCGTGGCACAACCTACATGTGTTGACCAATAATCCTTCTCCAAATAAACTAAACATCAGATGACATACACGTGCTTCATATTATTAAATATCTATATTAATATTTTAGTGCTTGTGTAAGTATATGTGTTATTTTAATATTGAGAAAACAGATATTCAAAAATGCCTAGTAAATATATAAGTTGTAACCTTTGAATTTTCCAATTTCAGGTTTAGAATCATTTTTATCAGTGTGTCATGGTCCAAATCTCTCTCCAATTCACTAATAAAACTCCTCGTATTGCTTGATTACTGATGTATTTTAATGGCTCAGTATGCTATTTTATGCTGACTGCCCTGCCTTTGTGACCTTCATTGTTTGTGTAGATTTTGCACAAAGAAAAGAGACCAGTCTTTGAAGCCTTCAAGCTAAATCCCAGATTCTAATTCCAGATGGCAGGCGATGGGGTGACCTCTCTGCTTGTTTCCTTACATCTTCCAAAAAAAAAAAAAAAAAAAAAAAAAAAAAAAAAAAAAGCTGTATGCCAACTACACCACCACAAAACACACAAGCAAAATGTGTTATCTTAAATTTGTTGCACATATTAAATTAAATATTTTTAAAGTCTAGAATATGACACCCCAGCGTTTAATAAATTGTTATCATAAAATTTTCCAATATTCAAGAATATGTAGGTAGAACCAAGTAGCTGTGGTTAGATAAAAAGAAGGAAAAACTGAGTGAGAAGGTAAGCAGATCTGGATATGGGAAAAGTTAAGGAAGGGAGGGTGAATGGAATTAAAATAAGCTCTACAAAATTCTCAAAACAGTAATAAAACATGTATACATATATACATATACATATATATGATTTAAGTACAAATATTACATTTTAATTGTTACAAAGTAAAATGTTCGTCAGTTTTTTCAGGTGTGTTTACTCAGCATGAAGAATTAAATGCACTTTGTAGAAGTATAGGGCTTGGAGTCAGTAGATACCGACCAAATCCATGTGCTGGTTGTGGGGATTTTGTCTTACTCACTGAAACTTTTCTCAACATTCCATCTAATGCAACATTAAGAAATTCCTACAAAGTAAAATTAGATATTTGTTCAGGGTCAAAGTCTTGATCACCTTGGGGTCCTCTGAGCTAGATCAAGTTCTTTGTCTTACCGATGTATAGACTGCCAACACTGTAGTGGATGGATTGCTGAGATTGTAAATTATATTTCCTTGAAAGTGAAGCAAGGCATTGTAGTACAAACCTTTAATCTCAGATTTGGAAAAACTGAAGAAGGCAAATCTCTAATTCTAAGACAGCCAGAACTGTACGACATGACACCCTGTCTTACTCCCCAGTATATCTGTACCTGTCATATCCAAAGTGATATTTTGATACACATAAAGATTGCTCAATGGTAATTTTTATCTTCCTAATCAACATGTTCTTTCCTTCATAGTTCTGTTGGGATTGCATGATGAGAAAATTTACTATGCCGTTTATTATTCAAATTTCAAATGTAATTAACCAAAGATTCACTGTAGCTTTCAGAATGTATCTGTCCTGCAAAACTGAGACAATATTCTTTGATCAGATTCTCAATTCTTCCCATCTTGTAGAAGCAAACATTCTACTTTACAGCATTGAATTCTCTCTAATTTCTTTATTTCCTTGGAACTAAAGGGTGGAATTTTATTCTTTATAAGTCTGATATATATATATATATATATACTTTGTTTAAATATTTACATCCACTGGGTGCTTGCACTAATCTTACATGCATTCTGTATGTTGTGACTGCCTCAGTAAAAATGTCCTTTTGAGAGATGAATTATATAGGACTAGTTATGACTTGGAAATGAAATGCCCTGTTCCCTTCACAAATTGGAGGTTTCCTTTGGAGCTGGAAGATCCAATTAATGAGAGCTGATTGGATCCTAGGATTTCTGACACTACATGTGTTCAAAGCAGAGTGGTATTAATGAGATGGAGGACTTAATTAGAGGAAGTAGGTATTTTTTATTGGAGGTCTGGAAAGATATAGCTTGCTCCTAATTTCATCCTTTTTCTTTGCCTCGTGTAGCTTATTTTATTTCTATATGTGGATACTGGAAATTGAACTCAACTCTCCAGCCTTGCTTGACAAGCACTTTTACCCGATGAGCCATTTAGTGGCCTAGGAGGAGAAGTTTATATAGTGATAACTTCATCCTTATGCATTGTTTAATATTTCTTTGGGTAGGCATTAAGACTGGGAATTTGATCTTCCTGTTTCACTCATGCTCTTTACCAACCCACCTTAACTTATGAGCTAAGAAAACTGGAAGCACTTTGTTAGTAATGGTTCCCTGATATCCCGATCTTTCTAGTTTGCATTACTGTAAATATAGATTTCTTTTTTCCATAGGTTATCTGAGGATATTCTGTAAGAGCAACATATTATACTAAGACACAGATGCATAGCAACAAATCATTGCAGTTTTGAGTTGTATTTTCTTGATGATAATTGATATTTAATGTTTTTCTACATGTCTATTGGCCACTTTCCTGTGTTCTGAAAAATGTCTAGTCAGATTTTCTTTTACACAGTTTTAACTGAGTTACTTGTTTTCTACTATATTCATGCAAAGTTTTGTGTAATCATACTTAATTTGATATACAGCTTGCAACTCTTCTACAAAATGGATACACCTCTTGTTTTCAATTTAGAAATACTAGCTCCAGGGAAGCCTAGAATGATTTCTGGTCTTTCCTTGCCTGTGGATTCTCTATGTGTACCAAGTACAATGTACAATAGTATGTTACATATATTTTAAAATTTATAGTTCATAATCTCTTGGTAAGTTGACAAATATGCAGAGTTAAAAATGAAGTTCTACCTATTCTAGTTTTTGCCTTCAGGGGTACATTTGCTATAAAGTGTAAAATAAAGTCTCAGTGTTTACTCTCAAAGGTGCTTATCCTGCTCTATCTCATTTGTGAGTGAATGGGGGGCATATAATTAAGAAATGTACTCCTAACTCAAAAAATCCACAAAATATATCAGAGAAAGAAGACAACTTTGCAAGAGAAAGGGCAAACTTTGGTTAGCCTAGAATGTAGCTCCTCACAGGCCTGAAAAGCAAAATGATACTTCAAATTCTGTACAGGTGAGTTGTCTGTCATGTACGTATCATCAAGGCAAGCAATAACAGTATAACATTTCTGTTTACATTCAGATTAGATTCACCAGTAATGGGATATAGTGGTTGTCTAGTTTAAATGATTTTATGCAAAAATACAATAATTGCTTCAGAACTTGACAAAATTCTGTTATCCTGGCCTTGCCAGTTTCTAAATTTACATTCCTACATCTCAAAGAACCTGGGATATCCAAACTAATTGTCATTCAAATAGTTTCTCTTCAAGTCCTTCAGCTCAAAAGACAGAAAGACAGTAAGACTGAGCTGCAAAGCTCACTTGAGCCATATATATATATATATATATATATATATATATATATATATATGACATATTCAAATAACATAGGAACTAATTTTAAAAATGCTGTGCACTAAGCATTACTGGTAATCTTCCCTAGTGCTACGTTTACTTGCCATGCCTTTAGTTTTGGATTTTGTCTCATCCATCTTTCATATCTATAATCTATCTATCTATCTATCTATCTATCTATCTATCTATCTATCTATTTATCATTTATTTGTCACTCAGATGATGATCATTTTAATTTTACTCCAGTTTGTCTCTGTTTTATATTTTGTCTGGTTATTTTCTAATACCCAGATGAAGGTTCAAATCACTCAACTAGTTTAACAATGGCCAAAGTTATGGTGAGTGTGTCATAGGGAAGGATTCAAAAAGATGAAAGGAGCTAAAGTAAGTTATAATAAAGGACTATAACATACAAATTCTGAATCCAAAGTGAAATCAAGACATGCTGAATGGTTCTAATAGAAAGCCAGAGGAGATTAGAAGATTGAGAACCTCGCGTTTGGACAGACAGAGTCAAGAAAGGTAGCAGTAATACCATATGAGCATGGCCAGCCATATGTAAAAGTTTGAGTAAGGTGTGTAGCAAAACCACATACTCTACTACAGGTCAACAAGTCCTCCTCAGAGGCCAAGCAATGGGATAATTGGTGATGAGCTACCAAGATCCTTGTTTCTTAACAAAAGCTACATGAAAGGTGCTCAGATCACACAGAAATTGAAAATATGTCTTTAGCATTGAAATGGTTTAATTCATGGACCAGTGACAACAACAGGACAGCTAGTAGATGGAATAATTCAACACCTCCATCTTTTTGGAAAAGGGTTGTCAATATCTTGAATAAGGCTAGCCTGTCTTCCCTGCAGTAGCAATCCAGAGAGCAGCTTTTCCTTTCAAATGCTAAGCAGAACATGAACTGTAAAGGGCTGGTTATGGATTACTAGTACACACTGCACTCTGGGAAAATGCGTTGGCAATGGAGTAGATATAGGACGTGTATTTAATGGTGGATGTTCACCCGGATGTAGGTAAAATGACTGAATGGATGAGAGAACCAACACAGCTCAATCAAATCCCTCTTTCAATCCCCCTAAGAATGAGCTTAGCCTCTCACACAGAAGTGCCTTGCCAATGTGACAGACAGGGGAGCTGGAGGGACTTTGACTCCATCTTCTGTTCAGCACAGCATCTTGACTCAGGATTTAACTGTTCCACCTGGGGCCAGGAAAAAGCTTTCTCCCGGTTAATTACCACATGCTAACTCTGAAGCAGGATCCTCTGAAGAGCCCTCCTTTCACTGCTGAGTGCAGTCATTACCCCCAATATCACCATAATCATAGCCTCCCTCCCTGGCCTTCTGCCTTTAAGCTTGGATTTAGAATCTCAATTGCTTTGGATAAAATTTAATGTGGCACAGAATGCCACAGGAGAAAAATGACACTATAAAATGAAGGGGCTCGAGACCCTATATGTACAACAATGACAAGTCACCAGAGCTTCCAGGGACTAAGCCACTACCCAAAGACTATACATGGACTGACCCTGGACTCTGACCTCGTAGGTAGCAATGAATATCCTAGTAAGAGCACCAGTGGAAGGGGCCCTGGGTCCTGAAGTAATACTGAACCCCAGTGAACCAGACTGTTGGGAGGGGGGCGGCAATGGGGGAGGGTCGGGAGGAACACCCATAAGGAAGAAGGGAGGGGGAGGATGTTTGCCCGAACCGAAAGGGAATAATACTAAAATGTATATAAGAAATATTCAAGTTAATAAAAAAAATGCACTCTAGGTCGTGAGACATTTTAGTTCTGGGCAGTATTTCCTTGGAGACAGCTCATTAATGGCTTGGTTTACCTAGGCTCTTGTTCTGTTGAGAGTAACCCTGTAGATAAACTTGGGCAATGTATGTACAGATCGTCAAAATCTGTTAAAAAGTAGTTGTCTTAGACTTACACATTTACTACACGGTCATTGAGTATACAAATATGTTCTGAGCTGAATGTTCAGGCAAATTCGTACCTAAATAGGAGGTGTTTATGTTGAATACTTTAGCTTTGTAAAAACACTGAAGATTTTAGTGAGAAATCAGTAATAATAACAAAACAAATATAACTATGTTGTTCACCAAATCACCTTAACTCCATAGTGTTGGCTTGCTATCTTATTTTTCCCTGCCAATACCTTGTATTAAACCAGTGACCTTGCTTATGCTTGAGAAATGCTCTACCACTGAGATATTTTAAGTCCTACAAGAGTAGTGTCCAACTATGGTTTCTATTGTTATGGTAAATCATGACCAGAAGTACCTTGCAGGAGAAAAGCTTAATTTGGCGTACACATGTAGTCCATCATGAAGGTTAGTTGGGGCAGGAACTTAAGGCAGGAACTTGGAGGCAAGAACTGATGCACAGTCCAAGAAAGAATGCTGCTTACCCAATTGCTTCACATGGCTTGCTCACTTTGCTTTTTAACACCACCCAGGGCAATCTACCCAGGAGTGTTAGCATCCATAGTAAGTAGGAATTTTCCACACCAATTATTAATTAAGAAAATACTCCATACACTTGTCTAAGGGCTAGTTGGATAGAGGCCATTGTCTCAGTTGAGGTCTCTTCCCAAGTGACTCTAGTCTGTGTCAAGCTGACAGAAAAAGAATTAAAAAAAAAAAGTCAAAGAAAAGAAAACAAAGGAAAAGAAAAGAAAAATGGGGCAACTGATTCATTTCTTGCAGGGAGACAACTTTGCCTTCCTCATGGACAGGGCTGGCAACATGAGCCTCGATTTTCATTAAAGATATGATAATGGTTAGTGGCATGGGCAGGAAGAATCCATGAATGTGTTTCTTTCCCTAAAAAAGATGCCATTCATCTCTAGCTTACTGTGTCTTAAAATGACTATGCAAAGGAGCTGGCACTCTCCTTCTTCCTCAGTTTGGCTGTGCTTCCTATGCCTTCTTTAGGTTTCATCATAATCTCAGTTGTCCTCAGCACCATTTCTCAGTGCAGCCTTATTTGTATTCTCAGATCTCTGCCCTAAGTTACATTTTCTAGCAGAACTTGGATGGCTTAACTATCATCACAGATGTTCCCTTTTCTTATGCAAGAATGTTCCAAAAGTACAGAAAAAGATTTGGTAAAATTCGCAAACTGCATACATACCCTATGTGTTAATTCACACAAAAATGTATTCTTTTCGTTTGATATTTCTACTTTTTCTATTATCCTTTCTATATTCTCTCTTGTGTTTTAGATGAAGCATGTGTGTATCAGTTTAGTAAGGTCAGTTTAATAACACAATCATGTATTATTGTGTATTTTATGGGCCAGAAATTGAGTTGCAGATCAAAGTGAAATGCTCTTTTTTGATCATGACTGTGGTCTCATTTGGAGAGATTCTAGGTCTGTATGTGATTTGAGGAAGAGGAGATAGTGGAACACCAGGTGGGAATAGAATCTTTTGGAAGTGTTTTTCATTCATATCTACTTCCAGTTGTTTCCAATTGGGACTTTGGCTTTAGTTGAACCATCAAATGCATTCTGAATTTGATCCCTTAAAGTAGGAAATCTGAACTACTGCTCTCTTAGAACATTTGTATAACAGGAGGTAGCATTCAAAGAGAACCAAGATGGACTTCATTGCCTTTTAGTAACGACCGTGTTAATTAATATAACCATACCAAGTTTAGTAAGCACACTTTCATGTTCAAAATAAAAGTACCTGCAGCGCATCTTTTCATGGGAAGAATTTCCTTTCATCATCAGGAGATCATCACATGGCATAAGAGATACTCATGATGCTGTATTTGGAAAACACAGCCTATTCCTCTTAATCTCTACTTTCTGTAGCTTTCCTTTTAGCTGCTTTAAACAACATAGGTAAGTAAACAGTTATCTCCAAGGTTAAAGCACTGTCAGGCAATGTGAACACCAGGAGTCCAGACCACCACAACTCATGTGATCCCAGATAGAAATGACGGCCTATCTCTAATTCTAGAATTCAGAAAGCTGAAAGAGGAGATTCTAGGACCAAATAGATGAATTCAACATTTAATTGAAAGGCCATTGCCACAATTAGTAAGGTAAGGGATAATCCAGGACTATACCCAGTGTTAACCTCTGGCTTCCACATATACATGGAAACACATGCATAGGGATGGCACACAATGTCTCCCTATACAAATAAAAACATGAAATATATATATATATATACATATACATATATATATATATATATATATATCAGGTGTTGAGGAGAACAATGCAGTATAGTATCTTCTGGAAATGAGAACTTTGAGGTAGATCTCTCTGGGCTAATATAAGGTGTCAAAGAAATACCCTCCTTCTGAAGATAAAGATGAGTATGCATTTTCCAATTATGGGAATGTGGTCCTGCACCAATGTGGGCTCTGCTTCTGCTGTCAAGTTTCCCCTGAATCTCACATTAATGTTTTCATTTTCCATGGACCCTTTGTAAGTTCAGCACTGCCTTATGGACAATAATACAAGATAATTGTCCTTTGGAAAGATTCTTAATGACATATACAAAGCTATATTCTCAGTTTGAAGTTTTTGTTTGTCTTTTAGTGATTTCTGCAGGGCTGAAGGGGTCTGCTAAGAATGGGTCCAAACAATGCCCCAAACCCTGTATTTTATCATACTAAGAGTCTCAGGTTTTTTGCTGCTTCCTCACCTTGCTGTGGTGCCAACAGACACCAGCAGACAGGCTTCCCAGGAGTGGCATCCTGGTACACATAGCAACTGATAAGCTCATGCATGTCTAGGGTTATAAGGGCTGGTTACTCTTTATCTGACTACTGGGCTGAAAACATCTCATACTGGAATTCCTCTCTATATGTCCTTATAAGGTTTCTTCCCTTTGCCCCTGCTTTCCCCAAGTATGCAAATCGTGTACCCTCAATGTTCTTCCCCCTGTCAATAGCATAAGCGTCATTGGACATTCTCCCTAAAGTATAAATATCCTCTGTCCCTCCTAATAAAGGAGCTGTCTCCTGACACATTCTCCTGGGTGTTATTTCACCTTTTACTAACCACTGATCAAGATCCCCTTCCAGCCCAGCTGTGATTGTCCACGCTAGTCATTCTCCCTGATGCCCCATCAGGTTAGTGAGCAATAATCTGATCATACCAAGTCAAAGAGGAAAATCAAGCCCTGTGGAGTTCTGGGATGGGGAGTGGCCATCTTTAGAAAAGCATTATTCTGCTAAACTCAGTGTCAAGGTTTGTAAATCTCATATGAGCAATGCTGGTCATGCTTTTGCAGCTACATCACAGTGATCTGTTGATTTATTCGCCCATCCATTCACTGACTAGTTGGGTATTGGGATCTAGTGACTTGTGGGTTAGGGCTGAGAAATACTCTTGGTGTCGGTCCATCTGTGCAGTGCTGAATGCAGCACTGATGTTAAGGTGTGTTCCATTGTGTCTGGCCTTTTACATAAGTGCTTAGGTTTGAACTCAGACCATCATGCTTGCTAGGGAAGTACTTTACTAACTAACTGAGCAGTCTCCAGAGCAATCTGCTTCATTTTCCTTTGGGTAGATAGTCAAAGGGTCTCAGTTCTTTGCAGAAATCAAGGCATGTATACCTTTTGAAAACTACAACGCAACTGACTTATCTTTTAGAAATTAATAGCAAATGTTTCCCAGTGTCTCTCCATTTTAGTATGTTGACTCATCTGTATGCATGGACTATTTATCTTTAACAGAATGTAAGTTCCAAGCAGACATTGGTTTCTGTCTGTTCTGTTTACTAAGAACTCCAAATGTGCACACAGCAGGTATTTAATAGAAGCACATTGTCACAGTTGTCAAATACTTTGTAGAAAAATCAAATGGGATCAATGATACTAAATCAATTGTACGAGATGCTGCTTACTAAGTTAATCTTTAAATTCTGTTTTAAGGTTTGTACAATTTTTTGAAATCCTGACATTAAGTATTGTTACTCTCCATAGAAATATGACACATTGAAAGAAATGAAAATAAACCAGAACCTGTCTGCTTTCCTTGTATGTGTGTCTGGGTGTTAGAAGTATTCACCTTAACAAATAATGAGAAAGCTATTAGTTCATTAGCAACCAATTTCAGCTTGTCAGAATGAGCTACCAATGCTATAATAAATGGAGAAAAAAGTAAAAGGGGGAATGAAAAAGAAATGAAAACACATTTGAGGTTAGATCATTGTAGAATAAATTCTCTTTAAGTTATAGATGTGAACTTGAACAAATTAATGTGAATCAGACTCCTTCATGGATGTGACCCTTGAGAGACTACCCATGCTCAAGAAGATTGTCCCACACATATACATATATAAGCAGAACTAAGTGGACTTATTAGTGAGAGAGAGATAAATAGACAGTAATAGTAAAAGGGGTGGCGGAGGCATTGGAATGGACAGAATGGGGTTGAATTATAGTAAAGTGTATATGCATGTATAAAATTATCAATTAAATTTTATCACAAACATATTTATTCAATATTCATAAAACACGTTCTTGAGATTTTTCTGTTTTATTTTTTTAATTAAGTATTTATTTATTTACATCCTGTCTTAGTCAGGGTTTCTATCCCTGCACAAACATCATGACCAAGAAGCAAGTTGAGGAGGAAAGGGTTTCTTCAGCTTCCACTTCCACTTTGCTGTTTTATCACCCAAGGAAGTCAGGACTGGAACTCAAGCAGGACAGGAAACAGGAGCTGATGCAGAGGCCATGGAGGGATGTTACTTAAGCTTGCTTCCCCTGGCTTGCTCAGCTTGCTTTCTTATAAAACCCAAGACTACTAGCCCAGGGATGGCACCACCCACAGTGAGTTGGGCCCTCCCCCCTTGATCACTAGTTGAGGAAATGCCTTACAGCTGGGTCTTGTGGAGGCATTTCCTCAACAGAGGCTCCTTTCTCTGTGATAACTCCAGCTTATGTCAAATTGATACATAAAACCATCCAGTACACATCGCAAATGTTGTTCCCCCCCTGATCCACCTTCCCGTAGTTCTTCATCCTACTCCCTTTCCTTTTGCTTCTGAGAGGGTGCTCCTCACTTTCCCTTGCATCCCCCTTCCCTGGGGCATCAAGGCTCTACAGGATTAGGCACATCCTCTTCCTTATCTTGTATATGTTACATTTATGCCAGGAGCCAGGATTCCACCTGTGCATGCTCTTTTTGAAAGATGTTTGGTGTGGTGTCACTTGTCACAATTAGAGACAGACACACATGTCACTAAAGCTCAAAAACAGTACATCTTCCCTAGTTTTGATGGAGGTAGTTTATTCTCCCTTCCTTTTTACCAACATAAAAAGTGTTCGGATGATTACTGATGATCTCATTATCCCGAAGCTTTCAAAGCAGCATCAGTGAAAGGATAGGAAGGAATTTTAAAGTCACAGAGAAGATGCATTTTAACTGTTTGAAAATAGATGAATGTTGCCAAAGAAGAGACAGAAAAACACCCAGGTATTGGCTAATCAGTGTACTTGGATGTTTTTTTCCCACTGTTAACAATACCATGCTTTGACCCCCGATACTTTCACCAGGAGACATTAAGGAGTATTGGAAGAAAATTTGAATAAAAATTTGCAATGAAATTTGCAAACCTGTGGAGATACAACTTAAGATAAATTAGAATTTCTATGAGTTGATTTTCTTTGGTTATTAATTTAGCTACTAATGATCGAAGCATCCACATTTAATACAATTAAGCCTCAAGAAATGTATTTAAAAGGTGTCTTACATTGTTTATTATTCCACTAAGCATTATATTTTGGTTATGGTTATGTTACTAAACCCTCTCATTAATACTACTACTGTCTATCTTTGTCCTTTGTGAAAGACACATTAATAGTATACTGGTACACTTGGCTATGGTGTCACTCATGTTCTTCTGAGCAGATATTTTCATTCTAGTTCTGGTGAACAATCAATTCTGAGAGTTTGTCATGCTTCTGTTCTCCCATGCACTGTTAGCTTTTCAGATTCCATTCCACATTTACCCGGTATCCTCTCTTATGTCTTCCACAATCACACTCAGTACCTAAGTCATCTGTCGAAACTTTCACTTTCACCCAACCATTCCATTCATTCTCATGCTCCTAGGAGAACTTGAACCTGATTTTCTAGAGTATGTGGAGAAATGGAAGCTCCCCTACAGCCAGTATGTATAGTCCTTTGATTCTTGATGTAGTTTCTTGCAAGAACATAGTGGTCGATGCACATAATCCGATTGAGATGGTTAGAAATATCTTCTGAGCTTTTCAAAGTGGAACTTAATAAACTCATTCCTTCAACTCCCACAAAAATAGTGTTATAGAAGCCGGAGAAAATTAAGATAATTCTTCAAATAAAATAGGCCTTCCCTGGGCTGGAGAGACGTGCCTGAACTTGATGTAGACTCCACATCTGGTTGCATCTGGAGTCACACTCATGTCTGCTCTTTAATATGAACCATGCATACAACAAACTGACAAGCCGAACACCCCATGTCAATCATTTGCATCTCTCACCACCGAGAAGGCAGTACAGTTGGAGACAATATTTATTTATATCTGTGCTTCAAGAGTTGACATAGCATCATCTTAGGAGTTCAATAAATACTTGTCAAACAAGAGAATAGAGACCAATCTTGTTTCTCAGGAATATAGCTGTAGACTACTCTATGGTATTTCCAAGTGACTGGCAGGTTGCAAATGCGGTGAAAGACTTATTCTTTCACTCTGAAAATAAATTTTCCAGTTTCACTTTACTGCTCCATTTAGAGTCTTCTACACACACACACACACACACACACACACACACACACACACACACACACACACACACTTGTACTCAGAATTTTTCCTCTATCTGTTACTTCTTCCTTGGTTCCTTGTGGAAACTTTAGGTTAAGCTTTATTCAAATATCAAGAACCTTTGCCAACTACTTTTAGATATATGAGGTATTCCCTTATCTCATGTAGGATAGAAGATTGTACCTTGCTTATTTCATTCTGTAAGAATTATTCATTTTCAAATACTCCTGTGCCTTTCTCAGTTTTTCTATCAAAGGGATACCTATTTCATTTAGCTGTATATTCTCAGTCTCTGAAATCGTGATGGGCACACAGTTAATACTCAACAAGTAGCTGAAAAGCAATCATTTAGAAATAGTTTTTCTCGTCAAAATTGAATATAGTGCACAATGCATATTATTCTATCAATTTTATAGGTAAAATACAAAAATGGAAAAGACTTTTCATTATTATACTAGTGTGTCCTTAATCCTTAGCGCATTTCTTGGCAGGAAACAGGTAAATTTACAGATGAACACACATAAATAAGTCACACTAATTTCAGTTTATTACATTGTAATGTCTCATCTCATGAAGGAGTTAAACCATTTACCTCACTGGCCTGATTCAAACTTGGAAACTTCCTATGTTAGAAGACAATGTCTTTTTTTACTCTGCCCTCCACACGTTTCAAGTGAATATTTTCTATGAGTGAGTGATTATGTAGCAATAAGGACTTTATATGAATAAAACATTCATAGGAGTAACAGGGAATTTTATAACTTCTGTTGTAATCCTCAACTCCATTCTGTGGAATGTACTCAAGAAAAATGGGTACAACTCAAGTGTACTGCATTTGCCTAGAAGGTGAAGTATGTAGGTTGGATTCCTGGACACACAGACAGACAGAAAGACAGACAAGCGAATACACAGATCCTGTTTATTCATGACAGAAAAGCACAGATTTGAAATGTAGTCCCTAATTTAAACATTTTTAAAACTGAATGAAAGTGAACTTATTTATATATGACCACGCAGAATGTCTCAGATCCTCTGTACTAAAAATATATCGGAGCAATAAACATGGGGAAGGGTTAAACAAGGCCTAAGTTTACTGGGCAAAGCTTTTCTGTGAGTCATGCAAAGTAATGACCTTCCTTAATTAGCTCTGCCAATTTCTGTCAATACACTACAGCAAGGACTTAAAGTAGCTACTTAAATACTAATTATTCTGAAATGGAAAACAAACAAGAGGAACAAGGCCAATGTCCAGTTTAACTTACCATAGCAGAGAGAGGCATTTGTCAAGTAAGACAGTGATTGGAGCTGGCTCCTGGGGCCAAACATGGCTACCATGCTAACAGGCTGAAATGTACATATGTGTCACACTGATCTCTCTTGATTGTTCTGAATATTCTGTATGTGCCTTTTCCTCTCATTTTAGTGCGTTGAAAATAATTTTTTCTGATTTTGGATATCCTTGGGCATGATTCCAATGGAATTATTTTTTAACTCATGCTATCATAATGACATTGATTGTTTTTCTTGCTGTGAGACCCTTAAAGCATTATGTATAATAAAATCAAAATTAAAAATAAACAGGTTAACTTGAGAGGAAATATAGCAGCACATAAAAATGCAAAGAGGAAATTTTAAAAATGCAGAGCTAAATAAAAACTAAAAGCAATGTAATAATAATGAAAATCGAGAGATGAATTGGCGGTGATAATGGAACCTTCTATTGCTGCTAGCTGATGTTCATGGAACCCATAAACACCCTTGATCAAAGACTGTGAGGAACAAGCTAGACTGCTTTCTCTTTCAAGGTTGCAAAGCAAAGTGCAGGGGATGTTTCCTGAGCTCTGCTGCAACTGGTTGATATCCCTAGAACCATAAGCAAGCTGAGCCAGTTGTTTCTCACCAAATGGTTTTTAGGCAAGAAGCATGGACAAACTTGTGTTGTCTCTGTGGCAGTTATTGTTATTTTGTTTTTTGATTCTACACTTCAGGACTGTGGCAAATGCTAGCAGTCCTGTGTATTCTTCCCTTGGGCTGACATTCCGTGTCTTTTTTTTTCTTTTTTAATATTCTGGTGATTTGTAGTCTGTGTGCCTAATTTTGAAGAGGATTAGCCTGAGAGTTGGGCTCTAGTCAGTGGCCAATCACTGAAGTCAGGTGCTCCTTGTTGCAGTAGAGTGGGGGTTACAGAAACTCAAAATTCTAATTCCCTTTATCTTGGTACCTTAGGAGCTGGGCCCCACATGTGACTGGTATAGCTCAATTCCACAGAGGCCTGATTGCTGAACTGTTGATAACAGTGTCAACAGCCTCTATTTAACCTTTTGCTCCTAGTCTATGGGAAGTCTCAGTTAGTTTAAATATATACTTCCTAGAGAAAGAACTGTCTTCTGTGACTGGTGTCTAACCAGGCAATATATCAAGGCATCAACAGGGACTCTGTTATATGCTTTATGCTTATGCAGAGTATTCTGACCCCTAAAGCATCATGATCTTTGACACCATACCACTGTCCAAGCTCTCTTGAGACTAGCACTCAACAGTTTTCACAGAGATGCACCAAGCTGCTTATCTTGGGCTAACTCATTATCCAGACTGTATGTCATTGATTTTAAGTCTGAGGGCAGCAGCCTTCTGGGCAGTGCTGGAACTCTCTCAAGTTTTCTTCCTTAGAAAAATGATTCTTGTGCCCCAGGAAAAGATGCCAAATACCAATGCCTTAAATATTCCATTTCTCTTGCTTTGTAATTCACCAAAAAATCTGTATTTTATAAAGTTCAGTTTCCAGTGTTTAACCACATTCACCTCCACACACACTGTACCTGTGTTGCTTTTTTTTAATACCTCATAGAAAAACAGACTGATGCTGTGTGACTCTATCCCATAATTTCATCATCTCTTTGTATTCTTTAAGTTTATTGTTTCCAAGGGGAGTCCATGAAAAATAATTCATCCATGAGAATAATCTGCTACCCAATTCAAGGCTATTCTTTAGAGGTATTGGTAAGCTATATTCCACATGCCAGGAAACCACGGTGGGAAGTAACATCAGGTAGGCCCAGTCTAAGGAAAGTGTATTCCAAGGATAACTGAAGGCCAACAATACTAAAATTCATACCATGTGCTCAGACTGATTGCAAATGATTAATCACTTCCACTGTAACCTTTCCCTACATGTCAGACTACCACCAGATGATGATATCAGTAAAAAAGGAGGACAACCTAAGCCCTTTCCCCTCCTTGTTTTCCTTTTCCTGTCCTGAACCTTACACATACAGTGTGGAATGTGCTCATATGGAATCTAATGATATTACTGCAATAAAATTATATACCATTTTTGCTGTTCTGGTAATAGGGAAATATACATGTACTCATTAATTATCAAATGTAAATTGTATGGTTTTGATTATTTCACCTGTAAATTAAATGTTCTGACTTTTTAAGCATAAAATTCTAATTTCTGAGTACAAAGTGAACACTATCATTCATACTAATACTGGTTTTTTTTTTTTGTATGGTTTGATTTGTTTTGTTTTTTGTCTTTACCTGAAATCGTACTGTCTCAGGTAAAAACTACGAAGAGAAAAAATGGAAGGAACTGAAAACAAGGTTTTATTTTCTTGACTCCAGTAAAGAGCTTTTTGCATTCATTTTACACTGTATGGCAGAACTGGAGAGCCAGAGTTGTTAAGTGCTAAGCTATATGGGCCTTGTTCTCTAAGTTGTGAATGGTTCCACTGAGAGAAAATGCACCAAAGCAGCAAACCAGCACAATGCGGCAAGCTCAGCTGACTCTGCTGTTAGGGAAAAGGATTTGAACACTAATTTTAGCCACCGACTCAGAAAAACTTTAGAAAGCAGATTGTGTAGTTGGAGCCTTTCAGCATGGGTGGAATTTTCAGATCTAAGACAAAAAATGGTGATAATTGGAAATGGGGGAACAGAGAGTTAAAGGAATGCATTTGTTATATTTCCCAAATCTTGAGGAGGAGAAATCATTTGCTAATTCTGGAGTCAAGGAAGATCTCTGATGTTTTCAGTTGTGTCAGACCTCCCCTCTCCCCTGCCAATTGGCCCTACTTCTGAGTCCACTTGAACTAGGTTAGCAGTTGCTTATAGGAGCATTCATAGATGGAGCCTCACTGCCCTCTACCTGATTGGGTCATCTACTATAAACTTCTTTACTTCTTCCCAGGGAATCTTTCCATACTGCGGTGTCAATGGGAAGGTGGCAACTCAATTTCAATTGACCTGGGATTATAGAGGACATCATCGGAAGCATCAGAAGTAGAAAAGAGGGCACTCTGCATAAAATCTCAGTTTGTGGGTCTTTTACATGGACTCCCTGGTTACCACTTGTCTGTGTATGCATGGTAATAGATCCAAGTGTGGTGTTCAAGTGTTTTGATTATATGTGGAATACATCCATTGATCACTGCCGTGTAGCTGATGCCTTGCTCTTCTTGTATCTTCCTAAACTCTTCTGGTCTACAATTTTATATTACTGTGGGTAGCCTTGCTTTTTTTCTTTCTCTCACCATTTTTATGAGATAAAGTTCCCCCCTCCTCTTCACTACATTATGAATAATCTTGTTAAAGATCTTTAGTTCTGAGTATTGAGGATGACTTTAGAAATCTCTGACCTTTCTACAACAAAAACCTTAGCATAATTTTATCCTTCCTTTGTTTGTCATATCTGATAGTCACGGTTAATTTTTTGTTTTAGTAGATGGCTTTCACAATATATCGTAAATGCAGATTCACTCCCCTGTAACATGGTTGAAACTTCTATGCTGTGGTCTTAGAGGCACTCTGTTGCCATTTGACATCCATATTCTCTTCCCCACCCAATTTCATAGCCTTATATTGTGTGGTATTTTATTTGTGTTAACAAGTTACATGCATTTTCTGTGAGCATCACCTTTCTATGTAGGATTCTTATCATGAAGAGCTTGTATCATACACCCAGCCATAAATTCTCACTCACAGGTCCTTTTATCATGCCTCAGATATTGAGAATTTAGGCTCTCACATTTGAACTTTCTTGTGATCAGTCAAATAATGACAGAGGGGTTATTCCTTTTATAGTCCTCTTTTTCAACTGTATTTTAAAAGTATTTAAGCAGGAAGTTAGAATCAAGTTCCTGCTATTCATTATACATTTCAGAGATCTAGAAACTATAACTCTGATGAATGATTCTAACATATTTTACCATTTGTCTTGTTGCCTTTCTGTATAGCTATCTCACATAATGCAAATTAATAATCTTCATTTCTATTCCTTTATATCAATCAGTTCAGGTAGTTTGAATGGGACTTGAAATTAGCTTAAACTTGAGTATACTCTGTGCTCTAAGATGTGAGGTTTTCCTCTCCCACCAATTCTTCCTTTAGCTATATATAAGAATCACTATGAGAGCTGTAAATGATTCTTAATTCCTACTTACAGAATGTTTTTTCTGTGGTAGGGAACAGATATTTAGACATTCACATTTCATTTAATTTTCAGGTGGATCATAATGATACAAATTCTTCCTGCTTCCTCTTCCAGATTCCCCTTGCGGAATGCTGTACCTATTCTCTGGTAGCATCCTTGGCTGCATAATATACCTGTGCACAGAAATGCAGTTGAGCATCTGACATGATACTTTTGATTATTTATTTTGTGCATGGACTCTCCCCATATTGACATTCTTTAAATGCATTAGCAATTCTAGGATTTGCCATCGTTTTCTGCATTTTCATGTCAGACAATCTTTATATTTTCTGTTTACCCACTAAATCCCCTAAATTCAAACCAAGCAATGGGTTATGAAAAGAAGAAATGAAAACTTACACAATGCTCTCAAATTAGGGCATGGAAACTACCTCTCCTAAGAATTTTAGGAAATCTATGGTCCATGACTGTTTATTGATTTGGTATTTAGTCAGGGAGGAAAAATGGGGGAGTAGCTATTATTTTATGGTCTAATAACTGAATGAAACATTTGAAAAGGGCCTCAGTCAACTAAGTTCTTCTAAAAATCACATCTTGGTTTCATTCTTTCTCAATATGCAAGATATGACACAGGAGGTAATTAGCTCCACTGAGCTAATTGTTACGATGTCTGTACACCTCACTCCACAGTTGTTAATGGTTAAGGCCAAGGTCATAACATGTGGACATCAGAAGATGTTTTTCTTTCTTCAGGTTCATATTTTAGAAGAATAACAACTTATTTTATTTAAAACATGCCGACATCTTCATAAAGATATGCAATAAAAAATAATAAAAATCAGTATATACAGGTTAAATATTCAACTCTTACTTAGGTAATTTGTAGAAGAAGGAGGAGAAGGAGGAATAGGCCATGGAGGCAGAGAACAAGAGAAAAAGAAAAGCTGAATAAAACAAAATTTCAAATTCTTCTGCTTGCTATTCTACAACTTCTTTATTGTTTCCCAAGGGAATTTTTCAGGTGATTGCTTCAGTCTCTATGCTTATGGCACTTTCAAGTTCAGGCAGAACTGAGAATGGATTATGGGGCACTGAATGACGAAATTTAAGTCTTTGTTAAGCTGTGCTAATCTGTGAGAACACAGTGTGTTGATCAGTGAGGAATCCCTATTACCACCCAGTGTGTCATCAAGAATTCAGAATAAGTGATTTTGGATCAAAGAGTTTGTTTCTCTGAACGACGTTTTCTGAGATCATGGATCATGAGGCAAAAAGTTAAACAATTAATAATTTCTATAAGACATGCTATTTCAGAGGGGTTTTTTGGATTACATTCCAGATTTTTTTTAAAAAAAAATGTGATATGGCCTTGTGAAATAAGTCAGTACACATGCATACATGTACTATGTATACATGCCTGTGCAGACTATAGGATGACATTAGATATGGTTTCCCAGGCATTCCTTTTATGTTTTAAGGTTCTCTCATAGGACAGGAACTCACCTAGCATGCTAGTCTGGCTACCCACTGAATCACAAGAATAGATCTTTCTCTACGTATTTTCTCTGAGAGTTCAAGTGCAAGTTGGTGTCTCTCTTTTTTAGTCATGAGTTACGGGGACCAAATTCTTTATCTCCATGGATATTTGTCAACTTTCATAGCATAGCACAAACTTATACTCCCTTATGTAGTGAGGCACGCAATCTTCCTTAGTTCTGCTTAAAGCTGACAACTTCAGAAGCAAAGAGACTAAAGAAGTTCTGCCTGTCTTCAGACAATAGAATCTGCCCAGTGGTAATTCCTTCAAGTATTGGGCTCTATTGTTGTAGGAAAATGTGTGGTGAGTCTGTTCATCGGTGCAATGTAGCTACCTTTGATTTTCCAGTATCTACCCAAATCATAGCATTTCTTGCATTAAGCCAAACATACAGATCATTCAACTGATTGAGAGGAGTAAAACCAAACCAAAACAACAAACAAAAAACCCAAAACAATCAAAACAAAACAACAAACAGAAACTAAGATAGTTTGAACCACATCAGGTGCAGTTGGTTTCTTGTTCATTTTCTTGTGTGAACTAAAATGATGTCACAGTCTGTCATCATTTATGAAATTGGATGAGTTCAAAGGATTGATTCTGTTTTGTACATCTTGGAAAATGGTGCTCTTTATATTTATCTACAAAGGTCCTCAGCTAAATCCCTTGTAATCATGTGGGATGGCAAAATACCAGGGAAAAACACACATTTTTCTCATAATGTGTGCATATTTGATTCTCACTGGCTTCCTGTCTATAATATAAGTCAGTTAAGAAAGACAAGATGTACCCATGAAAGTGTGGAACTTTCTTATTATAAGAAGTTACTGGAGGTGATTGCTTAGTTGTAGGGAAAGAACATACTTGGGAATACTTCCTTTCAAAAAAAGAAGCTTCCCTGTTCTCTGTCAAAAAGATTCAAGAAAGGGCCAGGATTCGTTTTGCTGTATTGGGTACCCGGTAATAAAAAAGGAGATGCAGCAACTCAGGAGCCCACAGGAGAAGTAATGGCTGAGAGTGTTTTGGACTTCTATCTCAAAGCAATGGGAATGCCTTGATTTAAGAAAGTGTCCCTAAAATGTGTTTGTTGTGAGAAACTTTTGTGGTTTTGTTACTAAGTAAAGTGAGTAGGGAAACAGAAAACGCTGAGACTGACTGTGCCATTCTTTAGGCTACAAAAGAACTTCTCTGAAATCAATATTTAATTGGTCACCAATTATTATCTATTAAATCTAGCAGCTTCAGATGAGGAAGAATAATTTCCCCCAAATCTCTCAATTGTGCTCATTTTAGAGAATAGTATCCATTTATTTCCACTTTCTAAATCCTGCTAGTTTGGGGCTAGTTCCAGTATGTCTTGGGGGTACTGAGGTTATCTATCTGTTGTATAATGAGAAATGAGTCTTTATTAAATTGTTGCGGTATTCAGTGTCCCTGGAGTACTCAGAATGAGTGTCACTCTGTGAAAGACTGAACCTTCTATTTGATATCACGAAAACACAAGACAAGTTCTTGGCTTTCTCACTTTCATTGAAACACTTTCCTGGGACTAGAGAAATTGCTTAGCAGTTAAGACCACAAAAGCACATGGTGTTCACCCAGAGGACCTGAGGTCAGTTGTAAGTACCCTAGTTAACTGGCTAACAACAGCCTTTAACTCCAATTCCAGGAGGATCTCTGGCCTCTGGTAAATATACAAATATAGACACACAAGTATGCATACACAATCACACATATACATACATACATACACACATATATATACATACATACGTACATACATACATACATACACAATAAAAAGACAATTCAAAAATCTTTCTTTAAAAAAAGTTTTTTTTATGAAAAAATAACTTGTGGTGTTTATACCTTGAACCTGGTTACTTAAACACATCAGAACATGCTAGACAAACTGTTCAGGCACCTATTAATACGCCCACCCCTCAAACACTGTCTCACCCCATCTTATGATGGTATAACTTATAGACTTAATACCAGTTATTGTGTAACTAAATTTGAGAATTTCTTTTTGGAAGTCATATAACCTCCAGATATATGGCTTGGGATAAAGACCCCAACTGTCCCTATCCTGAACCAGTTTCTCTCTCCTCCTCGCATGTCTTTCCCATCTTATTACCACTCTGGCAGGTCCGGACTCTAAGCTGACCTCTTTTCCAGTTCCTATGTTTACTTGTTAGCCCTGCGCCCTGCTTTCTTGCAATAGTAAACTGTAATAGGCCTTGTGGTAATCCAACATTGAAAATATCCATTTCTCATTAATAAATTAAGCAAAGGTTGCTAAATAATGATGATGGCAATAATTATATAAAGAGTCTAAATACAAAATAAATTTTGAATCAGATTAGAATGCAGAGGAAAATTCAATTTTCCAATTTCCACTGCCAAGAAGAGAAAGTACTGCCGGGTAGAATTCGATACAGGTCTGTTTGTAACTGAGCAGTGAGCCCCATGTGCTATAACTAAAAATGAAACCAACACAGAGCAGTGACTACTACTCAGGTGCTTCATTTCCCACCAATATCTGGGCACTTGTGTTCCTTTTCTTTGTGACGCAAATGAATTATCTCTCTTTTAGGTTTGCACAAACATACTAAATGGCCTTTGGTGTAATTCTAAATTATAATAATATAACCCTGATGCCTCTTACTTAAAAACTCTCCTACTGAATGTGTATTTTTTTTACATGATAAAGACCTCCTCTCTGTTGCAACAGCATGGCCAGGCATTATTTTCTCTTTATCCCTTTTGTGTCCCGATATTCTCTGTATGCCAGTTGCACTGAACACCTTCCAGTGAAGCCAGCCTTTCCATGGGAGGCTTGAAGGGCCCAAAGAAATTTAACTACAATTCATGTTTGATCATGCCCAAGGTAGTTCTGATTGATAGAAATGGCACACAAGGTACACACAGAAAAACAACTCAGCTGGTAACCTTCTCCCAAATTCCATAGCTTCACTCCTTGGTCATGCTCCTTTGTTCAGTTCTTTCCGTAAACACCACAAAAATCAATACTAACTTTATCTTAGAATGTATGTACATCTTTTTGATTTGAAAACAGATCTACTGTACTCTCACTCTGTATACAATTTGTTCATATTTGGTCTCACTAGTTTTAACTGTCACATTCTCTCTGGAATACAGACAATGCTGCAAACACTTATGGATGAGAAGGAGTCAGTACATTGCCTCCAAATCTCAAGGTTGAGATCCAGAGGTCAAATTCCGAATGTTTCCCCTAAGCAATCAAATATGATTCTTCATAGCAGATGGCTTCTGAAGCCACAAGAATTTGTGCTGTTTCATGAGTTATATGAATATAATCTATGATTTCCTCCCTAAGAAATTAAAATTCCTAAGCCATTACTTTTATATCATAAGTAATATAAACACATGTAATGTTTATACAAATGCTCAAAAGTTAAATAAAACAGGATTTAGTTGTTGAAATTTCTCATCTCAAACTTTACCCCAAATATCCCTGTGACCTTAATCTATTCTGACACATCGCTGAGTATCAGCTTTGATGTCAGGGAAAGTGCTGATGTCTGTGAGAAAGAGTTGCCCTGTGATGATAATTAGCACTCTTTATTGCTCTGTGTACCCCCACATCACATCTCCTGGCAGTAATATGTTAGCCTCCTTTCTATGACTTTCATGCCTCATCTAGAAGTTTTGCCTTGTATTTGATGATACAAATGAATCAATCAGACCCTCCTCTCCAGACTTTGATGGTTAGAACTACAAACTGGAAACTGATGAGAAATCAGACCTTTGGTCTGTTTTAATGGTAGTAAGCCTTAACTAGCGAACAAAGCTAACATCTAAGATCAAAGTGCCTCTTTTTCACACTCATTGTTCAAAATCTTTGGAGTCATAAATGATAAATGGTCTATGAGTGGCAAATCCATGCATCTAGTCCTCCTACTAGCCATCTTGGACTGTATCCTATACGCCTGTACTTCATCATGTCTCATTTATAAAACAAAGAACAGAGAAGACAAAACCCAAACCCATCAGGAATCTGTTAATCCCCAGGATGTGTTCCTGGGTATCTTTGATCCAACCTTAGGAAATCTAAAGGTCTCCCATGCTTACTGAAAAACAGCTAGGTAGTGGGGATGAGAAACCAGGCAGTTTTCAGGGCTGTAGCACAGTTAGAACATGTGTCCGTATTTAATAGAGATAGGGAAGATCTACATCTGCTCACTCACAGCAGTAAGGACACTTTCAAGATGGGTTTCTTATACTTACCAAAGAAGAGAAGCATTATGGGAGTAAGTTATAGCTATCTATCATAGATTTCAGATGCAGGAATGACTTTACCCCTTCCATTTCACAAACCAAATTCACGTTCTTGTATGCCATTACACTCATGGGAAAAAAATGGAAAGACTGGTCAGTGTAAACAGAAACCTAACATTTGCCCATAGATGTCTCTGTTGTAAATTAAGATACAGCAATGTGCCTGAAACCAGAGGCTCCTTCCTGCTCTTTCTTCCACTCACTGAAGAATGGGAAGCTATAGGATTTATTTAATTACCATCTACATTACTACAACTTCAAAACAAACTGCCTAGAGATAATCTAGATATATTAGTAATGTTCTAAAAATAGGAAAATATAATAAAACTAATGTGAAATACATTACAACGTTCTGACACAAGATTTTATATGAGACCATAACAGCATAATAACACTAAGGTACCAGAAGGAACAGATAAAATTATGATGGTCTAGAAAATGCCAGGGTTATCGTACCGAAAAGAAGAAGGAGGACTACCCGGGACTAGAGAGATGCCTTGGCTTTTAAATGTATGTGCTGTTCCAACACTGAATAATTGAAACTGTTACTACTATTCTTGTTTATAAGTCTTATAATTTACCTTAACGTAAGCATAGAGAAGGGTAGATAAGAAGTAAGTAATGTTTTCCTGATCAAAATAACTAATATGAGAACAAAAGCTCAAAAGTAAACACCTGGGAAGGGAATAGAATTACAGTTCAGAGGTTAGAGCATTGGCTTCTCTTTCAAAAGACTTGGATTGAATCGGACTGGTGTTGAATCCCAGCATTCATATGTAACTCCAGTCCCAGGAAGTCTGAGCCCCGTTCCAGCCTCCCTAGGCACCACATGCATGTGTTGCTCAGGGATACAACCAGGCAAAATCCCCATACACAATCCAATATTACTAGTTGTAATGTGTTTCATCCTAGACTCCTTGTGGTATGTACCACAGATTCAGGCCATTAGAAAAAATGCAAACTTTTTTTTCTCAACTTATATAGATAAAGGTCTTACTGAATTTCAGTGCCCATTTGAGTTACAAATTTTCTCAGTGAAGATTAAGGCCTAATTTGTAAATTATATGTCCTTTTGGTCACAGAACAGCACCAAGGCAAGTGAACGAAATACTAGTCTATATGTGGATGGGAACTTGATTTAAGATGCTGTTTTATTGAGACTTTTTACCAATGTAAAAAATGCACAAGAGAACAATTTAAATGGGGATGAGTTGACAGCCAGGGCTTGAAATATTCTTCAAAGACACATCACACTCCAGTGATGTATTTCCTTCACTTGTCCTACTTCCCACATCTCTAGCATCCCCTAACTCAGAATTTGAGTCTATTTATTAAACTGCAGATTACCTCAAAGCTCTAAAGATCTTACTGGGAGATGCAATCTCAGACCCATCCCTAGAGGTGTTTTATTAATCTATTAGGCGTCTCTGAACTAATCAAGTTGAAAGAAACTTCATTACAGGTATGATTAAGAATCAAATTCATATGCTTTCCTTATTTTTAGTTAATTCATTGTGGTTGTAACTAATACTAACTCTATAATTATGACAAGACTGTAACTCACTATTTAGACCAGGGTGGCCTTAAATTTGCAGAAATTCCCAGGTCCTAGCATTCTAATTGCTGAGATTATATGGTCATGGACTTTGGGTGAAACAGACCCTCCCTCTACCCTCATGCAGGTTACCTGCAGGAAATAGGAAAAAAGAACCATCCTACTCCTTTATGACTAACCATGGACAGAAAATTCTGCTGACAGCTGCAACTGGAACATGAATATTTGCAGGGGTCTCCATGGAGCAGTCCACTGCAGTTTCTGCAGACACAGAGACCACAGTGAATCAATTCCATTTTATTAAAACACTTCTTTAGATCCTCTGGGTCTCTCTCTCTCTCTCTCTCTCTCTCTCTCTCTCTCTCTCTCTCTCTCTCTCTCAATCCCCACCCCTGTCCCTCAGCACTTCTCTTATCCCTGTTCCTTTCTGCTTTGTCTGAGAAAATCTCTAGCCTCAAAGAGTTTTTCTCTCTACAAAGGACAAAATGAATATTTGTTTCTCTTAAGAAACAACACAGAAGGCAGATTTATTAAACTAACAAAGTATTGACATCTTTCTTACAGTTTTGGACATAACCTGGATAGGGTCTATGACAACTGATGCTTAGCATGCTGAAGATTATAGACAGCTTGGAAAAATGAATAGATGAGTAAATGAATAAAAGATGTCAGAATTAAACAGAAACTCAATTGAAAGAAACATTAGAGAAAAAGTCTTTTTTCCAATGTAAGCACTATTATTGTTAATAAATGCTTAGCAGGACTGATCAAAGGGTTAAACAGGACATATCACACATATCAGCCATGATTAAAGAAAAGAATGGTAAAGGTCCTACTTGCATTGAAAATGTAAGCATCGCCATTTGTGGTGATCACACTGGGTGACTCAAGCTCTTGGTAGACACAGACACGTGGATTCCTGTGAGTTCGAGGCCAGAGTGACCTATGTAATGAGTTGTAGGATGTTCCGAACTATGAAATGAGATAATGTTTCAAACAAGCAAACAATCATCAAAACGAAACAAAATGTGTCTATAAAGTTAGACTTGTAATATCACCATACAGAACCAACAGATAAGTATGGCAAGTTAGTAAACTGGAGGCTATGCTAAAATATCTGTTTTATTAGTGTATCCATATCACTTTTCTCAATTAAAATTCTCAGACAACTTTTAATAACCAGACTGATTCAAAGCCACCTAATATCCCTATTCAATCTCTTTGCACAATCTTTCTCAACCCAACATCCATTTATCTGCAATTCTCTTTGAACCATAGAAGACCTCCATGGTCTTCTGTAATAGCTCATTTATTATCATGACTATTGACTATTCATTCCCATGTTTGCTATTCTTTAAGTTTTTTTAAGACCTCAACTTATCATCTTCTTTGTTTTGTTCTAAGACAAGGTCTTTCAGTGTAGCCTAGGCTGGCCTTGAATTCACTAATCTTCTAGCCACATAGACATGCAATGTCATGCTCAGTTTTATCCTGTGTACCAAAATTACCATAAAAATCTATATTAGAAGCCAATTGATGTGATGCACACCAGTTGCCATTGCTATTCAGAATGCTGAAATGGGAAAGTCACGTCAGCTCCAATTGACATATGTACAGATAAACATAAATATTACTACAATTTGCATTTTATCTCTGAATTTATAGACATGTACTTACTTATCAATATTATATTTAGTTTTAAATACATATGTAACTTCATTACTTAATATTAGGATTATGTGTGTATTATGTAAAAATACAGTTTGTAAATAATGCTTAAATACAATGTATTTATACATATGCACACATTCAAGAGAATTGGAGTAAGCTTCCCTTTCTAAAATTAGTATGTACCCATTTGCTGCTCCTCATTTGTTCTTGCGGCCTAAACTTGTACACTTGCTTACATGAAACAGATGAACCATACATGTCTGCCTGACTTTTAACTGATGTTACTTTTTAAGAGCAAGTAAACAGGAAACTGTATATTTCCCTTTAAAAACTTACTATAACAAGTAGCTCTGTCATTTCACCCTTCAATAGATATTTATCAGCAGTAACTTAGTCATGCATATCAATAAAACCTTTTAGACCTTGTTTCATAACATATTCATTCAAGATGAGAAGAGGTGTATATATTCTGCCCCTAAGAATTTGTATTGATTTCAACTTCACCAGTCAAATATTATTACAACAAATAGAGGAGTGGTGTCAGTGTCTTAACCGCAGTAATTCTCTTACATTCATTTACTCAGCTAGCATTTCTGGACCATCTATCTCTAGTCACACCAACTTAAAAGAGCCAAATCTTTAAGTAACTGAAGGCTGCTAGTAATTTTTCAGATGTTTACACTGTGGTTATAATGTAAGAACATGATTGACAAGAGATTAAGCTTGAATGGAACAACTAAATCACAAATACAACCAGATATATGGTAGTCATCCTCAAGATGTTGTTTGCATCATAGCTAGATGTAAGTAATCACGTGACTGCTGCTGTAAGGCCACCCTTAGCTGCTGGTAAAGTTCTTTGGGTCAAAGGAAACTTGAACCATACCACAGGGGCACTTGCTCCACTACGTTCATAGCAACCTTATCTGTGATAACCAGAAACTGGAAACAACCCAGATGTCCCTCAATAGAAGAATGTGTGCAGAAAACATGGTTCATAAACACAATGGAATACTATTCAACTAATAGGAATGAGGACATCTTGAGTTTTGCAGGCAAGTGGATGGAGCTAGAAAATATCATACTGTGTGACATAATTCAAAACCAAAAGGACATGCATGTATGTACTTGCTAATGAAGGACTCTTAGCCATAAAAGTACAGAATACCTAGCACTCAATCCACAGAAGTCAAGAAGGTTAACAAGCAGAGGGGTCCAAGTGAGGGTGTTTCAATCCCACTTGGGAGGGAGAAGAAAGAAATAGTGGAGTGGGGGGCAGAGGGAGGGAGGAACCTGGGTGGGAGATTGGAAAGGGAGGGGAGAGGGGAACCTGATCAGATATGGGGAGGGGGGGAGGAGAGAAGCCCTGAGAGCCAGTAGAATGAGTGAAGATATGTAGCCTTGGAGGCTGGTAGGTGGGAGGAAACCCTGTAGAAAGTACCAGAGACATGGGAGGGGAGAGACTCTCAAGATTCAAAGG
Source organism: Rattus rattus (assembly GCF_011064425.1). Classification (NCBI taxonomy): domain Eukaryota; kingdom Metazoa; phylum Chordata; class Mammalia; order Rodentia; family Muridae; genus Rattus; species Rattus rattus. The sequence goes on from NC_046154.1 coordinate 199,646,871, forward strand.
GAGGGACCTTAGATGAAATGCTCTATAGTAGGGAGGGGGAATTTGTAGAGTCCACCTCCAATAGAAAAATGGGGCATCAAGTGTAAGGATGGGCTTGCCATCCCAAATTCAAAATCTCTAACCCAGAATTGTTCTGTCTAAAAGGACTTCAGGGACAAAAATAGAGAAGAGACTGAGGGAAAGGAGATCCAATGACCTATCCAACTAGGGATACATCTCAAAAGGAGGCTCCGAGACCTGACTCTATGATGACCTGACTCTGATGCTATGGTGTACTTACAGACACGAGCTTAGCATGGCTGTCCTCTGAGAGGCCCAACAAGCAGCTGACTGAGACAAATGTAGATGCTTACACCCAACCATTGGACTGAAGTTGGCAACCCCTGTGGTTGAATTAGGGAAAGGGTGGATGAATCTGAGGAGGATGATGACCCCATAGGTAGACCAGAAGCCTCAACTAACCTGGACCCCTGAGATCTCTCCGACACTTAACAACCAACCAGGCAGAGTACATTAGCAGGTCCAAGGTCTCCGACATATATACAGCAGAGGACTACCTTGTCTAGCTTTAGTGAGGAAAGAGGAGCTTAACCCTCAAGAGACTTGAGACTCAAGGGATTGGGGAGGTTTGCTGGGTGAGGGAGGGGTGTCTGGGACATCCTTTTGGAGACACAGGGGAGAAGGCATGGGAGGAACTGTGGGAGGGTTGACTGGGAGAGAGTTAACGACAAGACTATAAACAAATAGAAGTAATAATAATAATATGTTCCTTTGGATCCAAGACAGAGAGCTATGAATTTGACTTTACAACTATACATCAATTTTTTCACATATTTTGACTTCTCATATTATTGGAATGTGGAGTAATTATGACAGTTGACTGTAAAAACCTGAACTTTCATGAGCATCCAAAATTATTCAAATATAGTAATCTTGTCAACTGACCCTCCTGGCTTTCTTCCCTCCCTCCCTAATTCCTCTCCTTTCTTTGTTTTGTCCTCTACTGCTTCCTCTGTTCATCTCTCACATTTTCTCTTCCTTCTATACTTCCTTCCATCCTTTCTTCTTTCCTTCCTTATTTCCTTCTTTCTTTCCTTTCTTCCTTCTTCCCTTCCTTCCTCCTTTCTCTCCTTCCTTCTTTCCCTCCTTCCTTCTTTCCTTCCTTCCTTCTTTCCTTCTTTTACTTTTCCATCTTTATTAAGTTGAGTATTTCTTATTTACATTTCGATTGTTATTCCCCTTCCCGGTTTCATGGCCAACGTCCCCCTAACCCATCCCCCTTCCCTACTATATGGGTGTTCCCCTCCCCATCCTCCCCCTATTACGACCCTCCCCCCAACAATCATGTTCACTGGGGGTTCAGTCATGGCAGGACCAAAGGCTTCCCCTTCTACTGGTGCTCTTACTAGGCTATTCATTGCTACCTATGAGGTTGGAGCCCAGGGTCAATCCATGTAGAGTCTTTGGGTAGTGGCTTAATCCTGGAAGCTCTGGTTGCTTGGCATTGTTGTTCATATGGGGTCTCAAGCCCCTTCAAGCTCTTTCAGTCCTTTCTAAGATTCCTTCAACGGAGGTCCCGTTCTCAGTTCAGTGGTTTGCTGCTGGCATTCACCTATGCATTTGCTGTATTCTGGCTGTGTCTCTCAGGAGAGATCTCCATCCGGTTCCTGTCGGCCTGCACTTCTTTGCTTCATCCATCTTATCTAATTGGGTGACTGTATATGTATGGGCCACATGTGGGGCAGGCTCTGAATGGGTGTTCCTTCTGCCTCTGTTCTAAACTTTGCCTCCCTATTCCCTGTCAAGGGTATTCTTGTTCCCCTTTTAAAGAAGGAGTGAAGCATTCACATTTTGATCATCCGTCTTGAGTTTCATCTGTTCTGTGCATCTAGGGTAATTCAAGCATTTGGGCTAATAGTCACTTATCAATGAGTGAATACCATGTGTGTTTTTCTGTGATTGGGTTACCTCACTCAGGATGATATTTTCCAGTTCCATCCATTTGCCTATGAATTTCATAAAGTCATTGTTTTTGATAGCTAAGTAATATTCCATTGTGTAGATGTACCACATTTTCTGTATCCATACCTCTGTTGAAGGGCATCTGGGTTCTTTCCAGCTTCTGACTATTATAAATAAGGCTGCTTTGAACATAGTGGAGCATGTGTCTTTGTTATATGTTCGGGCATCTTTTGGGTATGTGCCCAAGAGAGATATAGCTGGGTTCTCAGGTAGTTCGATGTTCAATTTTTCTGAGGAACCTCCAGACTGATTTCCAGAATGGTTGTACCAGTCTGCAATCCCACCAACAATGGAGGATTGTTCCTCTTTATCCACCTCTCCAACATCTGTTTTCACCTACTTTTTTTTTGTCTTAGCCATTCTGACTGGTGTGATGTGGAATCACAGGGTTGTTTTGATCCCACCTGGGGATCCAGCCCATATACATACAGCCACCAAACCCAGACAATATTTTTGATGCCAAGAAATGTATGCTGACAGGAGCCTGATATAGCTATCTTCTGAGAGGCTCTGCCAAAGCATGATAAATACAGAGGCAAATGATCACAGCTAACCATTGAATTGAGAATGAGGCCCCCATTGTAGGAGTTAGAAAAAAGAAGTAGCTAAAGGGATTTGCAACCCCATAAGAACAGTATTACAAACATACAGAGCTCCCAGGGACTAAACCATCATCCAAAGAGACACATGGACAGACCCATGGTTCCAGCTACATATGTAGCAGAGGATGGCCTTGTTGGGCATCGATGGGAGGAGAAGCCCTTGGTCCTGCCAAGGCTCAATCCCCCAGTGTAGGGGAATGTCAGGGTGGGGAATCAGGAAAGGGTGGGTGGATGGGTGGGGGAATAACCTCATAGAAGAAGGGAGGGGGAAGGGATAGGGGTTATGGATGGGAAACTGGGAATGGGGCTAACATTTGAAATGTAATTTTTTTTAAAAATCCAATAAGAATATTTTAAAAAAAGAGAAGTAGGTCATGAGGAAATCTGCATATTAGGGAAGAAATTGAAAAATAAAGGACATGAAAGTTCATGCTTACACTAGAATAATTATAGATACACACAAACATGAAAGTTTATCTCAACATACATACATACATTCATACATATATACATACGTATGAACATATATACATACATGCTTACATACATATATACATATATACATATATACATATATGCTTACACATGTAAATAGTAGTAAAAAGCAGAATATTTTATTGAAAAGAAGGTCTATATAAATTTTTACCCTTACTCAGAGAAGTTAGTTCCTTACCATCAAACCATAACAAGAAAAACTGATTATGTAACCCCAAATTATAAGAATAAATGTGTTTATAGCATTTACTTATTCATTTTGGTACACGTATCTTGCTCTTGCCATGGTGTTCATATGGAAGTCGATGACAACCTGCAGGAATCAGTTATTTCTTTCTACCTGGTGGGTTCTGGGGCTCTAGCTCAGGTTATCAGGCTTGGCAGCAAGTTCCTATACCAGCTAACTTACCTCAGCATCCAAACAAGATGATTTAATCTGAAATATATAGCACAAATTAATATTTTTTCCTCAGAAATTGAGTTACTAAAAACTACACACTGAGTCAGGGAAAAGAATTTTTATTATTATTATTTTTATTATTATTATTATTATTATTATTATTATTGTTGTTGTTATTGTTGTTGTTGTTGTTGTTATTTACCCTACTTCCTATTAAAGAGCACTGAGTCTCTAACCAACAAAATCCAAATTATTTTCTACTTGGCAATTTGCAAATTAAGACTGATTTTTCTCATATGTTGCTCAATGTAAAGGTCAATGAGTGCATAAGATCTGTATGTAGTTCAGGATGGGGCTGGTTTTTACTTTGAATCTTTGCTTGAACACCTTCGAGTCCCTCTATATTCACACAGAAGCAGTCAGGACTAACATACTGAGGGAAATCTACTTTAAGATAAGTGCAGAAGGAAATGCCACTCACCAGTGATATTTATTCAGAAAATTAAAAGCAGCATCAAAGGTAGGCATGCTGTACAGTGAGCTCACATCTCTATTGAGGTAAACTCCTAATGTTCTATAAGCCAAAAATACCAGAAGAACTATTTTCCTTAAAGGGAATTTGAGATTTTATTAGGAGATCAGAGTAAAAACTAAGTCTATGTATCAACCTACTTATTGCTCTATTTGTGTGTACATCTAGCTGTGTACATTGATAAACATTTCCCCAAATGAGAATGCTTCTCTTAGGTTTTTGTTCAGAAAAAAGGTGGTGGACAAAAATATCAGCTCTCTAAAAGGTGCCATTTGTCAATGTAAGTAGATTTTCTGTTCTTTACAACACAAATCCTCATAAAGAAAAAGAAAAGTTAACTAGAAATAGACTCCAGTGTGTGTAGAATCTGGGGAAACTCACAACTGATAGTGAATGCCACAGATTGGAGCAAAAAGGTCCATCTGGATCTTTCACATTCTGAGTAAAATGCAGAACAAAACTGAAAATTCATTAACACAGCAGAGATGGTAGGAATTATTTAGAGCTATTATTTGGCCGATGATGACCACTCCTGAGTCCGTCCTTCAAGACTACAGGAATGGCAGGCTACAAATGACTTCAAGTAACTGGAGATAAAGCAGAGGCTGTGTGGGTGGGACTCATGCAAGTAAGAGAAAATTGGGACACAGTGAATGGCCTGTTCCTCTTTGAAATCACGATTCTGACAAAGATGTCTAATAATGAAGGAATCATTCAGAAACATAGACAGTGAGTGTCAAATAGCCTTTTATGGCATATTAGATGAGCATCAGAAAGAGTATGGTGGTATCTGAGGAGAAGTTCCAATGACCTGTGGTGTCACTTGAGTTAAAATAGTTTATTATGTTGTAAAACAACTGTAGCCCCAAACCATGAGACACTGATACAATCACTGGTACTCATCTCTCATCTCACTTTTAGATCAGAACCTGGGAGGACTCTAGTTATCTTGACCTGTAGACTATAGTAATAGAAAAAAAAGACACATTTTGGACATTTATAAACAATTCTGTTGTGATCTTGACCAATTGGAGTGTATCATATCGTCCCACGTTTTGAACTGGTAAGTTTTATACAGAAAGTTGACTAGAAAAAAAAAAGGTGTGTTGGATCACACCTTCATTCTGCCCACAAGTCACCATAGCATCTACGTGCCTATTGCCTTATCTGTACAAAAGGAGGACAATGCACTTCTACTGTTGTGTTGAGGGACAAAGTAGGACAAAATGTGATAAAAGTTGGGCGGGAGATTATGTAACACTTCTATTTTTAAAAATGGGTATTTTAATCTTGAGAATACATGAAGCAAACTCAAGTAATTCTCTACGAAATAAGTAATACTCATATGCTACAAATGTGCAATACCATGTAAGACAAGGAAACATTAATATATGCTTGCAATTCAAAAGGATATCTAAAACACTTGGCACTGAGTGCTAAGAGGAACCTAGAATGCGAACCTATTCTGAGAAAATATGCTAAGATAAATGAATGAAACTCATGGTGGAATTTGAATATGCACCATCTTTAAAATATCAGAATGTTATCTTAGTTTATTTTCTGATTTTGACACTTGCTCTGTAACCATATATATATATATATATATGTTCTTCAAGCAAATATCCCTATAAATGTTACATACAAAATGATCTGTATGCCAGGAGAAATCTCCAAGCATCAACTTCTTCAGTCACTTCAGAAAGCTATCTCAGTTGAGTTGAGGACATTTCCTTGCCAGAGAAAATCAAATATAGTGGCTGAATGCAGTGTTGGTATAGCTACGGGGCATTCAGACTAGTGCCTAGAACTCTGACAGGTTTTCATTCTGCACTTGTCCATAGACTCATTTCTTCCTGTCTCATAGGGCCTCAACCCTCTTTTGGCGAATTTTACATAGCAAAACTTGTTTCAAGTGTTTGATTATTGAAAACCAAATTTGCAAATGCAAGGTGGTTAACAATCTGAGGAATGCAGGAATAAAATGAATTTTTGTAATTAATGCATTTCATATTTCGTATAGGATCACATTGCTGGTCAGAGGCTCAAATGTCTTGGCTGCATTACACAGAGAAGCACACTACTGAGACCATTCATTACATATGGGAGCAATTGAAGCCTTAGGACCATGGTGTTGGATAATCACTGCTTAGTTGTCTTGGTGTTGTAAGGAAACCTGCAGGTGCATGAAGAAGAAAAAGTCAAGTGTGAACTTAAACAAATTCCCCCTCCCCTTTTTTTGGCATATTAAGAATTGTCCCCAGTTGCCCCAATAATATAAAAGGAAAATACTAGAAATTATTAAATATCCTCTTTCAATGTTAAAAATCATTAACCTTTCAGAAAAAAAAAAACAACTGTTTTTACATAAAGACATATTTGCATAAATCCCATGAGGAGAAAAGCCTGAAACCCTTAACACATTGGGCAGAACCACCTACACTTATGGCTGAAAAGAGTTTGTTCCAACAGACTCCTCAGAATTCATTAGAGTCTATAGCTGTGATCCATCCCTCCCTATTGAGCTAATACTACCCACACATTGGAGGGAAACACAAAAGGAGGAATCCCTCAGAATATGCTTCTTTCTTCTGGATTTACTCTACATAAATACATAAGAGATTAAATTGCCTGTGATGCAATGAGGAATGTCCTTATCAGAGAAAGGTTAAAAACACTTGACATGAGACAGTGTGGTGTGTGTGTGTGTGTGTGTGTGTGTGTGTGTGTGTGTGTGTGTGTGTGTCTGAGACAGAAAGAGAGAGAGAGAGAGAGAGAGAAGAGGAGAGGAGAGGAGAGGAGAGGAGAGGAGAGGAGGAGAGAGGAGGAGGGAGAGAGGGAGAGAGAGAGTCTGCAATATGAGGGTGCTTAACAAGGGCACTAATATAAAACATTTAACTGAGAAGATTTTAATAATGTAGGAGGGTCCTATTTTGAACTTATTTAAATCTCTTGAAAGGTTCTTTGAACACGATGTAGGGCTAGTGACCTGACTCAGTGGGTAAGAGCGTTTCCAGGAAGCCTGGTGGCTTGAGTTTATTTTGCAAAACTTCGTGGTACAAGTAGAAAAAGAATTCTCCAAGTTTTCTTTTGATGTACAAACATATGTGCATGAGTGCTTGCATATGATGATACAATAAATAAATACACATTATTTTAAAATTTAAAAAGAATCATGGTATGGAATTATTAAAGAACATATCCTATAAAATGAACTCCTCTTATGAAAGTATAGGAATTTCTGGGGAAGACAGAGAAAGCAATAAAACTGAACAACAGTAATGATGCTAGCATATACACAGTGCATTTCTTTCCAGAAGACTTTCTAGGTAACCAAGTTTCTTAGAGTAGTCCTAAGGGCACAAAGTTAGGGAAAGCTACAGTGAATGAAACACCCAATGCTTGTTTTCCTTCATTGGCAAAAATTGATGTTAGCGGTGCATGCTAAAATCGAGGCTTACACATAGCAACATGAATGACAGTGTGTGGGGAAATGAAGATCATTTAACTTTTAAAGCCATAGAAATGGCAGTGTTATAAAAAGCAGCAAGTCTAGGGTATAAGCTAATGGGATATGAATCACATTTAGTTATAGAGACAGTTAATAGAGTGTAATTTCTCACATAATACAGCATTTTCATTTTTTTTCAACTAATTTTATTCTTTCCTTATCATCTTCAACTCACTGTTCCATTAGACCTTTGAGATAATCTACTGGGTGTGCATCATTTGGGAGTGCTACAGAAATCTAAATTAAATGCTCTAATCCAAGTCTTTTATATCTCAGCAAGTCTAACAGGAATATTACTGATATACAGGAAACCAGAGATGATAGCAGATATGTTGCACTTTCCTATCATATTTAATTACCCTGAAGGAAGGGATAGCCCAGGTTACATTTTCTGAGTCACACTATGAGTTCTGTTAAGAGGAAAGCTGTGAACTTTTCACTCCCTTTGTCTAAAATCTATCGGTAGAAAAGCTACACAACTTTCTGGCTGAGCCTCTAATCTCAGTATGAATTAGTTGGATGCTTTCATTTATTTAAAGAAAATGAAATTATCTGTGCAATAAAATTGGCCTACTAATATAAATAAACTCTACTATAAGCTCCATAGGTGTTTCTTAGTGTCTCATGTGGCTATAGGGTGGCAGGTACAGAAGATACCTTGGGGATGAGTTGGTGAGCCCTTTAAGGATAATAATTTTGGGTGTACCCTTTGTAATCCATTGAGATAACAAAAGTTAGTCAAAAGAGAATATGGGTTGTGGGAAGAGAAATGTGGGCAGCATTGTCACCCCAGAGTTAATGCCCTGTTGAAAACTATATCATTTTGACGATTTTCCTTCTAAGTTTCTGGATGGAGAGAAAAGCTTATTAGAATCCCCAAAGGTTAGTTGTCCAAATGTTTATTAGGGTGGAAATGTTGGAAGTATATTATAGAGTACATGGATCCGTGCTTCTCATATACCTTTGAGTGAGAATAGGATACCCAGCTGTTTGGATTGCTCACATATAATCTGAGAAGAGAATGCAATGGAACCTGCCTTCCTCACAATTCCTTTGCATCCTTTACCTGAACACTGAGTGCTACGGGGTCCCAAAGTCTGGCCATGTCAGCCTGGGAAGGAGGTTTTACACTTCTGATCCCTCCTGTGACAATGAGAAATACTGAGAGAAGTTATATGAACATTAGGTAGATGGTCAGCATAGGAATGACAGCCTCTATGAAGTGGGAGTAGAGAACCTTTATTTGGGCCTGGACATTAGTTGTAAGCCTAGATGATATTCTGGCACACATTTAACCACAGAACAAGTTGGGTTAGCTCCATGATAAATTTGGGCAACAATGCTAGTAGACCTTAATGTCATGGTCAGTCATCCTTCTTAAGATATTTTCTAGATGAGGTGCTAGTAGACTAAGGCAAGGGTTTACGTATTCTGAGCCTTCACCAAAACACCATTCTCATTATATATGTGTGTGTGTGTGTGTGTGTGTGTGTGTGTGTGTGTGTGTGTGTGTGTGTGTGTGTGTGTGTGTGCACACACAGAGCCTCAACAAGCTTCAAGATGCAGCACATGCAGCACAGTTAGGGCAGTGTTGGAGCTCTTGGAAAATTACAACGGTCCAAAAAAAAGAAGGGTTCCTTCAGAGATCCATACAGAGCTGAAGAAGTTCATGCTTTCCCGAGCTTCGTGTGCCAAAATTATGTACACAGACTAAGATTCTGCACACGACCTCTGGAATGACCATTTATAGGTAGAGTTTGGGAAGAGTTAAAGTTGCTTATGAAACACGTATTTTTGCAATCCTAAAAGCTTCATGAACAGCATGGAATCCAATATGGGATCTAAAGTTTCTCCATCCATCTGTTGCTAATTAAAAAGAATGCCAAGGAACATATGGCCATGAAACTATCCGGAAAAGAAACAATGAATGAGCAAAAGTGAATTAAGGACAGATCTAAGTCTTCCTGTTCTCATTAAGTAGTTGTCAGATCCTCTAAAAGGAAAAATAAACCCCTCCAAAAAAAAAGAAAGAAAGAAAGAAAAGAAAAAAGAAAGCACCACCCAGAGCATACAACCACGGTGTTCTTACAGCTCAGTGTTTTCATGTTAGCTTTGACATCCAATGGACACATCCATGATTAGGATATTATTAGTCTTTCTCTGTATAAACATACAGCAGGTATATATGATACACACTACATCTATTTTATTAGTGTCCATTCTCTTCCTATTGGATGGGAGTCTTAAATGGCCTTAATTTATTGTCCCTTCCTAGATATAACTACTTATCTATGCAGAAATCACCCTGGCAAGGAAGCCAAATGAGGCTGAGGCCAAGGTCCTAAGCTGTTTGTTTATTAGACTCTCACATCACTGTCAGTGCTTCATACCATGCTCACTGCAGGTCCAGGTAAGTGTTTGAAAAGTAACAATTTAACCAAAGCATAGGGCCAGCCAAACCCCTCTCAACACCTAAGACATGATGTCTCTGCTTTCTTACCTTGCTTGGCCCAGTTCTTTCCACTGGAATCTCTGCATAAGACAACTATCCAGGGTTCTCCTTACATCTGAGGCTCCTGTGTGGTTCTGGGTGGTCTACTGTGCTTCATGTTGCTAGGGACTCATTAACTGTAATAATAGAAAACTTCTTCCTTCACAGTAATCCTTTTTTTTTTCTGTGCTTTTTTTTCCACTAAACTTGCTTCAGACACTGAGTACATTTTTTTCTTCTAGAATAGTAAGACTTTAAAAAGACCATATTAATAGGCCCTAACACATCTAGATAGAGTTTGAACTAAATAAACATTACGTGCAAGACTGTGGATTTTTTTTTTACTTTTTTATATTTATTTAATTTAAAATACATTAATTCAATGGCAGTGTTTCAACTCTCTATTTAATGGAGACTTTGTATAAATTGATATTCTATATTTAGAAAGAAGGCAGTGAGCCACACAGATTTGGTCCAACAAAGAAACCACTGCACTTTTAGGCTTAAAATACACACTACAAATATAGGCAATAATTTATAAGCTTCTCCTTTGTAAAATTACCAAATACAGAAGAATTTTACGGACACTAGTAATCATAAAATATTCCCATCTTTATCTCCTATGTTAAAACTTTATAAGCAAACCTTTTGCTGACTATATGAACCTTTTACCCACCACTAAACAGAGTTTACAAGAACGTTTTGTGTTCAGCAGATACTGTAAGGCCTGCATACTACTGTGTTTACTGTGCTTATGCAGGTCTTGTGGTATCTGTTGAACACAAAACGTTCTTGTAAAGTTAGGAGATAATACAGTAAGTGCTCTATATTAATATAGGTGGGGTGGCAGTTTTGCTAATACTACCCCTAAAGACTTCAATGGATTAGTAAATCATGGTCATCCTTAGTTCCTCTTGGTTAAGTAGAATAAACAGTTCATGCTTTAATATATTATTTTCTCCTTGCAGTAGATGGGAATTAACAGAGACTCACAACTATGCTATGTGCATATGTAGTAATCAGCCCTAAATGGGGTATTTTAATCAAGTTTCTCCCTTCAGACTTATGGATCTATGTAGAAGTGAAGGCAGAAATATCATAAGAGCCAGAGGTGGTGGGTGGCTCCAAGGAAATAATATCTTCCAGGCACAATAATATTCGTACACATGTGAATTCACAGACAGTCTGATAAGATCTATAAGATTTACAATTGTACAAGAAGGCAAATTCCCAGTACAGATAAGGGAAGTGGACCCAAGCCCCAAGTATCAAAAACTATGTTGTCCATTGCTACTTTTTGAAAGAGAAATATGTCAGTTTTCTGCAATGGACTTTCAGCGATAACATCACCCACATTCCAGGACAGGTGCCCAGGCCCAGCAGCAGTTGGCTACCATGAACCAGACTCTGTGTGGTTTTTATGTGGTCTTATTTTATTAAATTTTGGTTAGTTTGATTTTGAATTTGGAATAGTTTGTTATTTTTGTTGTTACTTTATTTTGTTTTCAAAGAGAAAGGAAGTGTATGGATTTGAGAAGGTAAAGAAGAGGAAATGGGAGGACTTTGGGGAGGAAACAAATGAGATCAAAATATATTTTATGAGAAATTCAAAAACAATAAAAGATATAATGGAGACAAAATGAAAAGTAAAGCATAGATAATAAAGAGTATACATGGAATAGAGGAATGGTCAATTAACTATTTCTTGCTTTCATGTTCTAGATGTTTCTGTTATCTGTACATTGAACATCTGTTATCACATATATTCAGTAAAGACTACTACATTGGGTTATGTTTGTGATAGATGAGAGAGAAATATATTACAATTTTTAACTTATAATAAGAAGAGTCTAATATTCAATTAATACATTTTAATACTCTATTGTAACTGAAAAACTATCTATTGAAAGAGCTGATAATATAAAAATGGATAAATTTAAGAAACACACTTGCTGACACACTGAGAATGACAAAGCACAGGAAGTAAGAACTTATCGTTTGGGTTGCAAAACCTAGCATTATGTTGGAATCACACTAACATTTCTTCATTGTCAAATATATGCCATTTTTGTTTCTTCCTGAGTGGGAATGCTGAAGGCAGGACAATTAATTTTATCATGATCATTTATTAGGACTATTTAATTCCAGATACCATGGTTACAGAATCCAACATGGTAACTGCTCTATAAATCTAGTAGTTTACTTTTTATTTTTAAGAAAATATACTTCATTTTGTTTTGCTTTGTGTCTTTTGTATCTTTAAAAATATCTGTCGGGTTGAGGATTTAGCTCAGAGGTAGAGTGCTTGCCTAGCAAGCGCAAGGCCCTGGGTTCGGTCCCCAGCTCCGAAAAAAAAGAAAAAAGAAGAAAAAAAAATCTGTCTACTCCATTGAAATCTAAAGGAAATGCTGGAATAAAATGGATTGCAGACTGAAGGGATGGCCATTTAGAGACTGCTCCAACTTGGGATCTATCCCATGCACAGGTATAAAACCCTGACATTATTGCTGATGCCATGTTGCGTTCACAGATAGGAGCCTGGCATGGCTGTCCTCTGAGAGGTTCTATCAGCATCTGACTGAGACTGTCTCAAACACTTACAGCCAACAATTGGACTGAGTTTAAGGACCCCTATGGAAGAATTATGGGAAGGCGCTAAAGGGGATTACAATTCCAAACGAAGAACAATAGTGTCAACTAACAAGAACCCTCAGAGATCCCAGAGACTAAGTCATCAACCAAAGACCATACTAGACTTGTCTGTGGCCCCTGCTGCATATGTAGCAGAAGATTGCTGTGTCTGGCCTCAGTGAGAGAGGATGTGATTGCTTGGTTCTGTGAAGGCTTGATGTCCCAGAGAAGGGATGCTAGTGCGGTGAGGTATGAGTGGATGGATTGGTTGGTAATGGTGGATGGATCACACTCTTATAGGTAAAGGAGACTAGGATGGGGTAGAGGGCTTGGAAAGGGAGACCATGGAGAGGGGTAACATTTGAAATATAATAAATAAAATAATTAATAAAACAGAAGAAGGAAAGTACATTTCACAATCTTGTTTATTATTCTTTTCAGAGTAATGACAAAGGTATCTAAATGTGATATAATAATCAACCCTTTGCCCAATACTTCACATAAGCCTTCATCTAAAATCATCTGGTTACACTTGGGAAACTAATTCCAGTGTATTCACTTTATTTCACGATAGTACTAATAGATTTATCATTGTCTTAGCTATATTTTCTTAAACTGTGACTTTGAAATATTCAATGCTATTAATGTGACTCCTTCAACTTTTTTATTTCTGACATTAATTTTTATTCTCTAGTCTTTGATTTAGGCATAAAACTTAGAAGCAATTTTTCATTTTATGTGTATGCAGAGAAACACAACCTAACATATAGGTTGGAGTATTGATTTTGATTTATTGCATGGAAATAAAGATGTCAGGAAATTGATACCTTTATAATATTGATTGTTTCTATTAATAAGCAAATAGAACACTATGAGGTCGACAAAAAAGTGGTGATGGATACTTTATTTTAGATGTAGATGCTTTATTCTCTTTCTAGTCTCTGTGTAAGTGGCATTACCCTTCTTTTGTTAGGTTTATCCTCAGAAACTTGGGAATAAATTTCACCTTACATGATATTATTTTTAATGTTAGTTCCTATTATAAGTATGTCTTTTTGATACTATTGATTTTGTAGTTTAAAACATTACAGATGATCATTCTTTTCTTTTTTTCCTCCTTCGATCCCTCTCCTCTCTCCCTTCCTCTCCCCTCCTCCTCCACTTCCACTATAAAATTGCCAACATTTGGTGTCTATAAGCTGCTACCTTTTAAACACGACCTTTGAACCCCTTAGCAATATATGATATATATAATTACTCTCATTTTGCAGTTTTAGGATCTGGTTTAGAGAGAGAGTGATTTAGTCAAAGGTTAAAGCTCCATGCTCTGGACCTGGGATGTAGAGGGTCTATGTGTGAGTGACCTTCCCTTGAATCTTTGTCACCTCAGTTCCCATCAATAAAGTGGGGTAAATCTATTCAATATCCAAATAACTAAGACAACTTGTGGTAAGCAGTCATCATATTACCCGGTACTAACTATGTCTGGGAAGACTAGCTGATCCTCCCTCGTTTCTCAGCTTACACTGTTACTAAGAGGCAGTTTTGGTTTAACAATAAACTTCTTTTTTTTTTTATTTTTCATTTCATTTTTATTAAATTGTGTATTTCTTGTTTACATTTCAAATGTTATTCTCTTTCCCAGTTTCCTACCATCAGCCCCCAAGCCGCTCCCCCTCCCCTTCTATATTGGTCTCCCCCCCCCCAACAATCTCCTAAACTAGGGGTCCAGCCTTGGCAGGACCAAGGGCTTTCCCTTCTACTGGTGCCAAAACAAGGCTATTCACTGCTAACTCTGCAGTTGGAGCCCAGGGTCAGTCCATGTATAGTCTTTGGGTAGTGGTTTAGTCTCTGGAAGCTCTGGTTGGTTGGCATTGTTGTTCTTATGGGGTCGCAAACCCCTTCAGTTCTTTCAGTCCTTTCTCTAATTCCTCCAACGGGGCTCCCATTCTCAGTTCAGTGGTTTGCTGCTGGCATTCACCTCTGTATTTGACATGTTCTGGCTGTGTCTCTCAGGAGAGATCTATATCCGGTTCCTGTCAGCATGCACTTCTTAGCTTCATCCACCTAGTTTTGGTGGCTGTATATGTATGGGCCGCATGTGGGGCAGACTCTGAATGGCCGTTCCTTTAGTCTCTGCTTGAGACTTTGCCTCCCTATATCCCCTCCTATGGATAATTTTGTTCCCCTTTTAAAGAAGGGGTGAACCATCCTCATTCTTTTATTCTTTGAAAATTTCTTACATGTATGCAACATATCTTTTTATCCACCCTATTCTCTCTTTCCAACTTCCCCTATCAATCCCTCAAACATATTTTCTGAATGTAAACTTTATATTCTGTTTAAAATTATTTTTAAACCATTGGTTTTAATCAGTACTGTGGCTTCAACCATTGTTATGTCATTCACTGTGGCATGATCCACCTATCAAACTCAAATTCCCCCAACTCAAGAGAAAAGTGACTTTTTCTTCTTCAGCGTCATCATCTCCAATAGCTCTCAGATATGAATGGGGTATTGCTTCAAGCTGCATATTTTAACTGGCTTTACCTTCAGCAGGTCTTCTTCCTTAACTCCACTTCTTCTGAATTTATATATGCAGTAGCCATCTCATACACAAAAGACATCAGTCCTCTATACTTACATTGCCTTGTTGATGCTGGGATATTGCTAGGACCTGGATGCAGAAGCATGCAGAGTGACTCTCTTTCACAGAAGAACAGTAGAGAAACATGGGCAGAAACCCCTGAACTAAAGTCAGACTATATGATCATAATTCACATGTGCTGAGTACTTAAAATTTATTATAAACAGACAGAAATGTATTGAAATGTGAATTTCATAACTGTTCCCAAGTCTCTCTATTTTCCACTACTTCTAATCTCTGGTGAAGTAATGGATGGTCAATTTCATGTGAGTATCATACTTTCCTATGATATTTCTCCAGAGTGTTAGTTCCTAAAGGTTTGCTATAATCTTCTGTTTAATTGCAATCCATAAAGTCTAAGAGGATATTCAGAGAATAAAACACTTTGGAAATATTTACCTTCACTGATCTTGCACCCACTCCAGCAGTACCTTCAAGAATTTTCTTCTTTACTCTCACCACTGTGATTACCTATTCTGTACTCTGCCAGCCAAATTGAGATTTTGCTTATATTCCCATAACTCTGCCTTCAGCTGTAGGAAGTCGTGTGATACATCACAAAGAAATGCCTAATACTTGCCCATTTTGTCTATTATTGTGAGAGGAGGACATGCCTATTTATTTTCAAGTTTTATCTTCCTAAGACATCTCTTCAATTCCAATGAACTGCAGATAAATTAAGGAATGAATAAACAAAGAAACATCAATAGGCACAGTTTGGACTAAGTTTGGACCAATACACATTAGCTTGGGCTCTGAGTAAGAAGGATATGCCAATCCATGAAGAGTTCCATAGTTTTGCTCTTTGGTTCTGTTTCTAGAAAAACAATAGACACATAATGAGTTACAGAGCTTGGTTACATCCTTACTAGATTACAGTTGGGAGCAGAGTAGGTTCAAAGTCATCGTGAACACTGTCGGCCTCATTATGAATTCAGAGATTATTGCCTTCTGGCTAGCGCAGATTTTTGGCACCTTTGATAGCTTAGTTATAGAGATGGTTAAAACAAAATAAAACAACAAAATAATAAAACAACCAAGGACCAACAAACAAATAAACTAAAATATCTACTGTGTTTTGGTGAATCAGGTCTGCTACTTCAATTCTTCTTTTATGAGCCATAGACATGGTAGTGTATATATATATATATATATATATATATATATATATGATTATTATCACAAATCAGACCACTGTTTTACTTTTATAACACTATGGGTGACTGAAATTGTGATAAAGACTGTCCCTATACTAATCTTTTGAGACTAGTCTTCAAATTCAATCTAGAAAGTTCACAAGTTGAAGTTTTAACTCTTGTATATATATTTGAGGATGGTAACACTGAAGACTGAATCCTTCAGACTGATTGTGCAGAAGAGTCACTAAAATTGTGATAAAGATGTCCTCAGACTGTTTTTTTGACACTAGTTTTCACAATCAACCTAGAAAGTCCCAAGTTGAAGTTTTAACTACTGTATATGGATTTGAGGCGGGTAAAACTGAAGACTGTATCCTTCAGATTGATTGTGCAGAAGAGTCAGATCAAAGGCAGCTACTGGGGCTCACCCACCATCATTCACAACAATTTTTCATTAGCATGAATGAACAAGTCTGTAAGCACAATCCCCTGCCACTCAAATGAACCAGCCATTAAAACCATCCACTTAAAGATTATGAACTTAGATTAGTTTGGTACTGTATAAGTCTCTACTTCCTATAAGAAATGGACTTGGACAAGTGTCTTATATTTAGAATCTTAGCAAGGAGTATAAAAAGCCTAATATTACAGCAATGCACACCTGACTATTCACAGGAAACCAGAATAGATTCACTACTACTATGGTTAATTAAGAACTGAATTACAGAGCTAGAGAGATTTCTCAGTGGTTAAGAGCACTGGCTTCTGTACCAAAGGACCGGGACTCAATTCCCAACACCCATATGGCAGTTCACAACTATCTGTAACTCCTGTTCCATGTGATCTGACACCCTCATACAGACATATGTAACCCAAACACCAATGTACATAAAATTCAAATAAAAAAGTGTTGACTTACTTCATTCTTTGTCCTTCCTTATTGACATATATACATAATCAATCTGCTTCCCAACCTTAAGCAGAGAGCACAATAGAAGAAGACCTTAACAGTGAGTACATCTTAATCATCTACTTGCTTCTGACTGCTCAGTTCCAAGTCCAAATATCACTCCTTCCAAGAAATTTGTGCTTGGAGTAGTGGCTTCTTTCCCTCTGCACCAAATGACCTTAGTTTATGAAACTATTAATTTTTGATGTCTATTTCCTTTTGTCTGACACAAATGCTTAAGTATCTTCAAGGCCAATATGCTTGTTTACAGATAAGATACTACTGCCAATATCAGTTCTTGGTATGTGCTCATTCACACACATAAACACATACATGTACATACTAATGTACATGCCCAGTTGAATAAGGTAAAGTGATATCATATAAGAGATGGATTTGTCAATTTCCCTGTGAGTGACATCATCTATAATACAGAACTGATGCAGACAGACATTTATAATATAATGCAAAAGTTTAGCTGATCCATAACCTTACACCTATCAAGGCACAAGAAACACAATAATTACCTGAAAAATAGAAGACTTTACAGCAGTAGAGTCCTTTTCCCAAATAATTTGATGACAAGGCTATCCACTCAGTATTTTATTTTGCTTTAAGCTTCTTAAAGACTCGTCAAACCTTATCCTTTTTAAAAATGACACCTACTTAAAGGATTTCAGAACCTTCTAGGTGGAAATTGATTTTACTTTTCTACTGCCTTAGTAGAGTTCCTACAGATCCTCTTTCTATGCTTTAACTGAGTCTCTCCAATGTGAAACAGAGCTGTGAGGTTATTGTTGGGGTAATCATCTCCAGAGTTAGTGGCACAGGAATTGTGATGCTTAGTCTTGATTTTCAACTTCATGGCAGTTGGATAAATTAAGAGTCACATCTCTGGCCAGGTCTATGAGCATATTTCCAGGCCAGGTAACTGGGCAGAGAGGCCTGTCCCCTAGAGTGAATAACACCTTGAAGACAGAAACACAGTGTAATCTTCTACACTGTCTTCACTCTTTCTGCTAAGTGTGTCTACCCAGTTGTTTCTGCTGAATCAGAACTCAGCATCTCTGATTTTCGAAAACAGACTAAACGACCACAGCAAATCCAGGAATCCTCCTTGCATGCCATAGAACATCAGATCAGGGCTGCTTTAAGCATCTAATCTCTTCGATTCAGGAGACAGAATTCTCTGCCTCCCCAACATTTTGACAACCACGGTTGGACAACCCAACTCCTATCTTGTAAAACTATCTAATAAATCCCCCTTTATAATATGCATTCTTTCAATCAATTCTGTTTGTGAAGGTCCCTGACTAACAAAATAATTATATTTTATCATATGTTATAATAGCATAAAATATTGTTAAATCATATGTCATTTATATATCATAAGATTAAGACATGCTCACTGTGGCTTGATATTCCTTTGACATCAAAGGGGGATTACAATCCATAGCATTATATATCACCACTCTCATTTAGGATGCATCTTGACACTCAGTTAAATGTCTCCAGAAAGGCCCCAACTGACACCTAGTGGTTTACCCCTTAAGTTATCCTATATCTCATATCTCTTATGGGTTTATTGCTGGAAAGAGACACCATGGCCATGACAGCTCTGGTGAAGAACTTTCATTGGGCCTGGCTTACAGTTTCAGAGGTTCACTCCATTACTGTTATGGCAAGAGATATGGTAGTATGAAGGCATACATGGTACTGACAAAGAAGCTGAGAGTTCCAAATGTTAATCTGTAGGCAGTAGAAGGAGACTGTCAAGGTAGGCCTAGCTTGAGTGTATGAGGCCTCAAAGACCACCCACATAGTGACAATATTTCTCCAACAAGGCCACAACTCCTAAGAGTGCCACTTCTTACAGGTTAATCATTCAAACACATGAGTCTGTGGGGGCCATACCTATTTAAAACACCACAGCATCTAGATGATGGTCAGGATAGACAATCTCTATGTTTCCTTATTTTTATTTGAGGAAATTAGCGTTAAAAAGTAGAAGAGGGACATAACATTCCAACCAGGTAGGGTGAAATTTGAACTAAAGTTTACAAGTTATACAGCTTTAGAGACTGGTAGCATCATATTAATATTCTATACCAAGGATAAACATATTTTACTGGAAAAGAAAAGCAAGTGTTCTTTTCTCATGTGCACACATCATTTATACTGTATAATTTAATAATCACATTTCACATTTGTTCCATACAGCTTTGCACAATATTTTATGTCATAATTATAACATAATCATAATTCAGGCTTATTAAAAACTGACAATTCAGAGCTGTTGATGTGGTTAGTTTCCTCCCTAGTTATCAAACCTTACTCTCCTTTTACAGCAGATTTTAATCCCCTTCTTTAGGGAAAAAATCATAATATATAAATATGTGGAGAAAAGATGTGAATATATAAGTCAGTGAATTTGATGCTTCTTCCTTAAGTTATTCGATACATCTCTCTGACCACAGATTGATGGAGGCAGAACTTGCATGTGTTTTGTGGATCACATTTGTGAATATCCCTTCTGTAGCAGAAACAAAAGAGGTTTAGATCTTCGGGAAGATGACAGTTACCCAAATGTAGCATTTTAGGGGGGGACTGTGCCTTCCTTCCCCTGTGAGATCATAGCATCAAGTCACCTTCCTTGTGACTTTTTAGCTTTCCACTGATTTTCTGAATGTGAATTACAGTAGCAAGTTATCTCTACACTTCAAGGGATTCACACAATATAAAAGTACCTGATACGCTGTGTGTATTAATGTGACTGGATTGGTGATGGGAATTAAAACAAAACAAAATGCACTGTACCTTTATTAATTTAATATATTTTGTCCATCAAAATACACGTATTTAAACCTTATTCTTATTCCTGAAGATTCACCTATTAAACAAACTACACAATAAAAAAGCCTAACTACCTCAAATTGAAGTTCTCCCTGCCCTTTAAACAATGTCATTTGTTAGTTCATGGTGCTTGTTCCATGTTTCCTGTACCTGAGTCACGTGTCTGAGCAAATATAATTAGAGATGCTAAACACGGTGGTGCATGCTCCAAGCATGAGAATATAGAAAGTTTAGTGAGAACTGCGATGACCTTAGAAGTGTGAACACACAGTGTTGTGAGATCTCTCAAAGCCTACCTGTCAGTAGTCTACTTTCTAGTGCATGGCTTCTGTGGCTTTGTCAAAGCACTTGGCATTTACCTGTGATTATGATAATAAAAGGAAGCAACAAAGGGTTGAGAAATTAAAGTAAAGTAAAGAAACATTCATCCAAAGGGAAAATAATTTTATAATTCAGAGTTGTTTCATCTAGTCATAGTTAAGGAAAGATGTGAATGTAAAAATCAACAGCAACTTTTCTTTTCCTTCCTATCCATGAGAACCTTAAATATCTATTATTATTATTATCATCATTAAAAGAAATATCCAACATTTCCATAGATACAGGTCTTATGCTACATGATACAAGGATTACTTTGAGTCATGAAAGTAGCATTGAATTTGGAAAGAAAATTTTCATTTATTTGAAGTAATGTGTTCCTTTAAAGAATGTAAGGGAATGGCCATAATTTAATAGTGTTAAGAGCTCAACCAGAGTTAGGTTACTAAAATGAGAGCCTAATTTTTGTTTTATAATTATTTGCTTTATTATTTAAAACTGTTTTAAATTTCAATATATTTTGATCATCCCTTTTCCCTCCTCCAAGTCCTTCCATATCCTATCCCCCTATACTCACTTTAAATTCTTTCTGAAAATAAAAAACAAATAAAAATACAACAAACTCCCCAGAAGATAAAAAGAAAAAAACCTGAAACTACCCCCAAATGAAAACAAAACAAAGAAAAACTGCACCAAATTGTAACCAAATAAAAACATGTGTATGCATGCACATGTATTTGTGTACACACACACACACACACACACACACACACACACACACACACACACACACACCCCTGGGAGTTCATTATATGCTGGGAAGTTACTCATGAACATGAGCAATACTGTGGCGCGGCTGACAGACTCAGTGTCGTTCTACTGGAGAAAACGGACTTGCTCTTCAGCAGTGTTAGGATATACAGGGCTTGCTGTAGTAGGGGAGCTGGGTTCTGATGGTGTGATATTTCACTGACTTCTGTTGATTATATTCTTGTGCTTGTCTTTCCCTATTCTGGGGTCTCTGGTGTTGGATGTCCTGATGTTTGCTGGGTGTCCCAGGTTGGAGCAGGCCTTCCCAGGATGTAGGCAGAACTGTGGGATAATAAGTAGGGTTTCAATCCAAGATTGCAGGTGAGAGTGTGGACTGGAAGAAAGATCTGAGACATATGCTTCTGTCTCCTTCCTCTCTAACTTCCAGGACTCTTTGGACTTCTGGGAAGGTCTGGGTTATCAGCAAGACCTGCATCTCTTTGTGCAGTTTCCTCTCTTCTCTATCCAGGACTTTAGTTAGATTCATATGTGAGCAGGATTGGCTGAGCAATGTGAGATCCACAGACACTAGACGACTGGACTTGTGCTACAGGAAGTCTGTGCAAAAGCTCTGTCAGCAGGCTCCAGATGCTCCTCCTACCAGAAGTCCATAGTCACAGCATTTAATGTTAACAAACACTGAGGTGTTCCAGGGCCACCAGGCTGTAGTTCCCACCACTGCTGTGATGACTGGTAGCTTTCCCAGGGCACCAGCAAGGAAACTGCCTCCAAGGATAGTTTTCCAGTTTCCAGAGAGAAGTGGGTTGGGGGAAAATGTCTGTGGATCCTCCAGGTAACAAAGGGAATGGTCAATTTCCCTGACACATGGGCTGGGATCTGTGGAGAAACTCCTAGACACACCCATTACTGAAATCTGCAATTTTCATTCATCTTTCTTACTTATATCTTTAACTTATCAGTGTTATTTTCAAGTTCTTTTCTTGGTTGGTTTTATATAGGTTTTTTTTTATTGTCTTTCCATCTCATTACCATTTACACACTCTTGTCAAATGCTTGCCTCATCATGTGCTTTAGAAGAGTTCGTGCCAGAGTAGTGTGGCGTAGAACCAGAGATGGCACAGATGTTTTACTTGATCGTGCATCTTTCTTCACCAGGCGAACTAAGGAAGAAGAGATCCCCACATTGCAGTTATGACTTTAGGAGGTGAGAGTTGGGTGGTCTTCTTTTTCTTATATATCTCTTCTCCTTCATATATATTTCTTACTGAACTTTGAATTTAGAAACTAGCTAGCTTTGCATCCTCATAGCTAGCATCCTGGAAAGTTTATGCCAGACTCAAGAGTCAATGGTTCAATGTCTCCTTAATTTTATCTTATTTTAAAATTGTTGTGTGTGTGTGTGTGTGTGTGTGTGTGTGTGTGTGTTATACATGTGAGTACAATGACTGCTGAGACCAAAAAAGGATACTCAATCCCTCCGAGCCAGTGTTATATATATTGTAAGCTATCAGAAGGAACAGCAAGCATCCTTAACTGCTGAGCTATATCTCCAGTCTTCTCTATGGTTTCTTGAAGAGATTAGTTTTCCAGATTTCAGTTTCCTCCCTTTTCTAATTACTCTACAGAATTTAGTCTGTGTTTCTCACCAAGTCTCCAGGCTTCTGCATCACTTAGTAACTAGAAAATGTCTTCCTGGAAAATGTAGATCCACACCACAAATTTCATAATAGCTAACATGTTTCTGTTACATTTGAGGATGCCAAAAGTGCTGCTGCATTTTCTTTCCTACCCCATAGACCCACCTGGTAAATGCTAAGCTTGATTCTCATTCTGAGCTCAGCAACACCCCAGGGAAAATCCCTGGAGAAAATTAGCTCCCCAGGAAATCTGTCTTGAATTTCTTAACTTCTTAATTTGAGATAATTCTGAATTTACAAATTGCAAATACATTACAGGTAGTTTCCATAATCTTATATTGATATAGTTATAACCAAAAGTAATAAAATAAATTTAGTAAAACATAGAAATCCAGGCTTTCACAGAATTTGTTTCTAACAGCAGCTGCTAAGTGGCCCAGACTCCTGTCAACACTGACAGATAACACATATTTGCATTATGAACCTTGTTCTAAACAATCGCTGATGATCTGTCAGAGTCTCATTTGGAAGGATATTGTTCAGATACTTTGTAGACTAAGTGTAAATTTAGGTTTGTTTCTGCATTTCACAGGATTTATCTAAGGATGTGATTAGAAAAATAGACAGACTTAGAAAGGGGGCATATCAACAAGATTTCTTCAGTATGTGGTCTCTATTCTGTCTGATACATTTTAAAATGAGAGAGAGACAGAGAGAGACAGACAGACAGAGAGAGAGAGAGAGAGAGAGAGAGAGAGAGAGAGAATTAAGCCATACCAATGATTGATAGGATCATGGATCTGATAATTTTGTCTAGTGACATTGCTTATATTTACTGGAATGTTTACTAAAATTGAGTCAGTAAGATCATTTTATCTTCCACAGAGGGAAGAAAAATTGATGGACAAATACAGTGAAGTAGGGGTCATTATGGTTGTTATACCAAACACAAACAAATATGAAAGTTAATTTTGTTGTAAGTAAAGTAAAATCAAAATCAGTTCAAGCTATTCTGGAAAGATAGAGCACATAAAGCTAGGACAAAAGAACTTATCTATCTCGTCAATATTTACTGTTCACATACTGAAAGGAGAATACAAAGACGCTGACTTCAGTGACATTAGAAACTTTTTCATAATAAAGTACGAAATAAAGAATAAAATAACTTTCATAAACATAGTATATTCTATTCTGGTTCAAAAAGAGCTTTCTCCCAGGAGAACAAATTAGCATACAAGAAGTCAAGACATAGGTAAATATGTTAGAAATATAGGGAATTGAATTTTCTCATGCTAAAGTGTGTAGTTTAAATATAATTATGTGAAGATAGATCAGCCTCTCTGATGCAAGACCAGAGTGAGAGATAATCATTGCAAACCCGTGCTTAATATGAAGAATATATTAAAAGTGCTAAGTGGTAGGTAGGTAAATAGGTAGATAAATGACATGGATAGATAGGTAGGTAGATAGACAGACAGACAGACAGGAAGATATATGTCATCTACCAACCATCCATCTATGAATCTACCTGTATATTGATAGATAAGTAGATAGATAGATGATGCACATGTCATGTAGATGATAAATATATACATATATACATATATTTGAAAACATCTGCATAGATGATAAATGGATAACAAATAATTGAATGATAAAATATTTGCATATATATTTCAACACAATCTCAAGCTGGTGTGGATGTCTTTAAATGTTTTTTTGCTTTAGGAGGTAGAGGCTTGCTGATTAAATTGACCATGTGTGGAATTTATGGGTTGTAGGTTAGCCAGTTTATAGCCAGATTTCCTCTGTGCTTCCTAACAGCCAACACCAGCACCATAAATACCATTTGCAGTGCCACCTCTGTAACCTGTTTCTACAGCCAAACTTTCCTGCCTCTCAGGAACCTTATCCCCTTAAATCTTCCCACATCACAAATATAATAACTAGGATAGAGTTTGGATGCTTTTTAAAAATCCATAATATACAAAGAACTCAAGAAGTTAGACCGCAGGGAGACAAATAACCCTATTAAAAATGGGGTTCAGAGCTAAACAAAGAATTCACAGCTGAGGAATGCCGAATGGCTGAGAAACACCTAAAGAAATGTTCAACATCTTTAGTCATAAGGGAAATGCAAATCAAAACAACCCTGAGATTTCACCTCACACCAGTAAGAATGGCTAAGATCAAAAACTCAGGTGACAGCAAATGCTGGCGAGGATGTGGAGAAAGAGGAACACTCCTCCATTGTTGGTGGGATTGCAGACTGGTACAACCATTCTGGAAATCAGTCTGGAGGTTCCTCAGAAAATTGGACATTGAACTACCTTGGGACCCAGCTATACCTCTCTTGGGCATATACCCAACAGATGACCCAACATATAACAAAGACACGTGCTCCACTATAGCAGCCTTATTTATAATAGCCAGAATCTGGAAAGAACCCAGATGCCCTTCAACAGAGGAATGGATACAGAAAATGTGGTACATCTACACAATGGAATATTACTCAGCTATCAAAAACAATGACTTTATGAAATTCATAGGCAAATGGATGGAACTGGAAAATATCATCCTGAGTGAGGTAACCCAATCACAGAGAAACACAGGTGGTATGCACTCATTGATAAGTGGCTATTAGCCCAAATGCTTGAATTACCCTAGATGCACAGAACACATGAAACTCAAGAAGTATGACCAAAATGTGAATGCTTCACTCCTTCTTTAAAAGGGGAACAAGAATACCCTTGGGAGGGAATAGGGAGGCAAAGTTTAAAACAGAGGCAGAAGGAACACCCATTCAGAGCCTGCCCCACAGGTGACCCATACATATTCAGCCACCCAATTAGATAAGATGGATGAAGCAAAGAAGTGCAGTGCAGGCCGACAGGAGCTGGATGTAGATCTCTCCTGAGAGACACAGCCAGAATACAGCAAATACATAGGTGAATGCCAGCAGCAAACAACTGAACTGAGAACGGGACCCCCGTTGAAGGAATCAGAGAAAGGACTGGAAGAGCTTGAAGGGGCTCAAGACCTCATATGAACAACAATGCCAACCAACCAGAGCTTCCAGGGACTAAGCCACTACCCAAAAACTATACACGGACTGACCCTGGGCTCCAGCTGCATAGGTAGCAATGAATATCCTAGTAAGAGCGCCAGTGGAAGGGGAAGCCCTTGGTCCTGCCAAGACTGAACCCCCAGTGAACGTGACTGTTGGGGGGAGAGAGGTAATGGGGGGAGGATGGGAGGGGAACACACATAGAGAAGGGGAGGGGGAGGGTTTAGGGGGATGTTGGCCTGGAAACCGGGAAGGGGAATACAACTGAAATGTAAATAAAAAAATACTCAAGTTAATAAAGATGGAGGAAAAAAAAATAGCAAGGTTCCAAGGCATAACTTAGGCTTTTTGTTGAAATCAACTGTAAATGTCCATACCAGTTATTGAGTTTCAGAGAATATGCAGGACTTCTGTGCACAGTGTGGAGAAGACTTTTCTCAATGTATTTCTCAATATTCCAGTCTTACAGTGCCTTCATCCCTGTCTCAAAATCCAGTTATGGGTTTCAAATTGGACTCCATTCAATTTTCTGTTTTTTTTTAATGGAAGTTTAGCTTGGTTTTAAATATTTGAAGGTTGTCCAACATGTAAAGAAGTGGCATCCTTCAAAAATATTTCTCTTGGTTACATGATTATTAGGCAAAATAAAGTTCCTCACTTTAGGCTAATGTGGACTGTATGACTTCTGTTTATCATGCATGTGTGGTGTTACAAAGAAGGAAATAAATATATTTATGAGACTAAAAAATATTTGTATGCTAAAATAACTGAAAACCACTTACAGTGTAGAAGTAAATGCCAGAAATCCATTAAGTTTTACCATACTATCAACTAATTCCTACAGACTTCCCTGGATCCAACATAGCCTGTAAGCTATCTCAGCCTGTGTCAATACAGGAGTCTTTATCTTGTCACAAAATAATCACTTCTGATCACATTGCCTTTATAAATTTGCAATAAAATTTTTCTCTGTGCTACAAAATGACATAATGGAGAGATTCTGTGGTCTCAGAGTCTGCAGCACATCAGTTCTGGCCATTTGGACTTTGAGAGTCTCCATTGAAAAGTCAGATGCAATACTAGTAGGTCTGCCTTTATATGCTACTTTATTTCTTCCCTTTGCTGTATTTAACAGTCTTTCTTTACTCTATATGTTTAGTGATCTAATTATTTTGTGGTCAGGAAACTTTCTTTCTATTATAGTCTATTTGGTGTTCTGTGTTTCTTGTATCTTGATAGGAATCTCCTTGTTTAAATTTGGAAATTTTTCATTTATGATCTTGTTGAAATATTTTTGGGCCTTTGAGCTATGATTCTTCATCTGCTTCTAATTCTATTATTCTTAGTTTGGGTCTTCTCATTGCATTCCTAGTTGTTTTATGTCAGGAGACTTTGAGATTTAATGCTTTCTTTGACTGATCTATCTGTTTCTTCTAACACATCTTCAATGCCTGAGCGTCTTCTTCCTTTTGTATTCTGTTGCTGAAACTTTCCTCTGTTGTTCCTGTTTGGATTCTTAAATTTTTGATTTCCATAATATTCCCTCAGTTTCTGTTTACTTTATTGATTCTACTTCTAGTTTTAGGTTTTGAATAGTTTTATTCCTTCCTTTGCTCTGTTTGTTTGGGGTGTGTGTGGGGGGGGGCAGAGACAGAGACAGAGCGAGCGCGTGTGTGTTCTTGGATATTTTCAAGAGAATTATTTATTTTCTCCAATTTTCTGTTTCTTTGTGTCTTTTTTTTCTATATTTCATTATGGGATTTATTTGTTTTCTCTTTGCAGACCTATATCATCTTCATGTAGTTGTTTTTTAAAGTCTTTTCCTTGTGCCTCACCTATGTTGGAATATTCCGTACTTGCTGTTGTAGAACAGTTGGACTCTAAAGGGGATTTACTGCCTTGCTTGTTATTGATTTTTCTTTTATGATGATGTCCAGGCATATGGATTTGGAATGACCATAGATAGGTCTAAGTACTGACATATAGATTTTTTTCCTTTGGTGGGTAGGTATTTTGTTCCTTGGTTTCCCCTTCTGCTTTGAATTTCCAGAGAGTACAATGGCTCCTTTCCTGGCTTGCTTGGTTGATATGTTTACAGAGAACACTTACTGGTGTTAAAAGCTGGGGTAGTGGGATGAGTTTGGAAAGGGAAGGTTGGAAGTGAAGGTATTGTGATCTGTTGTGGATAGAGTCACAGAGTCCGAAAGGAAAGGGAGACCACAGCAGTCTTCCTATTACACAGTTGGGGAAGAGACTGGGGGAACTGATCTCAGAAACAGTAGAAGAGGCATGGTCCAATCATCATCCTACTTGTTGTCCTGGGAGGATCAGTGGTTGGCTTAGCAAGGGTTGCTTGATGGACTAGGGTGCTAGGAAAACCAATGGGTGGGAAGAGGGTGATTAGAAAAGGAGGTGATTTTCAAAGATCTCCTTTGTGTCTTGCATGGATGGGGACAGGGCAGAGCAAGGTTGACAAGGATGTTCTGCTACAGAGCTGGTAAGGAGACAGGGGACTTGGATCTGTGGGAAAAGAGAGAGAAGAGAAAGTTGCAGGCAGCCTGCCTGGTTTTCTCTCAGGCATGACCTATAGTTTAAAAGGGGATGCCTTCTGGATTTGGTGGTTGGGACACAGTGACCAACTGGAAGAAGATTAGGAAGAGATGATATGTGGTATCTATAAGACATGTGGGAAGGAAGATTGTTGGTGGTGTTCTGTTGCAGCACTGAAAACATGACTGGGAGTGTGGATTTGGAGTGGTGGAGAGAGTGAGTGGTACTGCTTAGCCCCTGTGTTTCCTGTGGCTACCTGATGGTGTTGGATAATGGGATCGGTGACTGGAAGAAAGGTTGGTGGAGAAGATCTTTGTGTTCCACTCAGGATGGTTTCAGAGAGAGAGAGAGAAAGAAGATCACAGAAGTTTTCTTGCTACAGAGCTGGGGACGAGACTGAGGGAAAGGGTTTTGGATCTCCAGAGCAATAGGAGAGATGTGGGTCTTCCTTAACCTACTTGTTTCCCTGAGAGAAGCCCTTAATTTAGCAGGCGGTGCCTGCTGGGGTTAGAGTCTTGAGCAAAGCAACAACTAGGGGAAGAACATAAAAAGAGAAAGAGTCATAGGATCTGGAGGAGACAGGGATGGAGGTAAGGGGCACATTTAAGTTTGCCACAGGTGTTCTGCTGCCGAGGGCTGAGTCCTGATGGGAGGGACTGGAGGACTGGATCTGGGAGAACAGAGAGAGAGGGGCGGGGTGGGGGTGGAGAGTAAGGTTTGCAGGCAACCTCACAGAAAAATCTATTTAGACCTACAACATGGGATAAATAGCAGGATAGGGTGATGTACTTAATACAGTTACTCAAGAGAGACTCCACACCCTGGACATTTTAGGACCCATATGCCTGTTTTAAAGCCCACCCGTCTTGAACCTCTATCAGTTCCTCTGATTTATATCAGTTCTCTATTATGATCCTGATTAGAGTTATGTTTATGGGGATTTTGCTGTGTATTACTTGGGTGACCTTAGAAGTGTTATCATTTTCTGAGATCCCACATAAACAATTAGAAAGTAATATTCGTTTTTTTTTTCTTTCCGGAGCTGAGAATCGAACTCAGAGCCTTGCGCTTGCTAGGCAAGCGCTCTACCACTGAGCTAAGTCCCCACCCCCTAGAAAGTAATATTCAATTTGAAGACTCTCCTCAATAGATGTTTCCCATTTGCATGTGGTATGTTGGATCTGGGCTTATATAACATTATTTTTTGTTAGTAAAAATTGTGACATCATGACATGTTGACTCTCACATGTCTGTATTCTTGGCTCATATTTGGTCTCTTCTTTCCCTCTTGCCATCTCCCCTCGGCTGCTCCTATGCTCTCAGGCCACATGCATGCTATTTAGAGAGATTTTTGCATACAATGACAGTTCTTTGCTCTCTGGAGCTCAGACTGAATCAGGAAAATTTATATTTGGTTTGTATGAAAAAGAGACAGCAAATTATAAGTTACATTTTAAGTTTATGTATTCATTTTCCTTTCCATTGTATTTGATTATTTGCATTTATGCTAAAAGTGTTTGTGCTGTGTGTGTGTGTGCATGCATGTGTGTGTGTGTGTGTGTGTGTGTGTGTATGTTTTATACTTTAAATATGAAGGAACTAAATCATGACACACAGAAGAAATGACTGAATTACTTGTAAGCCACATAGTTGAAATCTTAGAAAAAATAAAGAGTTTCATGCAACTCTTGAAATAAGAAACATTTTATCTGAGCAGAATTGCATCAAGTCAGCAAGAACTTGATGTGAAGGGATACATAATGCCTTCTCTTTCCTCCTGTCTTGTTTTTTCTTCTCTTTGGTTCTTTCAACTCAAATATGCCCAGCCCATGAGCTCAGTGGCTCTGGATCCTCAAATGTAGAATTTAGGAAAAAATCGGTCTACGGGAATTAAGGGTTCAAGAGCAAGAGCCTCTCTAACTGTACCAATCACCAAAGATTAGACCATACCTTTCAAACGAGGACTGGGTATTAAGTTCATAATTTGAACTAGTTGAAGTAAGGGTACAAATTTGAAAATTAAGAAAGCAGAAAAGCAAAGGAAAAATCAAGAGCACTATGCCAGCTACCAGAACATCAGAGCTCCCCATGGTCATTCTCAACTCATACACTTCTTTTTGTGCATGGAAGAAGACCCTGTTAAATGTCAAAAATATGTTTGCAAATTCTTCCCTTTTCCTGATCATCCCCGTAATCTCTGACATAACACAAGATCCTTGAGGATATGGATAAGTCAAGGTCCACATTTAAAGGAAATTGCCATCATAATTTCACAGGAAAAATTAGGAAATTGTAAAGAGAAAATGTTGACATGGCTTTGCAATGTCAGGCTTTGGGTTATCTTGATTTTACTTCATCTATTTTATTATCTGTATTAAGCCAAGTATGCTACAGATCATGTATACTTTCTTAAGTCTAAATATCTAACCCATTCATACAACTGTGAAGAGAGACTTCTATCCATGAAAGACTATGACAGCATTGTAGATAGTACTACAGAGGTTTCTGGTTGTTTGGGACAGAAGTGACTTCTTCCTCCTCTTCTTCCCTTTCTCCTTTCTCTCTCTCTCTCTCTCTCTCTCTCTCTCTCTCTCTCTCTCTCTCTCTCTCTCCACTCTCTCTCTTCTCTCTTCTAGACTCCTCTTTGCCTCAATTCTTAACTCCAAAACCTATGTTAACTTAACCTGTAAACTTTCACCTTCATGACCATGTTTAGCTCGTCCTTTCTGTCAACTAATACGTATTTACCTCCTTCAGTTGCCATGTAAAGAAACATGGAAGACAGGGTTTGGGGAGACATGGAACAAAATGTAGGAAAGATGAATCTGCTCAGTAGATATGATATTTAATATGGTAACTATACTAATATTTTACTATGTTGATATATCTGTATTCCTCATACAAAACCATGATAAGCATCTGAGAGAACAGATACACTAATTAGCTTAATTTAGCAAGTAGAGTGTGTCTATATCAAAAGATCATGTTGTAAGTCAGGAGTGCACTCAATTACTTGTCAACTAGAAAAGAACTGTAAAATGTAAACAATAAGAAAGAAATAATGTCAGAAAAGAGGGTTATAAGTATCATACATAAAAATTTCAGACAAATGAAAATTTTAAGACAAATAGATCAGAAAATAAGATGGGAACTAAGTTTCTCAAGTGAAATTCTGCTGCTCCTTGAACCAAGCATCACAAAAGCAATTATCATATAATTTGTTGATTTCGATCCCAAGTGAATGTTTGCCAAACACTCCCCATCACAGATCTCTTGTGCATTAAATATTTATGCCCAAGCTGTTTCATGGAAATCTTGAGCCTATACTTTGCTTTTAGAATTAATTTATTTCTAAATTTTTTAATGCAATGTAATTAGCTGAATTGCTCTTAGAATACAATCACTTGTTGTCTATTTGAATAGTTAATCACGGCTTTGTGGGAAAGTGACTGGCTTATAATCATCTACACGTCTGTCATACTCTTTTTGGGTAGAACAGTATTGAGTTCAGTGTCTAGTTAGAAGGAAGCACATTAGTGGCAGCTCCCTGACTTAGTCTTAGTCCTCTATTGACTGGAATCAAGGATCAAAATGTACAGTTTTAGAAATGTCCTTTGCAACTAGTTAAATCAACGTAACTGGTTAATTAACACATTGGGGGGAGGACAAGACTTGACACAACCTTGACCCAGGTTAGTCAGATGGCGCAGTTTTACTTTCTCGTTGCAGACAGTTGCCACATTAGATGACACAGTGTCTGGGAAATTCCCTTACACTTCCCATATATTTTTATATCTTTTAAAGATAGGCCACAGGTTTTCCTAGGCTCATTCACTTTTGTGACTCCAATCGTCCCATTTGCATGAAGATTTCTGATTTGCAAGACTGTTTATCACACAATTCTTCCTTCCTGAATTTTCACAAGGCATGGTGACAGTACATCTATTTTACACCTTATGGAATGAAGTTCAAATGAGGTTATTTCTTGGCTGAAAGCTACCAATTTCAAACCTTTGTAGGCAGAGCTGCCATCCTGTATCCATCTCCTTTCATTTCTGACCTTATTTTAAAAATGACCCTTTTGTTTCTGACCCCTTTGAACACTATAATTTATCTGCACTCAACCAGGTGATCTGTGATTCTTTCCCCCTTCAGAGTCGGGCTTCAGAGTGTTCTTTGACATGTTCAAGTTCAATCAGAAGATTGACCATGTCCAGGAGCAGGTCTTCAATGGCTCTGCCTTCTTGATCTTTAAGAAACATAGGAGGGGATGTTGAACGACAGCTAGGCTCTGTGTCTCAGACTATCTTTGCCCAGGAGTCAGTCTCATATGCCGCTTGGCTTGTGTTTTATTCCTCAGCTATGCTACGAAAAAAAAACCTCAAAGATGGGTGTGTCTGATATGACACTTTTTTTTTTCTGTACCAGTGTTCCTGAGGTGGGGTTATAGCTTAGGAAATGGCTTACCCAACCAGCAGATAACAGCTAATTCTAATTACAGAAGGGGAACGGCAATTTCTATTTCTTTTCTATATTTTTCTTCTATGCTAGACAATATATTAAACAATTTTATAGCCACAAATCCATTTAAATCTCCAAAATGCTTTGTCAATAAAGATATCATTTATCACTTGTTAAAGACACCACATATCAAGGATAGAGAGATGAAGGCTAAAATGAAATTGAGTTCAGGTACAAGTCTCTAACATGCCTAGGGTGGGCCTTATCAAGGCTCACTCAGTAAGTTTGAAATCATTGATCCATCAAAATTTTCTCATATCTCCAATTAGTCTTCATTTGTCAATCTAGTATTGTGTTTGTCTTAGTTTTGGTTCCCACTGTTGTCCTAAAACACCATGGCAGGAGCAACTTGGGGAGAAATGGGTCTAATTCAACTTCTATGTCCACAACACATTCCAAGATGGAGGAAACTCAGGGCAGGAACTCACACAGTGTAAGTGGAGGCAGGTGCTGATACAGAGACCATGGAAGGGTGCTGTTTGCAGGCTTGCTCTCTGTGCTTGTTCAGCCTGATTTCTTACAGTACCCAGGATCGCCAGCCCAGAGATAGTACCACCATATGAACTTGGTCTTCCAGCGTCAATCCCCAGTCAAAAAATGTACCACAGGTTTACCAAGAGGCCAGACTAATGGGGCTATTTTCTCAGTTGATGTTCTCTCTCTGTCCTAATGACTCTTAATGTATCAAGTTGATATAAAACCAGACAGCACAGTGGTGGATACAAACATGCCACCTACTTTTTCTTCTTTCTTTTTTTTCTGCAAAATAACAGACATGTCTGCAAAAGAAGTCTGTCAACTTTCTAAATTCCCACAAACCAAAAAGTAATAAAGAAAGCCAATAGCATTGTCACTCACTCTACTCTTCGGGCAGATAATTCAAGCCGTCAAGAAAATGCAGTTTCTACTGAAGAATGTATTGGACATGGCCTTTTGGATCCACACTGGCTTTCAGTGTTCTCTAGTACAGATCTCTCTCTCTCTCTCTCTCTCTCTCTCTCTCTCTCTCTCTCTCTCTCTCTCTCTGTCTCTCTCTGTCTCTCTCTCTGTCTCTCTCCTCCCTCCTCCTTTCCTCATCTCTCTGTCTCTCTCTGTCTCTCTGTCTCTGTCTCTGTCTCTGTCTCTCTCTCTCTCTCTCTCTCTCTGTCTGTCTCTCTCTCTCTTTCTTTCTTTCATTAATCATTCCTGTCATTTACATTTCAAGTGATATCCCCTTACCTGGTTACCTGGTTACCTTCCATAACACTCCCCATCCCATTCATCCTCTCCCTATCCCCTTGTCCTCTATGAGGGTGCTTCCCCTTCCACCAACCCAACAGCATAGTGGGAACCTGGAGCTGGAGCACTGGGACATCAAGATGAAGAGCCTCCCCTCCTGTTGATGCCAGACAAGGCAATCTTCTGCTACATATGTATCTGGAGCCATGGATCCCCTCCCTGTATACTTCGTGGTTGGTGATATAGTCACTGCAAACACAGGGGATGATCAAGGGAGATAGAGGGAGGGGGTACCGGGGAGGGAGAGAGGGAGGGAGGGGTAAAGGGGGAAGGATCACATATTGGAGGGAACTGGAGAGAGGTACAGAGGGTTAGGAATTCAAATAAAAAATATGTAGCAGTGAGGGTAATGGACCTGGGGATACATAGCCAGTGGAGGGTCCCAGATGTCAGAGAAGCAAGAGGATGCCAGGACCCAAGGGGGATGTCTAGCCAAAATGCACAGCAGAAGGAAGATAGAACCTGTAGAGACTTCCCTCCAGTAGATAGGCATGGCGTCCAGTTGAGGAATGGAGTAACCACACAAACATCTCCAAGTTTTTAACCCAGAAATATTTCTGTCTACTACACATCTGTTTGGCATGCCATTGAAGCTCGTTGATAACTTTGGAAACTTCATTGTCTACTTTTGGTTCCGTGGGAGAGTTCTTCTCAGCCTCACTGGAGATGCTTGAGATAAACACGAAAACAAACTCCCAGAACTGAAACTATGACCTTAGATTTTGCAACCAGGAGAACATCAACTGAGATAATAAACTTACATTCTTGAAGTTTCCATGGTCTTAACTCATTACATACTAATTAAAATTTTCAGTTTCTTCTTGTTGCCTCTTCCTACTTTCCAGAGTGATCATTTCTGACCTTGCCTCTGAAGGCAGGCAGATAAATACTCTAATTACTTGGTTTATCTCCATGAAATCCCCACCCAGCAATTAATGCCTATGACAACTACATGTGGGGAAATGTTCTCTAAGGCAATATTTGCTTATTTGTCTATTCTGTGGAGTTTTAAGACAATATCATTTCTCAGGGCACATGTATGATGAACAAGCCTGCTAATTAAGATGCAGCTGGTACATCAATAAAACATCACATGGAGATAGCACAAGGCATGAGGATGTGAAGGTCCCACTGTTTGGTAAAATCCTGATTGTAACTTTATTTTCCTTAATAGTCTTTTGATATTCCCTAAAATATTAAATTAGTGTTAGGAACATAAATACCCAGGACCTCTATAAAATCAGCACTGAAGCCAGAGTGGATGTCACAGCTTATGGTTAGAATTTCATGTCTGATTTCTTCCTACAACATTGGGTGGAAGTTGGTTACAATATGCAGTATTTTATTGTTCTTGTTTGTTTTGGTTTTTGTTCTGTTTCTTTGGGTAAGGTGGTTAGCTCATGCTGACCTTAAATTGCCTATATATCCAAGTGTGACCCTGGAATCATTGTCACTATAAAATAATCACTATCTATTTGTGATTTACTATAATATAATCTGTGCTTAGAACATTCAATCTCTATTACATTAAATGGCATTTGTTCAGTATCTCCTTTCTCAGATTTTTTTAAAATCATGATGGAATGTTGAAATTTGTCCATATAATTTTTCTGCATCAATTGAGCTTACAAATCATTTTTCCCTTTATTAAAAATTCTACGTATCCTTGTTATATGTTGTAGTACCTTTTGGATACATGCTCAGGGGTGGTATAGCTAAGTCCTCAGGTAGTACTATGTCCAATTTTTGAGGAACCTCCTGACTGATTTCCAGAGTGGTTTGTACCAGCTTGCAATCCCACCAACAATGGAGGAGTGTTCCTCTTTCTCCACATTCTCACCAGCATCTGCTGTCTCCTGAGTTTTTTATCTTAGCATTCTGGCTGGTTTGAGGTGGACTCTCAGGGTTGTTTTGATTTGCATTACCCTGATGCCTAAGGATGTTTAACATTACTTTAGGTACTTCACAGCCATTCCATATTCCTCAGCTCAGAATTCTTTAACTCTGTACCCCATTTTTTAAATAAGATTATTTGATTCTTTGGAGTCTACCTTCTTGAGTTCTATGTATATATTGGATATTAGCCCTCTATCAGATGTAGACTTGATAAAGATCTTTTCCCAATCTGTTGGCTGCTGTTTTGTGTGTCCTTTGCCTTACAGGAGCTTTGCAATTTCATGAGGTCCCATTTGTCGATTGTTGATTTTATAGCATAAGCCATTGTTGTTCTAACCTGGAAATTTTCCTATGTACCCATGTGTTCAAAACTTTTCCTCACTTTCTCTTCTAATAGTTTCAGTGTATCTGGTTTTATGTGGAGGTCCTTGATCCACTTGGACTTGAGCTGTGTAAAAAAAGATAAAAATGGATCAATTTGCATTCTTCTGCATGCTGACACATGCTCCACTATGTTCATAGCAGCCTTATTTATAATAGTCAGAAGCTGGAAAGAACCCAGATGTCCTACAATAGAGGAATGGATACAGAAAATGTGGTACATTTACACAATGGAGTATTACTCAGCTATTAAAAACAATGACTCATGAAATTCTTTTTTCTTTAATTTTTTGATATTTTATCTATTATATTTCAAATGTTGTCTGCCTTTTCACCTCTCTCATATGCTCTTTCCCCATCCCCTACCTCAATAAAGCCCCACCCAACCACGCCCATCCCAATGCCCTGATGTTCATATATTGGGGAAATGATCCTTCACAGGACTAAGGGCTTTTCCTCCTATTGATGCTGGACAATGCCATCCTCCACTACATATGTGGCTGTAGTCATGGGTCCCTCCATGAGCATTCATTTGTGGGTGGTTTTCTCCCTGGGAGCTCTGGTGGGCCGTGGTTGGTTGATACCATTGTTCTTGTTGCAAACCCCTTCAACTTCTTCAGACATTTCTCTAACTCCTCCATTGCAGTTCCCTTATTTAGTTCAGTGGTTAGCAGTGGCTTATACTCTAGGATCAAGAATAAACAAATGGGAACTCATAAAATTGCAAAGCTTCTGTAAGGCTAGATCCAGATAAAAGCAGAGGCAGATGCTTGCAGCCAAACATTGGACTAAAAACAGGGTCCCTAATGGAGGAGTTAGAGAAATGACTGAGGTAGGTGAGCGGAATTGCAACCCCATAGGAAGAACAAAAATATGAAACCAGACCCCACAGAGACCCCAGGGACTAGACCATCAACCAAAGAGTACACAGGAAAAAACCCATGGCTCCAACAGCATATGTGTCAGAGGTTGGGTCTTGTTGGTCATCAATGGAAGGAGAGGCCCTTCGTCCTGTGAAGTCTTGATGCCTCAGTGTAGGGAGGGGGCAGGAGGGGAGGGTAGGTGATGGAGGAGCACCCTTATGGAGGCAGGAGCTGGGGGTATGGGATGCAGTGTTTCCAGAGGGAAAACCAGGAAAGTGGACAATATTTGAAATGTAAATACAGAATATCCGATAAAAGAAAAGAAAAAGAAAAAAAAATCCTATGTAAGACATTATTTGTTTACCTGTTATGTCCTAGGTAGAAATCTACTTGAACAACATATGTGCTCCTTTGATTGTGCTATTCAGTCTGTTGCATTTATGTCCGGGTCATTGAGCTGTAATTTTCTAGACTTTCCTCACATGATTTGAATTGCTTGGAGCCCTAGCCTCACAGCATGAGTTTCACAGTAGTTCATCCTTAAAGGTTAGAAGTTTGGGAAACATAGAGTCTGATCTCTTTTTAATATTAGTGAAATTCCCAGTAAAGCCGTTTCACAGACTGTTTTGGGAAAGGTCGGATCTTTCAGTAAGTTATATATTTTATACGGATTTATCCATTTCATTTGGATTATAAAATTAGTGGTCTGTAATGACTTTTTTCTGCATCTATGGTCGTATTTCTTTTACCTAATTTTCATTCTGATTATATTTATTTGAATTTGACTTGATTCACATTAACTTCAGTCAAGTTAAAGGTTTAGAAATATTGTCTGCTGACAATATTTAAAATCTTTTGTTTTTAAAAATGCTTCATTTCTATTTTCCCCCTGATTTTTCTTACATCTGTTTTTGTTCTCCCCTTGGGGTTCTTTCTTTCTTTGCATTAAGTGATCTTAGTTGGATTTTTTTTAACTTCCCTGATATATAGTTTACATTGTTTGGTTGAAAGCAATGACTTTCCTCTGTCTTAAACTGATTATTTCTTGTTACAAATTCACCGTCTTTTCTTTCTGAATTGCCTAAACTATTGCAACTTAGGCTTTGATAATGTTTATCTTAGTTTTTAAAGATATAATTCTATTATATTAATCTTCATTATTTCTTTCCTTTAAATTCTCCTATATACCCCTTCTGGCTCTCTTTGAAATTCATAGTCTCTTATTTAAATTAACTGTTACTATGTTCATATTTGTATGTGCCTATATATGTATATATTTTAAGGAATATGTATGAATATATATATTAAGGAATATATATGAATAGGTATATTCATAAAATATATTCATATATTCACACACATATATTGCTTAATGCAACCTGGTCAGTCTGAACAATGCTGCTTGTATACATGCTTTCAGTTCTGATTATTTAGAAATGGAAAATCAACTGGAGCGTTCTCTCTTGAGAAGGACTTTTATCCCACTCTGCGTTCCCGAGCTGTTCATAGTTCTTTGAGTCAATCTGAGGCTTGTAGACTTTTTTTCTACTTTGACATGTCTGTTATTTTCATTCTGGTTCAATTCATGTATTGGCATTCACATTGTTAAGATTTCATGGGTAAATCTGTTCATATTACTGCATTTTTCTTGGTCAGTTACATATATAATTACATCAGATTTTTTCTCTTTTATTTTTGACTTCTTCCAGGACTCATGGATGACTGAGGAGTATATTGTCGATTTTATGGATTTTTTCTCCAATTGTTTATTTCCATTTTCATATCATTTTCATCACAAAGGATTCATGTTATGATTTTGATCTTTTGAAATTTATTAAAATGATTATTAATTGATTTATGCCTGGAAATGGCCATGCACTATTTCTTTGACAGTTCTGTTAGTATTTAAGAAGTGTATGTGTTTCCTGTTAGATAGGATGTTTCATATGTGTTTTGCAAGTCCAGTTGTTTTGCTGCTCAAGCTTAATGCATCCTTACTGATTTTCTGCCTAAAAATTCACATGACAGGTGAACACTGAAGCCTTTTAATATGTTTCTACCACTATCTTCACTGCCTTCTATTCATACTTGTTTTATATATTTAAGTGCTGGCATATGTCCTAGGAATTTATATATTTAAAACTTTTATAGTGAGTTGACAATCTGATTTCTTTAGAATTGTCTGGTGAACATGTTTTCTCCTGTAACATATTTTGGCTAAATTTATTTTTCTTCAACCTTGTTAGTTTGCTTTTTCATTGCATAGGAAAAGAAAAACTTTTATTCATCCATATTGAGCCTTGTGTCCATAAAGATCCAGTTAATTTCATGTAGGCAGAGAACAAATGTCTCTTCTTTTCCTTTATAACCTAATCAACTGTCTTATAACTTTGATTGAAGAATTTAATTTATTTATATTTAAAATAATCATGGATAAGGAAAGATATCTTGTACAGTTTAAGCTGTTTAAAAATCTTTGAAGTTCAGGTTCCTGAAGCATGCATATTTCCACAATATGGGAATCTTCAGTTATTAATTATTTAAATAGTCCTTTCCCTGTTTTGATACTACCTTCTTGTTTCAAGGCTCCCATAATCTATATATTAGTTAGTATGGCAGCTCTTAATTGTTATAACCAAATGTTGAAGGCACTAAGTTAAAGTTTTGGACTTGGTGCTCTTTGACAGGTATTATCCAGTGCACGGGAGCTTGGAAGGAGTCATCGCCATGTTTAGAAACACGTAATAGAGCATACCCTGTACCACATGCTGGGATGTAAAGATGAAAGAGATCAGCACCAGTCATCTATCAAGGCTGCCCCACTCATGTAATCTCTTCCACTAGACCTCACCTTCATATCTATCCCCTATCCATAGAATCCAAGGTCTTGGCCCAAACCTTTAACTCATTAGGTAGCATCATTGGAGATCTAATAGTATAGTTAAAATCAAAATGAAAAAAGTAGTATAATTAAAATCTAATAGTATAATTAAAGAGACTTTTGATTCCATTTTGCTGTCAAATGTGTTTTGAAATAACATTATTATTTAATCACTATTTTAAATATATATTTCTGAATTCCTTAGGGCTCTGGACATGATAATTTAGTGTTTATTTTTCTTTAAGTAGAAGTATCTATGGTCATGAATCCAGTTTATTGACAATGCAACATGTCATGGATTTAATTCAAAATAAATCATGAATGATCATATTTAACCAGATATGTCTACAGATAATGCCATATCCTTGAAATTTAAGGAGTTGCTTCTACAGTTTTGGTTCCTTGCCTCATTGTTCTGACTTTTGGGGGTATAAAGAAAGATAAGGGTCTCTTGGTCTTGACTTAATCTTCTCACCATGCATGCTATGTCTGCCCAGGTGCTACAATATGTCTTAACTCACAATAACTACAACTCTATACGAAAATCCTCAATGTCTCATCATATTAACTGTATGCCCAACTAATTATTCTTCTTCTAAGTCTCCCGTTGCTTCTATGTCCACTGTTGAGGCAGTCTGATCAGTCGCTAACTTTATGTCCATAGGAAATATTACAGTGAGAACTCATTTATGGACAAGAAGTTTGTACTACACAAAAATATTTTTTGAGAAAAAGGGAATATTACACTATAAATCTGTCACATAAAAGTGATTTCCGATTTCTGTCTTCACTCGGATGCATCTGAACAAGAAATATTACCTTTCTTCTATGTACAGTGTTCTCTAACTGTCCTGTTTGTATGTTTAATGACTATATTTAATGACAAAGCTAGCAAAGGGATGACAAATGAGAATGCAGGCAGCTAGAGATACTGATAGATATAGAAGGTAAGAAATCATAGAACACAAACACACACACACACATACACACATATGCATACACACACACACACACGCACACACACACTAGCACAGCTAAGCTTCATAGTGTTCTCTTACCACTAAAAGCAATAATTTGCTTTATTACAGTATAATCCATTCATGAAACTGACCAGGTGACCCAGACTTTTAGAGTAGGAGTGTCCACCTCTTCACATGAAGCTTCACATTAAATTTGGCTGGAGACTTATATGTGAATATACCATGCCAAATATTGAGACATGGCAAAACACATTTTTAAGAAGCAGAAAGAAGAAAGAACTTATTGAAAAATCTGAAAATGTGTAACTATTTTCAAATTCTAGGTAGCGAATACAGTCCTGACAAATAAAACTGAAATAGTTATAGCTTATAGGAAATCCAGGATTTTCTTTTGCATCCTCATTTAATTTTGCACATTTTAAAATTGTTTACACCAGCAAAATATTATGATATCAAAGCTGAGACACTGTCCCATATAGATTTATTTCTCTTTATATTCTGCTCTCCTTGTCCACTACATAGGAACTCTTGCAGTGCTATGTTGGGAAATTTTATGTCTTTGCAGATAAATCAGTTGTTTTGGGACAGTGTGTTCATATCCACAGCTATAATTATAGATCTCTTTCTCTGGTTAGCTGTAAGAGTTTTGCTTTGTTAAAAAAAGGAGGGGGGCTTTTGTTGTGTTTTGAAGTGTGGCATGTGGGAATTTACCTGTCTGAAGCTCACTCCATATGGCTGAATCTTTTTATTTCATCAGATTTAGAATTCTTTCAGTCACCATATTTTCAAATATTCTTCCTTCTCTTTTATGACTCGCCTTTGAGAATTGTCTAGTAGAAATGATGGCCTTTGCTTTCCTACACATCCCTGAGTTTTGCTCATTCTCTTTCCTCTGTTCTCATGCACACAAATTAACCCCTTAGTCAACTTCTCTTATTTTTATTCTCTTCAAACCAAATATATAAAATCTTTATTCTCTACTCTTTTTCTTGAAATTTCTTTAATTAAATGATTTCCCTCAATTATGCTTTCATTTTTTTTCTTTCCTGCAGATTGTTGATACAATTCTTAATTAGTTTAAAAAACCCTTATGATAAATTGAATACATTATTACTTTATATCTGATACCAATTTCTTATTAGATGATCCCATCATCTAATTTGGGGTACTTTTGATATGCTGAACCAGAAGCTAGATCTATAATCTATGCTGTTTTCTTGCTTATGATCCTCCTACCGCAGCAATCAGAGTGCATGAACCACTAGGACATGCCAGCATGTTTGATGGCAACATTGTATTCATCTTTGTCTGGACATGAGCTAAGATTTTTTAAATACATACTACAATCCTATGTCATAGTTCTTAACATAGTGGGTATATTTTTAATTTTGTACATTGTATCTACTATACTATCAGATTC
Source organism: Rattus rattus (assembly GCF_011064425.1). Lineage (NCBI taxonomy): Eukaryota > Metazoa > Chordata > Mammalia > Rodentia > Muridae > Rattus > Rattus rattus. Next base: position 199,689,703 of record NC_046154.1, read on the forward strand.
AGTTTAACATGGACATTTTCTGACCTCCATGGGTGTAAGTCCAAGAACAACTTCATTTTTAGATCCCATGAATGGTTATTTTGATATCCTGAGTTTATTCACTACTATGTCAACCATGCCCAGGTAATGTCTCCACGTGTTGCTGTGCCTGTGAGAGCTGTTCACAGCTCCCACTGCATCCTCCTGATTGGCATTGAAAAGGAACTTAAGATACTGAAGCTTCTGTCCTTGGACACACATTTTTACTGGGTCCTTTTTCATCCCTATAAACCAGGATTATGAATCTTTCAATAGGTTTGACTAGGTTTGCCTCATCACCTAAGAATTTACCATACAAGTACAAGTAACAGAGTTCAAAATCCAGTACTATAGGAAAGGCTGGGCATGGTAATGAGTAAGGTATGCTTTTGCAAGGAAGTCAAAGGTGGTTGGCATGTAGACACCTGAGGAATGTTACTAATGTGTTCTGAACTACAGAGACATAGTCACACCTATACCATAGGGGTGTGTGTGTGTGTGTGTGTGTGTGTGTGTGTGTGTGTGTGTGTGTGTTTGTATACACACACGACACACACAAACACAAACACATACATATGTACATACATACATACATACATACAGACAGACAGACAGACAGACATACCACACACACACACATACACACACACACACACACACACACACACAAAGAGTAGGAGAACCAGTGTAGAGGAAGAACATCTCTTCTTCACAGTTGCAACATGACTTCTGATGTGCTCCCTTGTTGGTGGCGTAAGATGTTTCTGTTGCTTTGAGGAGTGTTCTTGATCAATCCAGAGGCTTGAGACTTAGACTAGGAGGCTTGGACACACTGAGGCTAGACAACTGACTTTGTACGTTGAATAGGAAAGCTCTAGACACTCCGGGTGTTGGAGCTTAAAACATCTCACACTCTTAGCACTTTGTTTGTTTTTTTTCCCTTTGTAATGTGAGGAAATTCTAGTGTTTAGCATTGATGCTTGAGAACAAAAATGGCTTATACCCTGTTCAGACAAGAACTATGAAACAGGCCTTTTGATATGATTCCTATGTTCTAATAAATTTTTATCTCCAGGGACAAAAAATCAAATTAGAACATAATATTGCGTGATAGTTTCTATCGATTATATTTGACAAGTTATTATAAGGGAAAGATGAGCTACAAAAACTGTCTTATTTTAAATCATGGAAAAATATAGGTGAAGACAGACCAGAAGTCAGTGGAATTTTTGAGTTTCAAGAGGTGCCTGGTTTTCAAAGACCAATGTAAAATTGAAGTGAGAAAAAGCTTTTGGCAAAAACTAAATCTGCAACAGGACTGTCAGACCTACTGTTGAATCAGCTTGAATAGAGGGAGTATAGCAATCTGGAGGTTTTATTCCTTGAGATAAGGGTGTTCCTTTTTCTTTTTGCTATATACCTTTAAGAACAATGCTGTTGTTGGTTACTCTGGCAAGGCACAGAGATGCCATTGTAGGCTTTGAGACTAAAAAAAAATAATATTATAGAAATTAAAATTTTTCACCTATTTAAAATTTTTTGTTGGACATCTTTTTATTTACATTTCAAATGTTATCCCCTTTATTCCCTTTAGAGCCACCCACCCCTTCCCATCACCTCGTCCTGACATCCCCTACACTGGGGTCTCCAGCCTTGGCAGGATCAAGGGCTTCTCCTCCCTTTGGTGCCCTACTCTGCTACATATGCAACTGAAGCCTTGTGTGCTCTTTGGATTGTGGTTTAGTCCCTGGGAGCTCTGGTTGGTTGGTATTGTTATTCTTATGGGCTGCAAACTCCTTCAGCTCCTTCAATCCTTTCTCTAACTCCTCTATTGGGGCCCACATTCTCAGTTCAATGACTGGTTGCAAGCATTTGCCTCTGTATTTGTCATGCTCTGGCAGAGCCGCTCAAGAGACAGTTATATCAGGCTCCTGTCAGCATGCACTTCTTGGCACCAGCAATTTTGTCTGTGTTTGGTTGCTCTATGTGTATGGGCTGGATCGCCAGGTGGGGCAGACCCTGAATGGCCATTCCTTCAGTCTCTTCTCCAAACTTTGTCTCCATACCTCCTCCTATGAATATTTTTGTTCCTCCTTCTAAGAAGGACTGAAGTATCTATACTTTGGTTGTCCTTCTTCTTGAGCTTCAAGCGACCTGTGGATTGTATTTTGGGTAATCCAAGCTTTCTATTCAGTTTCATGTTATTATTTCACATTTCATCCTTTCTAGTAGAAGAAAACCAATGTGTATGAATGTGTGTGTGTGTGTGTTTGTGAGTGTGTGTGTGTGTGTATGTGCCTGTGTACGTGTGTAACATGTACCTGAGGATGTGGGTGAATGGGTGTCTCCTTAAGAATGTGCATGTTCTCAGAGTCAACTTTTCTCTCATGTACCCAGTGCTGGTGACAAAGCAATAAACAACTATGCTCAACATGTTACTTCAGTTCTGGAGACTTGAATTCAGATTCCCGTTCTCGAAGGTCAAGTACTCTTAACCTGTGAGTCACCTATTCAGCTCTAAGGAAACTTCTCAATCAGTTCAAGAGTCCATGCTTTCCAGAGAAAATCAGGAATTCATTTCACAGTGACCTTCCTCTTTAACTGAGAAAGTGCTTCTCCTGCCTACAATGATCTTGACATCTTCAGCCAATAGTTAGTTGGTCGTGCTAGCTTTATCATCCTTGCTCCATGTCCACAGCCAATATATTAGATGGCTAATATGTTTAACCTCATATATAATTTAAGAATGAAACCTTCTTCAAGACACCAAGTGAGTATTTACACTAACCAAGGTATAAATTAAAGCATTTCTGAATGAAATCAATGGAGCTCCCCTTGCTTTTGACAACCAAAATTTAAAATCCTCTTGGTTCCCCTATACTATTTGCCTGCCTTACTCTTCAGCCAGTTAAACTCTTTGTCTTTTCCTAAGACACTTTTAGGAGTTTCTCCCTCCATCATGTCCTTGCTCTTCCTCTTGCTCATCCTGGAAACATTCTTTTCTTTGTTTCTTGTCACAGTCTCACTGCCATTTCTAGATTTACCCCCTTCCTTCAGCATAGATGCTCCCTACTCCAAAAACTTCTGTCACCTTTCCTTATAGACAAGCTAAATTGTCTTGAAAAAAATATGAAGAATAATTTTTCTTGAATTTGTGTTTCATTGAGCAAAATAGTATGATAGTCTGAATGTATCATATTTCTATTTAAAGAATCTTACACAATTACTTTGTAAATCAAAGAGAAGTAAGCTGTGTGATGGTGGTGCTTGCTTTTAATCTCAGCACTTGGGAGGCAGAGGCAGGTAGATCTCTGCTTTAGAAACCAGCCCAGTCTACAGAGCAAGTTGCAAGACAACCAAGACTACCCAGAGAATCCTTGTCTCAAACAAACAAACAAACAAACAAATAGAAGTAAATTGGATCCTTTTCCTAATTTACTTACTAAAATGAATGTTCCATGATAGATTAATTATTTGGTGGATAAATTCAGCCAAAGAAACAGAATTTATTTCAAGGCAGGCAGTAGTTTTAAAACTACATTTCCAGTTCCATTTATTAGCAAAATTACTATTTATATCCTTGCTTAACAAAAGCTATAAATGCAATCCACAGGCCCTCCAACTCTCTCAGTGGGAGTGAAATTCTTCCATTGTGCAGAAAATCGAAGGGGCATAAAACATGCCAGCTGCAGGAACTCCAACCTCTGAAGGAATTTGGAAAGGAATCTCACTATTAACATCAGGCAGATTAAACAGTGGGTTTTCAATGAAGTATTCTTTTTTCAGCATGGCAGGGCACAGAAGGTTGCTGTATGACTCTGTCCTTCGTGAGGTGCTAAGCCACATGAAAGTTTCCCATACTGAGGAATGTAACAGATTGTCCTGGTGTTGCATCTTGGCCATACTCCTTGTGAATATTTAACATGAACACAGAGGTATTGAATCTTTCTCAAAAGCTTTCTCAGCCATGATAGCCTCCTATCTTCTACAATCACAATTTTATTAGCATAGATAAAGGGTATGAATGAATAAAATTTCAAACATTAAGTGCTGAAAGGATAAGAGCTTGATTTATTTATCATTTGACAGTTTAGGAAACATGTAAGCCCTTTGGGGAATGGTTCACACCTGAAGTTAATTTTACTAGTGTTGCTCTTATTAACAGGTAACTTTTAAACCCTATCTGAGAATATGACCTATATAGTCAGCACAAGCAGGAAATTCAGGAACAAGTGTCATGAAAGGATGTTTTTAATAAATTGGTCCTGGGCAGAAAATGCCACAAGTAAGTCTTGTGTGTGTACCTAACTGCAAAGAAACTGGAGAATGTGAACGCAGCTGTGCATACTGAAGGTGATGGACACTTAAAACAGTGATCCAACTACAATACCATTGTTAATAACAGACAAATTGACATAATATTTATTATATTGTTAATGATGTAACCTAATGCATGTAGTTATTTATAAGTTACTTGAACTGTGCACAGAATTAAAGTGAATACTCTGTGCATGTAGGCAAGTGTGTGTAACTGTGTGAGGCATATGTATATATGTGTAAATTTATAGGAAAGGACATGCATTTATGTTCATATGCAGAGGCCATAGGAGAAAGCAAGTGTCTTCTACAGTATTTCTTCTTGCTCATTTGAAGTAAGCACTCTCAGTGACCTATAGTTCAATCAAGGGCAAGCAAAGTTCCCTGATCCTCCTGTCTTTTGCTATCTTAGTCCTGAGTTAACAGGCAGGGGTATCTTTTACTTGACTGATTCTTATACTTGCATATCAAGCACTTTATACATTGAGCCATGTCTCTAGTCCCTGTGCTGAAGATTTTGTATGCTCAAACAAACAAACAAACAAACAAACAAAAACTTAAAAATAAGGGCATGGAATAGTTTCTATATCCACAAATTAAGTTCCTTGAAACATTAGCTAAAATTACATCACTTACAATGTAAGATTATTCTGCTAGTTGATTAAATTGAGAAACAATGGATATTATTCTAAATGAGCAATAAACTATATTGTCTCTTGTACCTTGATTTAAAGTCAATGATCTTGACTATATTTGTGTTTAAAAAACATACTAGTGGCTGAGCTGGAGTGCTGGCTCTGCACCTAATCCCACAACACTGAGAGGGAGCCCCATCCCAGGTGTTCTGACATGTCCAGGATCAGAGAATCAGAGGATTAGAGGATCACAGAATAACAGGATCACAGAATCACAGTGGAACCTTGACTCCCAGGAGCTCTGACACACCCAGGATTTTAGGATTACTGAATGCCAGGACCACAGGATCACAGAGACAGCTGGATTCTGAGGAGTTCTGACACAACCACCATCACAGCAAGGACAGATTCCAGTCAGAGACAGCAATGGCAGGTAGCACTAGAGATAACCAAATAGCAAGAGGCAAGTGCAAGAACATAAGTAACACAAACCAATGCTACTGTACATCAGAACCCAGTTCTCTCAGTATAGCAAGTCCTGGATACCTTAACATACCTTAAAATCAAGATTCACATCATAAAAAATCCCATCTCATGAATATTATAGATGAATTTAAGAAGGACATACATAATTCACTTAAAGAACTACAGGAGAACACAGGTAAAGGAGTAGAAGCCCTTAAAGAGGAAACAAATAAATTTCTTTGAAAAATTACAGGGTAACACAAACCAACTGGTGAAGGAATTGAACAAAACTGTCCAAATCTAAAAAATGGAAATAAAAACATTAAAAAAGCACAATGGGAGACAACCCTAGAGATGGAAAACATGGAAAGAGATTAGGAGTCACAAATGTAAGCATTACCAACAGAATACAATAGATAGAAGAGAGAATCTAGGCATAGAGGATACTCTAGAAGACATTGACACACCAGTCAAAAAATACAAAAAGCCAAATGCTCTTATCTCAAAACATTCAAGAAATACAGGACAAAAGAAAAGACCAAAACTAAGAATAATAGATATAGAAAAGAGTGAAGATTCCCAACTCATGGACAGCTAATATCTTCAACAAAATTATAGAAGAAAACTTCCCTACCCTAAAGAAAAAAGATGCCAGTAAGCATACAAGAAGCATACAGAACACCATGCAGATGAAACCAGAAAAGAAATTCCTCCCATCACATCATAATCAAAACAACAAATGCAGAGAACAAAGAAAGAATATTGAAAGCTGTATGAGAAAATGGTCAAGTGACATATAAAGGAAGACCCATCAGAATTATACCAGACTTCTCAACAGATATGCTAAAAGCCAGATATTGGGCAAATGTAAATGCCAGCCCAGGTTACTATATCCAGCAAATGTCTCAATTACTACAGAGGGAGAAACCAAGATGTTCCATGACAAAAACAAATTTACAAAATATCGTCCCACCAATCCAGCCCTACAGAGGATAATGGAAGGAAATCTCCAACACTAGCAGGGAAATTACATCTAAGAAATAGCAAGAAGCTAATCTTCTCACAAAAAACCAAAAGGAAGGGAAGAGAACCACATAAGCATAATCCCACCTCTAACAATATATATATATATATATATATATATATATATATAAACAATAGACTCAATTCCCTAATAAAAAGACATAGACTCACAGGCTAGATACATAAACAGAACTCAGCATTTTGCTGCATACAGGAAACACACCTCAGTGACAAAGACAGCCAGTACCTCAAAGTAAAGGGCTGGAAATTATTTCCAGACAAGTGGTCTGAAGAAACAAGCTGGAGTAGCAATTCCAGTACTCAATAAAATAGACTTACAACCAGAAGTTATCAAAAAAGGATGGGGAAGGACACTACATACTCATCAAAGGAAATATCACCAAGAGAAACTCTCAATTCTGAACGTTTATGCCCCAAATGCAGGGGCACCCACATTTGTAAAAGAAATATTACTGAAGCTCAAAGCACAAATCGAATGTCACAAAATAATAGTAGGAGACTTTAACACTGCACTCTCACCAGGGGAGAGATATGGAAACAGAATCTAAACAGAGACATAGGGAAACTAACAGAAGTTATGAAAGAAATGGACTTAACAGATAGCTACAGAATATTTTACCCTAAAGCAAAAGAACATGATTTGTTCTCATCACCTCATGGTTCCTCCCCCAAAGTTGACCATATAATCAGATACAAACAAGCCTCAACCAATTCAAGAAGATTGAAATAATCCCATGCATCTGATCAGATCACCATGGACTAAGACTGGTCTTCAACAACAACAAAACAACAGGAAACCCCCATACACAGGGAAGCTGAATAACTATCTACTCAATGATGATTTGGTCAGGTAATAAATAAAGAAGTTAAAGAAATTTTAGACTTTAAAGAAAATGAAGGTACAACATATTCAATGTATGGGACACAATAAAAGCAGTGCTAAGAGGAAAACTCATAGCTCTGAATGTTCCATAAAGAAATTGGAGACAGTGTACACTAGCAGCTTAACATTACTTCTGAAAGCTCTAGAACAAAAGAAAGCAAATATACCCAAGAGGAGTAGACAGCAGGAAATAATCAAACTCAGGGCTGAAATCAATCACATAAAACAAAAAGAACTATATAAAGAATCAAACAAGGAGCTAGTTCTTTGAGGAAATTAACAAGGTAGATAAACCCTTAGCCAAAATAACCATAGAGCACAGAAACTATCCAAATTAACAAAATCAGAAATGAAAATGGAGTGATAAGAGAAATTAAAGAAATTGAAATAATCAGATCCTACTACAAAAGCCTATACTCAACAAAACTGGAAAATCTAGATGAAATGGATGATACAAAGTACCAAAGTTAAATTGGGATCATATAAACCATCTAAACAGTCCCATAACCCCTTAGAAAATAGAAACAGTCATTAAAAGTTTTCCAAGCAAAAAATCCCCAAGACCAGGTGGTTTTAGTGCAGAATTCTATCACTCTTTCAATGAAGACATAATACCAAAAATTGTCAAAGTATTTCATAAAATGAAAACAGAAGGAACATTACCTAATACATTCTATGAAACTACAGTTACCTAAACCACACAAAGACCCAAGAAAGAGAACTTCAGACCAATTTTCCTCATGAATATTGATGTAAAAATAGTCAATAAAATTCTTGCAAACTGAATCCAAGAACACATCAGAACAGTCATTCATCATGATCAAGTAGGCTTCATTCCAAGGATGCAGATATGTTTCAATATGTAGAAATCCATCAATGTAATCCACTATATAAACAAACTAAAAGAACAAAAATACATGGTCATCACATTAGATACTGAAAAAGCCTTTGACAAAATACAACACCACTTTATGGTAAAAGAATTGGAGAGAATAGGAATTCAAGGTCCATACCTAAATATAATAATAGTAATATACAACCTGCCAATAGGCAACATCAAACTAAGTACAGAGAAATTCAAATCAATCCCACTAAAATCAGGGACTAGACAAGGCTGCCTATTCTCCCACTATCTATTCAATATAGTATTTGAAGTTCTAGCTAGAACAATTAGGCAACAAAAGGAGATCAAAGGGATACAAATTTGAAAGGAGGAAGTCAAAATATCACTATTTGGAGATGATATAATAGTATATATAAGTGATCCCAAAAATCCAGGAGAGAACTCCTAAAGCTCATAAGCTCCTTAATCAAAGTGGCTGAACACAAAATTTACTCAAACAAATATGTAGCTTTCCTCTACTCAAATTATAAATGGGCTGAGAAAGAAATTAGGGAAATTACACCCTTTACAATCGACATAAATAATATGAAATACCTTGGTGTGACACTAACCAAGCAAGTGAAAGAGCTGTATGACAAGGACTTCAAGTCTCTTAAGAGAGAAATCAAGATCTCAGAAGATGGAAAGATCTCCCATGCTTATGGATTGGCAAGATTAACATAGTAAAAATGGCCATCATATTAAAAGCAATCTACTGGTTCAATGCAATCCCCATCAAAATTGCAATTCCATTCTACTCAGAGATAGAAAGATAAATTCTCAATTTTACCTGGAATAACAAAAAACCCAGGATATCAAAAACCAGTCTCAACAATAAAAGAACATCTGGGACACTCACCATCCCTGACCTCAAGTTATAATACAGAACAATAGTGATTATTTTTAAAAAATCCTGTATGGTGTTGATACAGAAACAGGTACATCTATTCAGGTAAATGAGTGAAGTAGAATTGAAGACCCAGAAATGAATCACACTCCATTGGTCACTTGATCTTTGACAAAGGAGTTAAAACCATTCAGTGCAAAAATGACAGCAATTTCAACAAATATTGCTGGTTTAACTGGTGGTCAGCATATAGAAGAATGCAAATCGTTTCATTCTTATCTTCTTATATAAAGTTCAAGTCTAAGAGAATACCCACTTTACCCACGATATGAATCCGAGACCACATGTAACCCAAGAAGAAAGAACATCCCAACAATGTTTGGATTCTACAGTCCTACTTAGAAGATGGCGAAAAAAATCTACTGGAAATAGAGGAAGAGAGAGATCTTTCAGGGAGAGAGGAGGGGAAAGGAAAAGGGAGGAGTATTTCAGATAAAGGAACAGATGGGGAAGAAATACAGAGGGTCAAGAATTTGAAAGTAGGGGTATAGCAGTAGTGGAGGGGAACTATGGGTAGCCACTAGAATGTCTCAGATGCCAAGGACTCAAGAGATTCTCAGGACCCAACAGGGAGGATAATAGACAAAATACCAAAAGGGAGATAGTATCTCTACAGACTATACCCAATGGATAGGCATTACCCCCAGTTGAGGCATGGGGACACCCACCCACCTCAAAAATATTAATCCAGAATTCCTCCTGTCAAAGGAAATGCAGGGACAAAGAGAGGAGCAGAAACTGAAGTAAAGGCCAACCAGAGACTGCCCCACCTAGGAATCCATCCCTCTGTTGACACCAAACCCAGACACAATTGTTGATACCAAGAAGAGCTACTGACAGGGGCTTGATATAGTTGTCCTCTGAGAGGACAAACATCAGACTGAGCATGGGGATCCTAATGGATACTTTGGGACAGGGACTATAGGAGCCAAGGGGATTTGCAACCCCATTAGGGAGCAATATCAACCAACCAGGACCCCAGGGACTAATCCACCAACAAAAGTGTAAGGGGCTGCAGGTTGGGGGGACCCTTGGCTCCAGCTGGATATGTAGCAGAGGATTGCCTTATTGTGTCCCTGAGAAGGGAACCCCTTGGTCCTGTGGTGGTTTGATGACCCAGGAAAGAATAATGCTAGGGCACTGAGACAGGAATGGGTGGGCAGGTGGGGGAGCACGCTTATAGCAGCAGGGGGTAGGGTGTGGACTACAATTGGTTAAACTAGGGTAGGCAGAGGGGAGGGCAGGGTAAGAGGGAATATGGGTAAGGATATGTAATTCTAAAGACCTTTGAAGCTTTATAGAAACCAATAAGAACAAGAACTTTGTAAATATATATGTATATGTATGTAAAAATGAAGTTACTCTCCAATGAAGCAACAATGCTCATCCTAGACATCACAGCTTAACAAATAAGAAAAGTCCAGTCCCAAAAGTTGTCACTAGTGATGATGAACATATATTTAGGGTTACAATTCTGTTATCTGAAGTACATAGTATTTCCTATTCTGTAGTGTTGCTTAAAGAGTATGTACTGTAGTTGTACCAAGTTATCAGAACTCACCCTAGCTTAGGATACCATGGTATGATATGTGAAAGGTAGCTAGCTAATTATTTAAATGTTTCTCTCCCATCCCTAATATAGATAGGTATCACCACATTCTGAGCACCACTCAGCTCTCTTGCATGGACCCTACCTATGAATGAGTTGTAGTCAGCAGAATTGCACTAACTTTCACATCATTATAAGTTAGTGATTTAGGATGTAAGTTGGAGTTCCCACTCTTTCACTCTTTTTGTGTGGGGATCTTCAAGGCACTCTCATGATGGAGCCACAGTACAATGGTTTTCCATATATCCCTGTCACTGTGAGTAGAAAAGCCACTTGTAACCAGAACTGACACACCATCATAGAACTATAAAAGGAGACATGCTATTCTCATACACAACATGGACATTGACAGGTTGATTTTACTCAGCAAAATTCTATTGAAACTAATTCTATGATTAATCAAAGCTATAATGCATCAAAAGAAATAAATCGATGTTTTGAATGCTGTGTTTAATATTATTACTGCCCCTATTAATTAACATTAACATACAGTCTTAGAGATTTTAGCAGAATAATGATGATGTGATTAAAACATTGAGTAGTAGCTGTTCAAGTTCTTCTTCATTCTCATATCCTTTGCTGTGCCTTTAGCCAAAATAGAATTATCTGGTAAGAAATCCTGGCCTCCTACTACATGCTTCTACCTTTCAAAAATTCAGTACATGATATAAAATTTCATAAAAAAGGCTCATTATGTCTGATGCTGCACTGGGTTGAGAATATACCCATGAGCAAATAAAGAGAGCACTGTTGTTTTGTTTGTTCTTGTTTGTCTTCTCATAGAGCCTCATATATTGAATTGGTAGAAGTGAATATTAATTGAAACCCACAACCCCAACTATTTACATACAGGAGCCAAATGACACTGTGGTGTCTCCTATGTCCTCTCTATTCTCTGGTTTTCAATATTGCTCAAGATTTGGCAGTTCACCTTTTTCTGCAGCCTTTTAAAAATATTATAAAATGATACAGTTCAACTATATTAAATAATACTAATTTTAAGAAAGCTCATAACAACTAATGACTTTGTACAAATTAATAAGTAATAAAATTAGGATATTGAGTTTCAAATGCACTTGGCAGACATGTCTCATCACAGGTTTCTGGGATATAATTATTTTGTTTCATCCTTCATTGTAATGGGAGTTTTCAAATGGCGAAGAATCCTATATTATAATAGAGCATGGAGTAATTTGGCATGCATCTGAGATGTGTTCTTTCTGCCTCATAAACCAAACTCTGTAAGTGTTTCTCCAAGGCTGGGGACCTAGAAGCAAAGCTAGCAATGTTGAATATAATGTCAAGATTGCCAGCACTGCTTCCTCCTGCTGGAATTCTGTCTCACCAAAGCTTTAATTCCAGTTCAAAGAACTGCTGCCTCCCAGGGTGCCTTTTTACTCGGTGTGTTTTGTTTTACTCAGTGTGTCATAGGAAAGACAGTTTTACTTCATAGGAGAAATGTAAGAGTAACTCTACTTCACAGGAAAACTACTACACTTTAGATTTCCTTTTTGGAAACATGGATGAGCAGCACATAACTGTCAATCAAGCAGCTCTTAATGGCCAATGACAAATGATTCTAAAGAGGTTCCCTTTTGGTGTTCTCAAACAAAGATTGTTCTGAAGAACTCATTACTTCCAGTGGTTCTTCTGTGGGACTCCTAATTGTGGGTTCAAAAGTATCTCTGAGTCTTCTGCATGTTCTTGGGACTCTTTTATTCCTATTGAGTTGCCCTGTCCAGCCTCAATATGAGAAAGTTTGCCTTATTTTATTTTCTTTTGACATGTTTGGTTGTTTTCTATTGGATACCTATTCCTTTCTGAAGAGAATTATAGGGCCAGTGGATCTGGGGCAGAGAGGAGGTGGAAGGAGCTGAGAGAAGCAGTGGGAAGGGGAAACCTGAAGTCAGAACATATTATATGAGAGAAGTATCTATTTTAAAATTTAAAACAGTCAAAGTTAAAATTCACAGTGTGATCCAAAATTAATAACTAGATGTTAGCCATCCCCCATTTTGGAAGGGATTTCAGTAGTCAATGAAGAAGTTTATATATACTTTGAAATACATCTAAATGCCTTATCCTCTTTTACTGCATAAGTACTCTTTAAATAAGAAACCTGCTTAAAATGAAAAGGCCACATTGTAACAGTTCATTTCCTATGTTTCTTGTTGGTCTTTTGATATGTTTTCTAAGTTGAAGTGATTCTTGCTATTATCTGTCCTAACAGAAATCCCAAGCAGCCTCCCCTTTACAGCCTAGAGTCCCCTGATAATCCCGTGCTCCCACCAGTATTTGCTGTGGTCCCCAGGTCAGTTTCTCTACTTGTTTCTTGGTGTCAGAAAGTCTTGCTTCTGTGATATAGAACTCTTTGGAAGTGTTCTACCCCCAAATAGGGAAACACAGTGGTTTATCACAGGTAGAGCTTGAGTTATTTCTTCTTTAATTTATTTTCATTTTTAATAGACTTGCAGCATCTCCTCATTCACAAGGGCATCTTGTTAGAATTAACGTCATCTCTGTCACCCTGTTGAAGTCATTGGGTATACATATCTAATTAGCAGAGAGTATTCTCTCCTAATTTATAATATTGTTTAGAAAAAAGAAGATAATATTGTTATGAAATATAGTGCAGTACTGAGGGTGGGGGTAACTAGTGGACTCATGCAAAGATTACCCCTGAGAAATCACCCCATGTAACAGACCTGGTATAAAAGAGGTTTATTTTTGGGAATGGCAGTGATTGAGGGCCTGGAGAAGAGGTAGAGACAGACAAACAGGAGTGAAGGGTAGATGGGGTAGGAGAGCATCATAGGACAGAAAGAAATGCATAAACTGGGAAAACAAAGTTCAGCTTGAAACACATGGAGGGGAGGGGAGGAGAGGAGAGGAGAGGAAAGGAGAGGAGAGGAGAGGAGAGGAGATGGAAGGGGAGAAGAGGGGAGGTGGGGAGAGGAAGAGAGGAGAGGGGAGGGGAGAAGGGAAGATGGAAGTGAGAAAAGAGAACTGGGGTGAGGAGCATACCTTTTATAGACCCTGCCAACCTCACCTAACAGCTGCAGGTAATGGAGGCAGATGATGACTTAAGCTGTTGCTAGGTCCCTGGGAAGAGCCTGGTGGAAACATCTACAATGCAGCAAATAAAAATAAAAATGTGCTTGACTTCTAAATGTCATAGAACATTTAACTCTCTGAGTGTTTATTTAATATACTGTTAAAATATATTTTTATAATAACACTTAAAAGACTATTGATAACCAAAGTAAGTTTGAGATATCAATAGGCCATGACAAGCACATCTATCCCAGTGTGGGACAGTGATTCTAAATTACACTCAGTGTTTAGCTATGTGGTATGAATGTTATCAAGGGTGACATAAATTGAATCCTAAGAACCAATTCTTATATACTGCTGCTGAGATCACTTTGCAGACTTTTCCCCCTAAAACAAAATTCCCCAAGTTCGTCCTGATAATTCACAGAAAGCTGTAAATCTGTACTCAAGGGGCTCTCATGGGAACAGCATTAGCTAGCGTGTTAATTAACTAGTTACATGTTACTTGTACTGATTAATTGCTTAAAATCAATTAGGCAGTCAGGGAAAACAGTTCATGTTTTGGATGAAAGAGACACCAAGCGATAGCAACATACATTTTTTAAAAAAAACATAAAAACATACATTACTGTCAATTTCAGAAAATACAGTTATGTTTTATTTCAAATGATTTTGAGGTTAAGTGTTGGTTCAAAATAATCAATATTATTTATATTTGTTTATCTGTAATATTTATATAAGCATCCCTAAAAGACATAAATGTTTGTCCTTCAATTTACTTAATTAATTCAATTTATTTAATGAGAATCTCCTTAGAAAGCATGCTGGATTGAGGAGCAAAGGTCAGTGTCACAAATATGCCCAAAATTTACTCAAGTATACACATGAAATCATAGCTGTGGGAAGCACAGACAGGAGGATTACTTTAAGTTTATATCATGGCCTACAAATTCCAGGTTCCTAGGACTACATAAAAAAACCCTAAATAAAAAAGAACCTCAAAAGAACAACAAATCAAAAATGTTTCCAATAAAATTAGCACAATCGGTAAGGTAATTTTCTACAGTTTTGCCAACAGAATGACATCACTCTGTTCTCCCAAACAATTCTCTTATTCATCTAATATGGCAGATTTAGGTTTCATACAGATAAGGAAAATACCATATTGAAAGAACCATATCTTCAGTCAGAAATTAGTTATGTCGGAACAATGTCCGGGATTTTTCCTTGGAAATTGGGGATATCTTATGGTAGAGTACTTAAAAAGAATAAAAATACTTAAAAGTATAACTTGTGATTGTGGGATTCATCTTTAAAATCTTTGCTTGGTGTTCAGGGGGCAAAGTTATATTGATACTCAAAAAAAAAAAAAAACCTAGAAGCATCATTGGATTAAACAATATTTTTTCTGATGAGGTATCAGCTCATTTGTTGTCTTTGAATGGTAGGCAATCTGGAAATTAAGTTTGAGCCTGTCACACAGCATGCGTGACAATGGAGAAGTCATTGCAATTTCTTATTTACTGATTTGACTAATGAAGAATATTCTGGTAATTGGATACTGTCGCAGAACCTTGTGGATCATATCAGGTACAGGTACATGGCTCCTAGTTGAATTTCCACCTTTCACCCCACTGATTTTGACAATCTGAAATGGAATACATAGTGTGAGGAGGAAGCATTGTACTTACAGGTACTCATTTCACACTGTTTGCCGGCACCCTTATTATTGATGATTTTTAGAACAACTTTGGACTGGTTATAGTGTCATAAAAAAATTGGCCACTATAGCGACTCAGTAAAAAAATCTACTCATTCAGCAACTGATTAGAGAACTTACCCATAATGAACAATAAATACTTAAATTCCTACAGGAAGAAGTTCTACCATCCTGAGCTGCTTAATAATCTCATTATATGTATAGGGAGACCTTATACAGGTTTCAACTACTTGGATTTCTCCACAGTGAAGGAACATGATCCAACTTCTTATACCATGTATTTCTGCTTGGATGGATATAAGAAAAAATTTTAGCAGATTGGAAAACTAACCATCCACAATTGTTCTCAGATCTTTTCTTAACAGAAAATAAGAATAAACAAAACAATAGTGCTGAAGATTTAAGAAATGTATTAGGAGCAAACAACTAGGTGAGGCCCTTGTTGTAGTACACTGAGTGTTTGCCTGAACCACAAGTGCTCATAAGACAAGAAACTCAAGAAAATAAAATAATGCATACGATGTAAACAGAGATATCAAAAGATATAAATGTAAACATTAGCATCCTACACTGACATTTAAAAAAGCACTATTGAAAAATATTATCTCTAAATCCAAGATTTGTGGAAAGGAAAGCAATTTGTTTTCTATCTACTAACCAATCATTTTATGTGTCCCATTTAAGAAATATTAAATTCGTCTGCTAGGTAACAAGGTACAACATAGTTAGTGACATAATACAATATCCCTCTTTAACTTTTCATATTGACTTAGCTGAACTCAGTCTGACAGGGATGCTATGCATGTGTCATATTTTCAGTGAAGGCTGAGACAATTATTCCATGCTTACCCCATTCACAAAAGTCTAGTGCTTCTGCTATTGAAGCTATAGGATTATTCAGTTTCTTCTGACTGGGCTGGAGACTCTTCTAATGTCCAATGGTGCCCTTCCATATAGAAGTGATTCCTTCCTCTACATAAATAATTCACTATATAATGATTTGCTCCATTCTACACAGCAATTTACCCATAGTGCTTAAAGACATGCATGAATTACAACTAGGATTCTGAATGTCACCCTACCTTTGCCTTCTGTTGTTGACAAGAAGCAAGTCACAGTCATGAGTAAGAGAACTTTAGGACATGATCAATGAACTTCAGGGCACAGGATTTACAGGCCAACTTAGAATGTTCTGCCATATGGTCTGATTATGCATTGTTGAAAACTCTTCATTGACAGATTAAGTAGAATAAACTAGACTGTCTAATTTGAAGGAAGGAAGAAAAACAGAAGCAAAGTTAGCAGCTGACATTTACACACATACACACACACACACATATATATGTTACCATATTAAATATATGAAACATATTTAATAAAAATAAATATTTAGACAAAGAAAAGAAAAAATGAAAGATTGTGCTCAGTAGCATTTATTCCAAGTATCCCCAGGATTATAGCCTGAATATATAAGCATGTGTTTAGGAGTAAGGTTTCACATGTGACTGTATGTATAATAAAATGTTCACTTGTAGATTGGCAAAGGGATGCTAAAATATATGAAATTTCCAATCATTACAAGGATTCTCCAAAAGTATAAAATATTAATTCACATCCCTACTATTATAGAGAGCATACACAGTCATAGTCAATACTAATAGACAAATCCTTTTATGTGAATGACACAACTGTTAAAATTATAATCTTAGTCTCATAGCAGCAGTCGTTGCTTAAGTTGGGCCTATACTGCACTATACCTGTTGACAATTCTTCACGGACATGAGAAGCGTCTCCCATGCCCTGGGAAGCTATTTGGCTGTTGATAAATTCCTGGGAAAGTGGAGTCATTGTGTTCACATGTGCAGGGATTGATAAACCCACTGTTGTTGTTTTGCTTTTTAAAGAAAGAGAGCAATAACATAGAATTTGGTAAGTAATAAGATAAGGGTGATCTGTGAAGAGCAGGGAAGTGAGAGAATATGATCAAAATATATTATGTAAGATAAAAACAAATATAATAAAAATATGTTTTTCTGTCTTTTAAATTTTCATTCCTGTACCATGGCTCTTTTAATTATTTTAGGTTTGTAAAAGCCGAGAGCTTTAAAGCCAAGCTCTTCAATCATAAACCTTGTACTTTCGGATGAGGGTTCGCTACTGACCTGAGTACGATTTCATTTTCTTCAACCCCCCACTTGACACCACTATCTCTTCCCGGGAAGCAGTGACTTCTTAGCTCTTTCTTCTGAGACTTGATCTGGGACTGTAGACTGCCCTTTTAATTCCCTCCTGCAGCTTTCATATAAATGTCAAGGACCACTTCACAGAGCTTTAGGAGACCTGGTGCAGACACCAGCAGAGATGGATTAGAAGTGTAAACTGAGCCCAGGTCTTCTGCAGTCATCCAGACTAAGAAAAAGTAAAGATATCAAATGTCTATTTGCTGGATCATGGTTTTTATGAGTGTACCTTTCCATGGGACCAACACTTATAAGCTAAAATATCTTTAAAATAATTATTATTTCTTGTTCTTTACAAAAGGAAATTACTATGGGCTGATTTTCTTTCATGCATAAGTTTTTTTTTAAATAATGATTGATGTAAGTTTTAGCTAAAAGATCCAGGCATAATTTATCTTCATGTTAGTAATGTATGTTTTATTGATAAATTATCTTGCCCTCTTTGAGATCACTGAAAAGATAGCTCTGAAGTTAAGCTTTTCCCCAACCCATTTTAGAACTAAACTTGTTTCCAAGTGTCCTCAAAGCCCTCTTGTCTTGGAATGGGATAGGCTCTTCTAATACTATGACAGGAGGAAGAGAACAGTAAGATACTGTGAAAGTAGAAGCAGTATGCCTTTGAGAAAGGCAAGCTATCTCTAGCAGATATTACTACTCTAGCAGATATTCCATGATATAAAACTGTGGTAAGAAAAAAGAAATTCTTGCCAAAGAGAGGAAGATTAATTAGAAACTTCATTTACTGACTTTGTTTGCTCTAGTTAATTGCTGCTAGTGGTTTTGTAATTCCACTTTGCTGTAGTTTAATTTCTATCTATCTATCTATCTATCTATCTATCTATCTATCTATCTATCTATCTACCTACCTACCTACCTACCTACCTACCTACCTATATGTCATGGTTGGAATATGCTTGGCCCCTGTCAAGTGTCACTACTAGGAGATGTAGCCCTGTTGGAATAGATGTGGCCTTGTTGAAGGAAGTGTGTCACTGTGTAGGCAGGCCTTAAGGGCTCCTATTGCTCAGGCTCTGCACAGTGTGGAAGAGCGAGCCTCCTGGCTGCCTGTGGAAGCCAGTCTCTCCTGGTTGCTTTTCAGTCAAGATGTAGAACTCTTGACTCCTCTAGTAACATGTCTTCTTGCAATCTGCCTTGCTCTTCCTCTCATGATGATAATGGACTGAACTTCTGAAATTGTAAGCCAGTTCTAATTAAATGTTTTCTTTATAAGTGTTGCCTTGGTCATGGTATCTCTTCATAGTAATAAAACCTTGACAAAGATACTATCTTATATTTATCCACCTACTTGATCATCTATCTACTTGCTTTTTGTTCTTTCTACTTATCTTATCTATTTGGTCTTTTACTGTCGATTATTGTATACTCAATAAATGCACTCATTTAAAATCCAGCATTTTACTATTGTAAACATTCTCTATAGAGGCCTCTTCTATTTCCTGTGATTAAGGGATGAGATGAGAGCCATATACAAGCTGTACAAATATACAGCTTGGGCTGAGCCCAGTGTTTTGTTCTCTGTTCTATGTATCCCTGCACTTAGGCCTAGAAGCTCCTAGTCTCCATACAATTTGATCTTCCAAACTGACTGATTTAATCTGGCTTTTCTTGGCTTCTACAAAGATTACATTCTAATCTTCTGGCTTCTCATTCTCTGGCTCATTCTGACTTCAATTATATCTATCTTTTTCTCTCTGCAACCTCTCGATGTAAAACTACAATATATAGACATCACCCCCTTTTTCATTCTCTCGCTGCTCTTAAGTAGCCTCTCTTTTCTGTGCTGTTCACTCGAGTTAGGAATATCCTTTATCTGAGTCATTCTATCAAATGTTTCTTTTATACTTTGTCTGCCCCTCAATTATATGTCATTTACAAAGATGAGTGCTTCTACAATCAGATCTCACCATCATTGCTAAGGATTAAAGGTGTGTATTAAGGGCATGTCTGAGGGCATCCCTGTCAGTTCATATTGTAACCCAGGATGTGTCTGAAATCTGGCCACATGACGTAGATCTAAAAGGTCTTTGAATGTGATCCCTTTGCCAGAGCAGCCATGTTGCTGGATTAAAATTCTTCTACCATTCTCTACATTATATAATGCTATGTTATCAAGAAAAGTTTTATTCAAAGATATAAAAAGTTTCAAAGATTCAAAGGTATAACAGTACCATGCAACTAGCATTAATAGGTGAAATTATCTTGGTTTTGCTTCCATTCTCAATAACTCTTTCATCTGGGTGTTGACTTGCTGTCATTTCAAGGCCCTTTGATTATTACTCAATCAAATAGAGTAAAATACATGAAAGATAAAGGGAAAGAACTGATTTTAGACAGATCACTAATGAGGATTACCTAGGTTGTGGGAACAGGATAAAGACAATCAAAATGGCAAACTGGAGGTCCTGGCACTGTGATTTCCCAGCTTTTGTCAGGGTTTTGCTGTTTTGTTTGCCTGTGCATATTTTCTCTAAACTCGTAGAGAAGCATAAGCAATCATCAATATCCACTTACATGCCTATCAGATTAAACTTTAACTGTATGACATCTTTATGAACAAGGATTTTGTTGAGACTAACTTCATGGCGAGGAAGAAATAAATTAAAGAGGAGAGGATGGGATGGATTTAATCCAAACACAATACAAGTAAGAATGAGGTTCTTGAACAATAAAAAGTCACTTAAACATACAAAGAGATTTGTTCTGCTGTTGCCTAGGGACAATATCCTTCTTCAGTCTATAATACCTGCAGTCTAATTTCTATAATTTTGCATCATTATGTTTTATTAAGAAAATACATGTTATCAATAAATATTGACTAAAACATACATATCCATTGTCTTAGGATTTATATAAGTGTTATTGTTCCATGTTCATACTTTTCCAAAGAATTTTTCTACTTAACCATCATTTAAGTTTTTTAAATAAATGTATATTTTTCATTCATAGAAATATGTACTTTCTCCAGAGGTGTTAATAATATCAATTTATATGTGTCCATATTTAATAAAATGTGTGCCAGTTTTTGTATGTTTATTATTACTGTACTCTTGTGACTATGCTTATATACAATTTCTGCTCCAGAAGAAAATTACTAGGCTATTGAGCATATCCACCTCAACTTCAATATATTTTGCAGAATTACACTTCAAAGTGATTGTACCAATCACTATGTTAATCAACTATAAGTCTGAGTTCCCATTTTCTGAATTTGTATTACTGTTTGGTACTTGAGGTTGATTCAGCCAGTACTTAGTAAATTCTACATATCAATGACTACTCAAATTTTTTTTAGAAATAGTAGCAAACCAAAAAACACTGAAAAAACAATGGTTCCTGCATTTTAGTTCACCAGCACACATAAGACAAATTAGATGGTTACATGTTAAGGAGAAAATAAGGCAGGGTAAAACTATAGGAAGCAACAGTCTGATATTGAGGGTGTACTTTTAGAGCCAAAGGGATCTCACTGAAGAATCACACAAACAAAGATGTGCTGACCTGAGGAGGACACAAGCATATACAACTTGCTTACCTAGAGACTGCCATGTGCCCATAGGAAAGAACAAATTTTCTGGAAACCGTTTGCCTTGGATGTTTATCTCTGAGAAAGCAGGATTGCTCGTGTTTGACGAAGTCGGAGCAATGGTGTCTAGTAACTAGAAAGAATAACCAAGAGATACACTGAAGTCTTGGAGACCACTTTCAAGGTTTGTAGTTTACATTTGTTTGCGTGAAGCTCTTATTTGGGGGCATTAAAGGCAGTGCTGTCTTATTTGAGTTTTAAAAGAATGCTCGTTGCTGCCAAAACACAGTAATTTTAGGAGTATAAGAGTGGGACAGTATTGCCAATTGGAAAATGACTTTAAGCAGCAAAGGCATGGGACCACTATAGAACAATATGGTGAAAAATGAACGGATATTCAGTGGACGATTGAAAACCTGTCACCAGTGAAGGCATGGGGGTAGCAGACCATGTATTACCCAGTGCTGGAACTTGACAGAGTGACTGAAGAGATCAAGGTGCTGAGACGTTGGCAAGTGTTTGCTTCTATTTACTAGCAGAAGAAACAAGAAGACATTTGATCCAGAGACTTGGAGAGATTGTGGAAGAAAACAGAAAAGGAAGATGGTCATTCAGACAAAAACTTGAGAAGATTAGGATTAGTGACTTGGTGTTGGCTTCTCATTTGGTATCTCACAAGGTCATGACCTTGAGGTCCTTATTAAATTTGATTTAACAGAAATAGTCAGCTTTCATCAAAAAGGAGAATAAGGGGTTGGGGTTTAGCTCAGTGGTGGGCGCTTGCCTATGGCAAGCAAGACCCTGGGTTCAGTCCCCAACTCTGAAAAAAAAAAAAGAAGAAGAAGAAGAAGAAGAAGAAGAAGAAGAAAAGAAGAAGAAGAAGAAGAAGGAAAGGAGGAGGAGGAGGAGGAGGAGGAGGAGGAGGAGGAGGAGGAGGAGGAGGAGGAGGAGAAGAAGGACTAGAAAAATGGGTCCCTTGATAATGTGCTATGCAGCCATAAAGACCTGAGCTGGGATTCTAAAATGTTAGACTGCTGGCACCCACTAATAAATCCCAACACTGGGGAGACAGAGATAGAAGGATCACTGGGCTTCTTGGAGAGTCATTGTTGTCAAGTCAGTTACCACTCAAAATTTCAAAATGTTGGGTAGAAAAGAGATTGAAGAGGATCTGTGTAACCTGCATAAACATATATACATACTTGTACACACACACACGCACGCACACACACACATACAGACACATAAACACATCCACGCATACACACAAACATGCAGTTACAAATACAAATAATAATAAAATTACAATAAAAATAAGAATGAGGATGTGAAGCCAGATGGTGGGATGTGGATGTGCCTATTTCACTATTGTTCAGGTGGTTTTCGGTTTGGGTGTGTATGATCTTGGTTTATTGAGTTTTTCCTTGATACTTGTTTTTCAGTGTTATTATTTCTTTTCTACTCAGCATACAGTCTTTGTTTGGACAATAAATGATGTATAAGGGCAAATTGAAAAGTATTAGTATGATAAAGGTAGATAAATGCAAGAAGGAAAAGCAGAAAAGAGAAATATAAAAGTCTTTGGCACATCAACAGGCACTGAACAAGGAAGGGATAGGAAAGTCACCAGCCAATATTCAAAAGGGCTTCTGATTGCTGAGGCCTCACAACAGCTGTTCTTCAGCAAGGGTCATCCTGTCCCTAATCCTTTCAGTATGATCAAACAAAGGTACCGGAAAAGAGAGGACCTCTCAACAAGCAGGTTCTGGTGGAATGCTCTTGTACCTGCTCTTGCCTTTTTGGGGGGGTTTATTTATCCTGATGCAATCTGCCATTACATATTTGCTGAATGAAAAAATACAGAATTCATGTTCTGGGCATACTCACCTATATTCCTACCTACCTATCTACCTACCTATCTACCTACCTACCTACCTACCTACCTACCTACCTACCTACTTACTTACCTATCTATCTACCTACCTAACAACACACACACACACACAGAGAGAGAGAGAGAGAGAGAGAGAGAGAGAGAGAGAGAGAGAGAGAGAATTCATTTTGATTATATTCATGACTTTTCTTTTTTTTTTTTTTTTTTCGGAGCTGGGGACCGAACCCAGGGCCTTGTGCTTCCTAGGCAAGCACTCTACCACTGAGTTAAATCCCCAAACCCTATTCATGACTTTTCTGTGTGTACTGTATGTCTATATTACATTTATTCATTGTCAAAGCCAGAATCCAGAGTTCCATGGTACTTGTCCTACAGTTGGTTGCAAGTCACACTGGTATGAGAATCAACTCTCATCTCCCTAGAATAGGAGCTAGTGTGTCTAAGCATTGAATCCTCCTTCTATGCCAAAATATAATATTTTTAAATTACCATACCTTTTGCAGTAGATGTACAGCATTACTGTTTTTGTTATTTTGTGACCTCACAATACAGTCACTAGAAAATACTACAGGGAGAGAATGTCTCCCCCTGGACCTGTACTTATTGTCCAAAAACCTTTTATTTAAGAGTTTTAAGAGTTTTGCCCATTAAATTATATTCATCATGCTGCTGACATGTATTTTATTCCCTGTCTTTATGTCATCACCAAACTTTCCTGGTTACTCTCATTTGTGAGTTTAAATATTTCAAAACTCGATCATTTCATAGGGCTGACTCGCATCATGAACTAGTTTCCAACATTGTTGAACTCTATTATCCAATACTTTTATTCTTCATATCTTCCTGCATTAAATCTACAAAAAATGAATTCATCTAAGATAGCCTGAGTCACATAGTAATATTTCCTGAAGAATGATGAACCTGTTGGACTCAGCATTAAGGGAACAGAATTGTTGCAAAAGAAATAGCAGTGTTATTGGTTGGTGTCCTCAGGTTAATGAAAGGTTAAGAAGGCTGTTATACAAAGACAATGGACTTCGCAAGACTAGAAAACAAAGATGGAAACCCTCCAGCTACCTTCCGCAGTAAGAGAGCCCTTGATTTGGTCTGGGTATATTTACATCCCTCCCCAAAATGATATTCAGGGAGGCTTTAGCAGTCAAAACAGAATATTCTAGGATCTGGAGATCTGTCTCAGTTACATTTGCAGACATATCTGATGATCTAAGTTCAAGCCCCAGGGTTTACATGGTGAAGTAAGGAATTCAGTCTTCAAGTGTCCTCTGAGCTACATCATATGTTCATGTACACACATACATGTGTGAATAATCACTTACAGATGCACATACATGTATATATACACAAAGAGAGACAGAGACAGAAAAAAGATATAATTGTTTTTTTTAAATGCTTTAAAAACATGTAATAATGAAACCAGCTTTCTGTGCCACTAATTCTGAGTTTTTTGATTTCTCTGACCCACTAAAACCCATCAGAAGCCATTCACAGTCACTAACAAATGGAAGCTTTATCGTTCTTTCTTTTCTCTTAGCTGTAACAGCTGATTCTCCTGGTTGTGCTTTTCTACCAAGGAAAGAGCTTCAGCCCTTTCCAGTAGCTGTTGAGCATTACTAAGATGTTTTTGTTTTTTGAGACCTCAAAATGTAGCCACTACAAAATACTATACAGAGAGAAAAGTCTTCCTGAACAATTAACCTTCAGTGCCACAAGTAGGTTCAGCCTAATTACCCAAATTTACTGATGAAGAAATTCAGGCTTTGTGCTGGTTTAACAATACAGCTCAAATCTAGTTAATAGTTGAAGAAATATATTATAGAAATTATTTGTAGAACTATGCTGTGCTACAGATGAAAGATTTTTATGATATAAGCTGTTTTCATTTCTAGATCCTAAAATTATTTTTATATAAGATTTTTCAACAAATAGTTAATGTTTTCCAGTCTGGTCCATATCATCAAACAGTAAGCAACCCCTTTTACTTCAAATCGATTCTCTTGGTATGTTATCTCTTACACTTCATTTAACAGCAATTAAATTTTTCATAGGTTTGCATTAAATAATGTATTAGTGAACAGCACATTATGAATGTTCTGTCATTATGATCTGCAATTAAAATGTCCCAGAGAGTCTTGTGCTAATGATAATGACTAAATTACTGACACCTTTATAATTGTTACATATTTAAAATACTGGGGCCTGATATGGAAATTTAGTTTGGTCAATATTAACTTCAGCTGTCACAAAATGTTAACTGCTTCATGAATAAGCATTGTTCAGATTATTTCAAAATATATTTCAAACACCTGTTTTCAAGTCTAAATAGAAACTTGTCTTCAAAAGAGTCAGTAAAAGGTACAAGCAAATTAATTAAAACCATATTCCACCTTCATCAGTTAGTTTGTAACTGTAATCTATGCTGTATTAACTCTGGATTACTAATACAGTGGTTATTCTGGAATATGAACCTAAAAATTGACTCTTCGTTGACCCTAAGTATTCCCATCCACTAAACTAACCTATCAAAAGCTATATATACCCTTAATAATAATATTAACATCTAAATTTCGTATAGCACTGTCTTCCTTTTAGGAGCACTTTCATACCAGCCCTCATGAACACTTTAGTGAAGACTGAAGTGTAGTTCACTATTCAGCATGCTTCCCATTAACAAGGAGCAGGATTTAATCCCTAGCACCAAATGAAGCAGAACATAAAACTCATAAATAGCATTTGGGTGCTGTTCTGTCATAGCAATTTAGAAACTTGGATATTGAGGCAGTGCTATTAATCTCAAAAGCACAGGGTAGAGTCTAGGACATTGCATGGCAGAATGAAAGTCCCACCAAACTGATAACTCATGCGTCAAGGGCATGTAGTGAAGAGAAGCATTTGTAGTGTGCCAGGGTAAATTAATTAGCATTTAGAGACCTTTACTCCAACGGCATATGTAACAGAGGACGGGCTTATCTGGCATCAATGGGAAGAGAGGCCCTTGGTTCTGTGAAGGCTCAATTCCCCAGTGTAGGGGATGCCAGGGCAGTGAGGAGGGAGTGGGTGTGTGGGTGGGTGGGGATGTACCCTCATAGAAGCTTGGAGAGGGGAGATGGGATAAGGGGTTTCAGAGGGGAAATAGGAAAAGGAGATAATATTTGAAAATGTTCAGTAAAAAAGAGGTTCTGTGGTAGGAGATATGAACTTGAGGTCACAATCTACATGTATCATTTTACTGGAGTATTGAGAGCATTAACATTCATTGTCATCAAAACTCATGAAACCAAAACACTTCTGTACAAGAAAGAACACCATCATTATGCCAGCTTAATAAAAACCTATAAAATGGGGAAAATCTTTATCAAATGTTCATCTGAGGATTCACTTCTAGAATATACAAAGATATAATAATAATGATGATGGTTGTGGTGGTGGTGGTGGTGGTGGTGATGATGATGATGATAATAATTTCAATTTAAAAATTAGGCATGAAACTAAACAGAGCTCTCAAAAGATGATATACATTTGGGAAATAGTTTTAAAAAAATGATCAGCGTCATTAACCATCAGGGAAATATGAACGCTTTGAACTGTTGTCTTATATCAGTCACAATGCCTGGGATCAAAAGAACAAAAGCTAAACCAGACACATGTAGGAAATGGGAAAAACTTTTTCACTGTTGGTGGTATTCAAACTGGTGTAACCACTATGCAAATCAGTGAGGGAGTTCCTAGAGAAAAACCTCGACAAATATCTAACACATGGCTTAGCTATGCCACTATTAAGAATATGCTCCGAAGATTCTATATCCTCCTATTTCGATACTGGTTCATCTATGTTCATCACTGCTCTCCTCACAATAGCTATGGTATAGAGTCAGTACTGCATTTGCTTTTATGAACTCACAATAGTTCTCAAGCATGTAAATTCAAACCAGACAAAATCCCAGCAAGGAAAAGGGACATGAACATGAAATGCCACCTCGAGCTAGGAAGCTGTTTGTAATTGAGAGTTGCTGGAAAAAGGACAGTTACTCTTCTTAATGGTGTAGCCACATGTAGGTCAACTATACTATCCACAATAGAAAACCAAGCATCCAAGAGTACCTAGATAGTATAAACAGCATTTGATAGGTTTCCTAAAATGATAAGGACTTAAATTTGAGAGAGGATGGAAAAGGGATTATATCTGAAAGAAGATAGGCAAAGGGAATGATTACGATCTAGATATACATTGTATAAAACTCTCAAAGTGGTAATAATTTGATACTGAGATTAACATGGAGAAGATGTAGTTTGCAGATTGAGACCATAAACCCTTCCCCTAATGGTTTCATGTAACAAGCAGACCACCCAGAAGGACAGAAAGCCTATGCTATAAAAGCAGGTGCAATGTAAATGTGTGATTCATTGTAAAAGTTCCTGGGCCTCATGGTTCAGCACTTTGGGAGCTTTCCCTTTCTAATAAAACTTCCTGTGTTTCAACTTCTAGTCATCTGCCTACTGTTAGTCTTTGGCTAGGGATAGAGAACTTTGAATATGATGCATTATGAACTCAGCCCTGCACTGAGAGTGTCTTTACATTCTCTTTATTGTATTCCCAGACACTGACAAGAAGCCTAATTGTTATTTTCCTATCACTCTGGCTTCTTTAATGTTTGTGTAGTCTCACTTCTCTTATGCCATATATTGTATACAGCTTCCATTGTTTTTGCTTTTGTATGTTTGTTTTTTATTTTTCTTGTTTTATTTATGCACTTTACATCATACTCTCTGACCCCATTCCAGGAACCTCCCAGATTCCTTCCCCTATCCCTCTCCCCTTCTCTGAGTGAATAGGGAACCCCCAGGTTATCCCCCACCCAGGCACATCAAGACTCTGCCAGGCTAGGTGCATCCTCACCTTGTAAGGATGTACAAGGCAGCCCAGCTAGAAGATCATGTCCCAAGTACAGTCAATAACTTTTGGGATAGCCCCATTCCAGTTCTTCAGGATACACATGAAGACCAAGCTGCACATCTGCTACATATGTGCAGGAAGGCCTAGGTCAAAACTGTGTATGTTCTTCGGTTGATGGTTCAGTCTCTGAGAGCTCCAAGGATCCAGGTTTAGTTGACTCTGTTGGTCTTCCTGTGGAGTCCCTATCCTCCTGAGGGAACACAATCCTTCTTCTTTTTCTTCCACAAGAGTTCCCAAGCTCCATTCATTGTTTGGTGGTACATGTCTGCATCTGTCTGAGTCAGCTGTTGTGCGGAGTTTTTCAGAGAACACCCATGCTAGACTCCTGCCTGTAAGTTTAAGAGAATATCATTAATAGTGTCAGGGGTTGGTGCTTGCCCATGGGATGGGTATCAATTTAGACTGGTTATTTGTTGGCCATTCTTTCAGTCTCTGCTCTCTCCCCTGTTCCCACATTTCTTGTAGACAGAATAAAATTTGGAAGGAAATTTTGTTGGATGGCTTTGCTACACTAGGGTCCCTGCCAGATACAGGAGGTAGCCTCTTCAGGTTCCATATCCCTAATGCTGTGAGTTGCAGCTAAGGTCACTGCCATTGATTCTTGGGCACCTCCACTATGCCATGTCTCTTTCATGTCCTGGATATGTCTTCCACCTTTCCAATTCTGTCCTTTGCAGACTTCCATTCATTCTTATGGGCATCTGACCTCTCTCCTGGTCTCTTCCCAAACCTAATCATGAACACCACCATATCATGGGTATCCTGTATTTTATGACTAATATTCACTTATAAGTGAATATATACCATTCATGATTTTATAGTCTATGTCACATCACTCGGGATGATATTTTCTAGTTCCATCCATTTGCCTGCAAAATTCATGATGTCCTTGTTGTGAATAGCTGAGTAGTATTTTGTTGTGTGAATGAACCACATTTTCTTTATCCATTCTTCAGCTGAGGAACATCTAGGTTGTTTCAAATCTCTGGCTATTATGAGGAGAACGACTAAGAACATAGCTGAGCAAGTTTCTTTGTGGGATGCTGGAACAACTTTTGGTTATATGTCCAGGAGTGGTATAGCTGGATCTTGAAGTAGAACTATTTCCAATTTTCCGAGAAACCATGAAACTGATTTCCAAACTGGTTGTATAAGTTTGTACTCCCACCAAAAATGGAGGAGTTTTCCTTTTTGCTCCACATCCTTGCTAGCATATGCAATCACTGAGTGTTTGATCTTAGTCATTCTGATCAGTGTATCATGCCATCTCAGTTGCATGGTATTGGTACAGAACCATACACGTTGATAAATGAAATACAATTCAAGACCCAGAAATATATTCACACACTGATGCACACTTGGTTTTTTACAAAGAAGTCAAAAACATACAATTGGAAAAAGAAAGCATCTTCAACAAATGGTGCTGGTCTAATTGGATGTCTAAATGTAGAAGAATGAAAATAGATCCATAATTATCACAAAACTCAAGTCCAAGTATATCAAGAACCTCAACATAAAACTGAATACACTAAATCTCACAGAAGAGAAAGTAGGAAATACTCTAGAATGCATGGATAGAGGCTCTAAGATCAACAATTTATAAATGGGACCTCATTAAATTGAATAGTGTGTAAGGCAAAGGACACTGTCAATAGGATAAAGTGGCAGCCTACATATTTGGGAAAAGATCTTCACGAACTCTAAATCTGATAGAAGGCTGATATCCAAAATTTACAAAGAACTCAAGAAGTTAGACACCCAACAACTCAAATAGCCGAATAAAAAATGGGGTACAGAAGTAAACAGAATTCTCAACAAAGGAATCTCAAATGGCTGAGAGACACTTAAAAAATGTCCAAATTCCTTAGTCATACTGCCTCTGTTGATAAACAAGCCTCATTTTCAACTCTGAAAGTCATGGTTTTCTCTCTCAGATTCATTTATATCCTTCCTGCAGTTTCTGAAAATTACAGCTTGACTTCTGTTGTTTCTCTCAGATTCTTAATAAAATTGTCCTTAATCTTCCTTTTGAAGCCATTTCTTTATTAATGATAATATAAGATCCTAAAACAGAATCCTGAGTAACCAAAAACACTCTTAATTTTACCTGTGAGAGTATTTAAGCTAACTAAGGGAATGTAGTTTATATTGAAGAAGAAAAATGAATTTTAAAACAGACTAGGTCTAGATCACAAAATACCTTAAGCAATCAGGCATTGGATTTCTAAAGCGAATTCATGGAACATGTGGCATTTGGTTCAGTAGACTTGTAGTAAACAACATTTGATCATTGCAGCAAACATGGGAGACTCTTAGCTTACAAGAAAGTCTTAGTTGGATATATTGGTTCATGTTTTTGATCCCAGAATTCAGCAGAATGTGGACTCAGGAGCATTTACTTTAAGTCTAGCTTTGCCTACATAGTGAATTCTAGCTGAGGGCTGCAAAGTGAAATTGTCACAATAACAACAAAATCAAACAGTACTGCCAGACAGAAAAAGAAGCATGTAATGAAGTAAGCGTATTGCAAGGAAGGATGCTTACTTCATGATAGTAAGAGGGAATGGGGTAGGTGGAAACAGAGAGATAGAGAGACTGACAGAGGCAGAATCATAGAGACAGAGATTGAGAAAGAGACAGAGACCAAGAGACAGAGGCAGAAACAGATACAGAAATCAACAGTTTGAGACTAGGGACAGAAACAGAAATCAACAGACTAAAACTAAGAGACATAGAAAAAGAGGCAGAGAAAGAAACAAAGGAACAGGGAGAGCAAGAGGGAGGGTAAGGAGTAAGGCCAAAATTCCCAAATCATCTTTGTAGAGATGTCCTGAGTGACCTACTTACCCTGTA
Organism: Rattus rattus; assembly: GCF_011064425.1. NCBI lineage: Eukaryota > Metazoa > Chordata > Mammalia > Rodentia > Muridae > Rattus > Rattus rattus. The sequence goes on from NC_046154.1 coordinate 199,720,741, forward strand.
TTAGATGCTATCTCCTACTTCACAATAGTAGCACATACTGGGAAACAAATACCACTTGAAGGACTACATATTGTGTCTAAGGGTTGGTGCTGGATAATGACTTACATCTTAATTAGGCTCATAAAATATAACCACAGCTAGTGACCTCCTTTACACCATCACAGAAAGCTGAAGCTTCGGAACTGTCTGAAGAAAATATCCCAAGGTGTTATTTATTTATTTATGTATTTAAAAGCTGTGACTATGGAAGTTTGTGTCACTTCCAGTACCTTCTATTTTAGTCTTGGTTGTTCAGTGTCTATGCTGTGCCCACATTGCCAGAAAGGATAATTATATTTCTTTGTTGACAACAGGTGTATACTATAAGACATATTTAAAACACAGGATCTTTTCTTAGATTTATTTTTAATTATGCATAATTGAATGTATCTGTGTATGGGTTTGGATAGGTGAGTATAGGGATCATTGGAGACCTGAAATGGGTGTCAGATGTCCTGGAACTGAAACTAGCAGTGGCTATGAACAACTCCATGCACCACAAGTCTTTTAATATTTGGCTCAAAAATATCGTAAAGGTATAAAATAATGTTCAGAAATTGATCTTTTTTCACAATTAATGGGAAAGTAAAACCAGATTTATTTATATTAACTTACCCTGAAGTAAAACACAGACCTTAGTAAATGTGTCCTAAGTGAATGGACACTGAATAATCCCATATTAGACCAATCTCTGGCATTTATCTGAGTGCTATCAGAGCACTGAATCAATTGCAACCATTTTATGGAGATTAACTCCAAAGGAACATTTCAGAAATGTTTTCTTCTTTTTGCCTGCCTGACTGACTGATTGACTGATTTATTTGTTTTAATTTGGTTTTACTCTACAGCTCAGGCTTTCCTGGAACTTTCTGTGAGTCCCATGTTGACCTGGAACTCTGGTGATGCCCCTGCCTCAGTCTCCTCACTGTTGGGCCTAGAGTTGAACCCACAACATCTCTCTTGACACATTCGAGAGAATTCTTAGAGCGTGTGATGGTGTGATGGTTTGCATACGCTTGGCCTGGGAGTGACACTATTAGAAGGTGTGGCCTTGTTGGATGAAGTGTGTCTCGGTGGAGTTTGGCTTGGAGACCCTCCTCCTAGCTGCCTAAAGATTTCAGTCCGTTACTGGTTTCCTCTGGATGAAGATGCAGAATTCTCAGCTCCTCATGCACCATGTCTGCCTGAATGTTGCCATGCTCCTTCCTTGATGATAATGGACTGAACCTCTGAACCTGTAACCTAGCCTCAATTAAATACTGTCCCTTATAAAACTTACATCGGTCATGGTGTCTGTTCACAGCAATAAAACCTGAACTAAGACAGATGGTCAATCTTAACTGTCAAATTCATTATATTCTTATTGCCCAGGAGATTGATAAAGAAAAGATTTAGAGGCACATGACTGGGTATGGTTGTGATAACGTTTATAAAGATGGTAAAATTATGGAACCTTTGATATGAGGGGGTTAATGACTGGATGGATTCTTGTTGTGCTGGATGTGTGAAGTGATGAAAAGTAGGAGGTTGGGTTTAGTTGGAGGAAGTCATTCACTGCAGGCATGTTCTTCAGTATACAGTTTCCCTGGATTCTTTCTGTAGCTCTTTTTGTGTGTCTCCTGGACACTCTGAGGCAATGACATATTCTGTCTTCCATTATAGACTGACGTTCTGTGACTCTGAGTCAAACTAAATCACCAGCACCGCTAACACCACCAACCCTGTTGTTTCTCTCAGGTAATTGTTGCAATGACGAAAGCTAACTAACACAATGCATGGATATGGAGATATTTCTGCTTTCCTTGGTTTCACAATGGCATCTGGTTCTTTAGGATAGAAGGAAATAGAAAATGAGAAATGGGTGAATAACAATCAGACAAGGGCAGTGAGTATATTAGATGAAAAGAGCAACCATTTTGAGTTCCAAGATTAAAAGAGAAATAAATTTTGCCTTTCATGCCTCTCTATAAAATAAGAAAGCATTGAAAAGAAATTTTATCAGGCCAGATGGAGGAACGGTTTGACTTTATTCCAGCAAATGTGAGAATGTTAAGGAGATGCACATGTGCTGATGAGAGCAGAAAGGATAAAGATACATGTCCAAAGTTCAGCTGAGTTAACAAAGCTAGTGACCTTGGCAACTGTGCTCTGACTTAAATCATGGTATTTGTCATCCTGAGACTTTGCAGCACAAAGAGCTCATTTTATATAACAAATACTTCTGTATACAGGAACAAATACATATATATATATATATGTGTGTGTGTGTATATATATATATATATATACATGAAGAAACACTTTTGTATACTCATAGATCAGACACAATCCTGATGTTTAACAAAAATTAATTCATACAAACTTTATAATATATTGAGAAAAACAGAGCTATTATTATTTTCACTGTTTGGATATAAAAATGGATGATTGGGATATATGAAGGTAGACATTAATTTAGCTTTAGGGCACTTATCTATATATACAAAACAGCAAGGATAAATTCATTATGTGACCATTTGGCAAATCTATCTCTCGGAAATTATACACACACACACACACACACACACACACACACACACACCACACACACACACACACACACACATATATATATATATTTACATTTTATATGTATAGTGTGTATTATATATGATAAATTTCTGTAGATGTTCTGTAGATGTGTGTAAATGAATATACAAATTTGTATATGTTTATATTTATGTATGCATGCACATATGTATATATGTGTGTATATATATACATATATATATATATATGTGTGTGTGTGTGTATGTATAGAACAGAGGTTGACACTGGATTTATTACATTCTTTCATTTAGATGGGAGGTCTCAATCCAAGAGATAAGGCAAGTACTGGGTAACTTACCATCCACCCATTGAAAATCCAAATTTAAATTAGAGTACATAATTACTAAAATTACAACCATAGTGATATCACAGTTCTTTTCAGTGGCCTGTCTTTGAGGGTAAAGAATGCAGCAATAAACTGAATGTGAATAGTTTTTAATACCCGTGTTAATACTCAGGTAGTGAAATCTGTCATCAGTCTGCCTCACTCCAGTTGCTGTGTTTATTACACCAGAACATGGGGGTTGTTTGGCAACTATCTCTTCTTTTGCCTTTATTTCATGGAAGGCTGTTTTTTTCCTGTCTCCTTAAAGGTGTTTTATAAACCATTATGATAGACATTCTAATTAGAGTCTCTAACAGCTAGCAAAAGTTTGACTTCTGAATAGGACTGAAACAATAGAGTCCCATTCCTACTGGATCCCCTGAGGACTCACCTACAGGTCTGTGTTGAAAACACCTGCATCAGTAGATAGTACATCTTCACTTCCTTCTAAATATGACTTATTTATTTTTCGTGTATGAATGTATGCCATACAAGTGTGTATCTGCACCACAGTACCTATGAGGGCACAGTGCCTATGCTGGGCATAAGAAGGTATTGAATTGCCTGGAATTAGAGATACAGATGTGAGTTTCTATGTTGGTGGTTTAAACCAAACTCAGGCCCTCTGAGAGAACAGTAAATGTTCTTAACCACTGTGCCATGCCTCCAGATAAAAATGATCATAGTTTCTTATAACAGAAGCTTCTATTCCTCCTTAGAAAATGATCATATAGGGTTGGGGATTTAGCTCAGTGGTAGAGCACTTGCCTAGCAACGCCAAGGCCCTGGTTGGTCCCCAGCTCTGAAAAAAAAAAAAAAAGAAAAAAAGTGATCATGTAGAAAAACATCATCTTTTCCCACCATCATCCTTCCTTCTTCACTTCCTTCTCTCCTTTTTCCTGTCATCTTAGTTTTCTGATGATATAACCATGCCAATAAATAAAGGTACCTAATTACTAAGATTTGTCCCCCAAAGGTAAGTGAAGTTTTTGAAAACAGACTGCCATCAGCATGTCTGCATTCTGGAATGCTTTTCTCCTTCTTTTGTTTGGGATTCTGAGTTCTCCACATAGCAAATATTCCTCCTTGCTACTGGGCTTACATTTCTTCCTTGTTTCTTCTTGAAACAAACGTTTCTATTCTAACATTTCCACATCACCTCCTTACCCAGCATCAGATAGGGGGGATAATACTTGATTAAAAACTTACGTAGGTCTGAGTTCACTCAATTTGGGATGATTTTGTGTTACACCTTCTCCCAGTATTGTGTGCTTGTTCATTTTGTTGTTGCCACAAGGAACAAAATCATTTATAAAATTGAAAGTGTCCACAAAATAGTTTTTGAAGAAGAGTTCTATTCTTCTCTTTCTCTTTTTCAAACTGCCCTGAGAGGAAACCACAGTCCACACTCTATGAGTTCACAGAATCACTTCTCTGCAAATATTTATTTTCAATAGTTATTCTATGTATATTTGGCCCAAAGCTCATGTCACCATGGTGAAAAAGACAATGCCCTTTACAATGTGTTCTTTTCGGAGAAACACTCAGAATTGTTTCAGATGAAAAGGCCTCACAATTAGGTTACTAGATGGCCAAACATGATGCATGCTTGAGATACTTATCATTCCAAACCATTCTAGATTTGGCCATATTGAGTCCCTACATAATATAGATACTGCTGGCATTTAGACTCTTTACAACAGGCATAAAAAGGGTGAACAATGAGAGAGTCACAAATACACACATCTAAGAACTGACATATCTGGATTTCAGTTCTAGTACTTTTGCCGTGTTTTCCAATTGAAAAGACATCTTACCCCTTGTCCATCTGCTTATTAGGACAGATCTTTGCCCAAGTATTGAGAATTAGTTCATATGAATGAACTCACATCTCTACCACTAATTTTAAATGCATCTAGTCCCACAAATTTCTATGAGGATGACTCCAACATCATTGTTCTTTTTTGTAGGTCAGAATGAAAAATCAAGGTGAATGTACTGACTGGTTTTATGTCACCTTGACACAGCTATAGTCATCAGAGGAGAGACCCTCACTGAAGAAAATGTCTCATAAAATCAGGTTGTACATAAGTCTATAGGACATGTTCTTAATTAGTGACTGATGGGGCAGGGTTCTATACAAAATCAGGCTGAGAAGGCTATATGGAGCAAGCCAGTAAGCAGCACTGCTCTACGGACTCTGCTTCAACTCGTGCCTCCAAGTTCCTGGCCTGAATGATTATTTCCTGTCCTAGCTTCCTTTGTTGATGAACTGTGATATGGAAGCAAAGTGTGGATAAATATAAGTTGCTTTAGTCATGGTGTCTCATTAAGTAAGAGTAAACTTTAGTAAGATAGTGAATATAGATCTGAGAGATGTCTGAGACCTGCCTTGAGCTTGAATATGACTTTTACACACACACACACACACACACACACACACACACACATACACACACACACACACACACACACACACACACACACATATATATATATATATATATATATATATATATATATATATATACAAAAATATAAGGTGATCTCTATAAGAGATGAAATCCCATGGAAAATAGTAAGTATAATTACTACTGTGGGACTATAATTAATAAAGTGAGGACTTCAGGGAGTAGTGCAGAAGATAAGAAATGATGCAATTTAGTTACTTTCAAACAAACAAATTTAAAGGTTTATTTATTTATTATAGATGAGTACACTGTAGCTGTCTTCAGACGCACCAGGAGAGGGCATCAGATCCCATTACAGATGGTTGTGAGCCACCATGTGGTTGCTGGGATTTGAACTCAGGACCTCTGGAAGAGCAGTCAGTGCTCTTAACTGCTGAGCCATCTCTCCAGGCCCAAACAAACAAATTTAATAGTGGAGGAAGGAGCCTAAATTCTTCTAACATGTTCTGAGGTGCGCCTTATGTGCTGGACAGTTTTATGTCAGTTTGACACAAGTTAGGGTCACTTGAGAGGAGAGAACCTCAATTAAGATAATTCTTTCATAAGATTGGACTGTAGGCAAGCCTGTAAGGCATTTTCTCAAGTGGTTGTGGAGGAAGTGCTATAATGGGTCATACAACTGTGCTGTTGTCCCTAGGATTTAGAAGAAAGCAGGATAAGCAAGTGATAAGGAGCAAGTCAGTAAGCAACACCCCTCCACGGCCTCTGCCTCAGGTTTCTACTCTGCTTGAGTTCTTGCCTGTCTGTTCTTCAATGATAGACTCCAATGTGCAAGTGTAAGCCAAGTAAACCCTTTCCTCTCCAACTTGGTTTTGGCCATAGCCATAGTGTTTCATCAGAAGAATAAAAACCCTAAATGTGATAGCTTGTTTGTATTTTCCCCTTAACATATATTTCTGCTACTGTTTTAGTACCCTTTCCACCATAACTAAAATTATATTCCATATTTTTTTAATCTCCCACTGGGAAATAAATTGTATATTAATATACATTTAGAGAGGGTACTGCCTCTTTTTTTTTTTTTTTTTTTTTTTTTTTGGTTCTTTTTTTTTTCGATACAACCCAGGTAAGCGCTTTTAGAGCTAAACTAAATCAGCCCGAGGGTACTGCCTCTTAAGAATGTGTCTTTCTATCACATCTGTACATAAACATTACAAGAAGTTGAGTAATGATGGCCTTAGTCATGGCTATGAATGACAGTTGCAGTAGATATAGGAAGGTCACTGGATCCTTGACCCAAAGAATTATGAGACTTCACTACTTAGAAATGTGCTAAGGACTAAGACAAGTCCAGAGCTCTAATCCCAGTTCTCTGATTTAAATTTTTTTCTAGTACACTATGGAGTCCAAAACACCTCTCTGTTCAAACTGCCTTGCCTCCCTGTGACTTTATCCATTCCCCTTAGAATGGAATCACACAGAGTAAATAATGAGATCCCCACCATTTGAGAGAGATAAGTCCTTATGCAATCAGATCAAGCAGATGTCTACAAAGTTCACATTTTTTAAAGCCTACTTGGTTCTTTAAAAGTCATCACTGGAAGATAAATTAATCCTCTTATGTTCTCTGAGCTGTCAAAGTGTTTTAAGTATCATTATCATCCTGAATAAAACAGTACTACAGTGAAGAGCCTAGTTTATTACAGTCCTAAAACTTACCACATGTTCAGCTTGCCAACAATTTCAAATGTTTTATCTGGTATTTAAATATATGGATTTGTATCAGAGTCTTATGGGTGAGTAAATTTAAACACAAAAAGATAAGGACATTTTCCCAAATTACATTATTCTAAATACAATAGAAGATTCTATTTCTCAATGACACATCCACCTGACCCACCAAACTAGTATTTATTAATCAATAAAAAATAATTCTGACATAGAAGAGACAAAGTTAGTCATATCATTTTGTCAATGTGGATGCTACTAGTTGGCTTTAGTTTTAGTTTCATTTTCAAAACTTTTAAAGTCTCTTTGTTTCTCTATGCACATGTTTGTAGATAGGCAATAATGCTATAGAACAGTCTTATAAGATGTGGATAAAAGTTCATCAATGTTTGTGATTTTGAAAGATTTCTTTATGCACTTAATTCTTTTCCATATGCCAGAAGGTTTCTTGTGCTTTAAGTCTATCCCTATCCCTCATATCTCTGAGTAAAATATTACATGAAGATATCATTTAGAATATTTCTAAGGCAATCTTTGTCTAAAATATTTATATTTTATATGTGTGAGTATTGTGGATGCATTTATGTATGTATACTGTGCATGCCTGATGCTTGTGTAGGGCAGGGGAGGGTTTGAGATGTTGGATATGGGAAGCCTCTATGAGGTCTCTATGACTTATAGGAGGAAAAGCATCCCCTTCGTTCAGGTTGCCTTCGTGAACCCACCAATGTATTTCCAATTTGCCTTGATTTATTACTTTCTTTGTTCTATAAAACTATAACTTCATGAAACTCTTTCCACATTGGAAAATTAAATTTGAGTAACCTACATTTGTGTTCCTGGGCTATGGTCACTTAATATTGGTCTAGAATAAAATATGTCTTATTTGCTTTAAAGTGTGTCCTACTTTCAACATATATGTGATAAGAATGCATTGTGCTACAGGACTGTAGTTTCTTTGAAAGTAGTTATAGTTTTTCTTCATGCTACTGTGCATATTGACCACTGAATTTCCTGATTCTTAATAGGCACTGAATACTAATTTATAAAAAAAATCAATCAATCAAATATCCAATTTTGTGCCAGCCACCTTTCTGACTGTTCATTTTGATAACTGAGGAATTGCTGCCGAATGGTAAAGTGTGTCAATTTGTAGCAGATGGCTCCAAATTCCACTTCCTTCACTCACTGACTGAATAATTCAAGTAAACTTTTATATTTCGTCTTCGCCAGACAGAGATGATATTGAGGTTAAAAAACATTCATATGGTGGTTTTGATTTTCCAACTGCTGTTTACTGTTAATGATTCATTTCTGTACTGTTGAATATTACCTAGAATCATTTTTATTCTGTCCTATGAATATATAAAGGTATGGCTTCCATGTGCCTAAAATCCCAGGAAATAAGAAAAGGATTTATCAGTTGTGAACAACTTCATAGGTGCTGGAAATTGAACCAAAGACCTCTGTAAGAACAGGTATTTTTTTGTTGTTTATTCATTTGTTTGTTTTTGTTAATTATTTTACTTGGGGTGGGGGCTGAGGGAAGGCCAGGTTCTTTTAACTATTTTAACATCTCTTCAGTTCCTCATTCAGGAATCTTGATGATCTTGATGAATTTCCTCTATGATCTCTCTTTTCTGAAACTTCCTCTACCAAAAAACAAACAAACAAACAAATGAAAACAAACAAACAACAACAAAACCCAGGATTACAAACCTGTTAAGGCAATGATGTTTATAATGGTTTAATATCATCATTATAACAGCTCATTAAAAGGGGAGGGGGCAGTACCTGCAACTATCCTTTGGTGATTATAAACTGTGGGTTCAATTTTTTTTAATTTAATTTAAAATTTATTATTATTACTATTATTATTATTATTATTATTATTATTATTATTATTATTATTTTCTTACATATTCACTTTACTTCCAACTAACTGCCCCCTCCTGGCTGGTCACCTAGTTCCACAATCCTTCTCTACTTCTGCCTCCCCTTCTCCTCTGAGTGGGTGAGGACCCTCTTGGGTATTCCCGTCCACCCTGGCACTTCAAGTTTCTGCAGGCTAGGTGCTTTCTCTTCCACTGAGGCCTGACAAAGCAGCCTAGCTAGTGGAAAAACTTTCACATTCACGCAAGAGCTTTTGTGGTAGCTCTTGCTCCAGTTGTTCAGGACTCACATGAAGGTCTGCTCCATATGAGTGGGAAAGCCTAGTCATCAGAGGCCGATGGAAGAGAAGGTGAATGAGTAAGGAAATGGGGGATACAGGATCAGGTGTTGAGAAGGACAGGAGAGGTGGCTAGATGCCATTAGAATGAATGGCAATCTGCAACTGACAGTGGCGGGGAGGTTAGGGAGAACTCCAGGATGAGCAGAGACCTGTGATAAGGGTTGTGCGCAAGCATCAATTGGGGTGACCTTAGCTATGACTCACTACATTAGGGATATGGCACCTGAAAAGGCCACCTGCTATGGCCAGACAGGAACCCCAGTAGAGCGATAGAGATGCCAACCTGCCTACAAAATTTTCAAATCAAAGTTTATCCTGTCTACAAGAAATCCAGGGAGAGGAGAAGGAGCAGACACTGAGGGAATGACCAACCAATAACCTGCCCAGTTTGTGCCCCCACCCATGGACAAGCACTAATAGCTAATACTACTAATGATACTCTGTTATACTTGCAGACAGGAGCATGTTTTCCTTTGAGAGACTCCATCCAGCAGCTGACTCCAACAGATACAGACGCCCACAACCAAACAGTGGATAGAGCTTGGGAACTCTTATGAAAGAATAGGAGGAAGGAGACCAGGGCACTAAAGGAGATAGGAACTCCATAGAAAGACCAACAGGGTCAACTAATCTGGATCCTTGGTAGCTCTCAGAATCTGAACAACCAACCAAAGAACATAAATGGTCTAGACCTGGCTTCCATACTCATGTGTAGCAGATGGTCAGCTTGACCTTCATGTTGGCTCAATTCTTTAAACATTTCATTTCATTCAAATTTTCCTCAAATCCTAGAAGATGAACAACTATTCATATTTCTTTAAAAAATGTTTCACAGCAAATAGATGAAACCTGAATGTTCATCTTAACACTGGTAATTCCTCGGACCTGGGATTTATTATGTCAACTGACTGTAGAATCACAGATATTAATCTGAATAGTCTATTCTATTCCATTCTATGATAATACACAATGGATTGGCCATCACATAATATACATGTTTTCCTCTTTCTTACATTCTTGCAGAAAGTCCTTCTTTAGAATAAATTTCTATTTTAGTAGCATGTCAATGTTGCTTATTGGTTTCAATAGTATTGACAATTTGGACTTTTTTTCTAATACTCCTCTTCAACCTAGTTCATCATTTTAGCTAAAATCTGTATCATGAGTGATTAAAATTTACCTCATTTATCATTTTTGGACTAAAATCAAAATTCTCTCCTAGATTTACAAACCTTGCATGAGTCAAGACCTACTGACCTCTTTAGCATAATCAGACTTCCTTCTCTACTGTTTTCCACAGCTTAAACATGGAGGTTTGTATATTTCCATTGTTGGTCTTGATAGGTCAAGATACAGATAAGGTGTTGTACTCTCAAATGAACCTGTGCCTTTATTTTTTTCCTGTTTGAGCAGGTTATCCCCATTCTTCCCAAAGACTTAGATCAGTTCTTCCTTTGTGGAAGGCTTCCTGAGGCTCTTGACTTGATCACATTTGCATAGCAAATCTATAAACAGTTGTAATATATTAGCATGTATCAAAGATTCCCATAGTTTACTGAAGGAATTATGTTTTCATAATGATATTTTGCATTTTAATAAGCAATAGAGCACTTACATATTTGTTTCTAAACTATTTGAGGTGAATCATCAAAGAAGCTTTGGTCAATCAAATGTGAAATTCTACTATGATAGCTTATGAGGCCATCTAGGAATATAACTAGCAAGAAGAACATGTATGGAGAAGGACACCATGTTCTTTACTATCTTCCATTAAGAAAAAAAAGTAGTACATCTATCTACTATCATCTCAGCAATGATCTCAACTCATCATAACAAGCCCTCAACATCTTGCTCTAAGAGGTTTGGCCTATGTGCATCTGTGTGTATCTTTAACACACCCTATGACAGACTCAGCTGGCCTGACTAAAACTGTGTGTGAGTCCACAAGATCTTACATGTAACTAATGTGACCTGATTGTGCCTGTATTCACAGGACCCTACCTCTGTCATACATTTTTCCCGAGCCCCTGTGCTTATCTAATCCTAACTCTACCTCATCTAGCTTGAGTGTCCCTGTGTCTTTTGTGTCCTGTGTGTGACATGATGTAATTGGCCTGAGTCCCATATGCCTATGTTCTACCTCTAAACATCAGAGCTGTGTGTACTGTGCCTATCATATCCTACTTCTGATATGCACCTCTTCTGTCTACCTATACCTCATAAGAGACTCAGTATTTGGAGTGAGTCCTGCAGATTCTACTTGTTTGACCCTTGTGCTACCTCTATTCTCTTAGACATGGCCCTGCAGGTTCTTGGTTAGCCCAGTACCTTTGTGAGTGTCTCCTAATTTTGTAACACTGCCAGAAAAGACAAACAGTGTTTGGAGTCAGGCATAGTTTGAATGCCCTAGGTCAAAGATGTGTGCTGTACTGGTTGTATCAGCATGCTTTTCAGCTGAGCAGAAATAATGTGTATACATGGGAGGCAATTAAGTATCATCCCACCTCTGTATTCCACTATGGAACCAGATCCTGTCCATTTTCGCCAGTACATCTTCCTCAATCACCATTTTAGATCCATTCACCAACTTCATATTCTACCACCATTTATTGTCTATTTTATATACATTCCAAATTTCTTGTGTTATAATACTTCTTTTATCAGTTTAAGTATATGTGTAGTCTTCAATGGGTTTCCTCATATGCCAGGAGTAGAGGCATCAACTTTAAATTCTTATGCATATAGACTGTGATTGTCTAGAATGAATATTAGAGTAACCTAACTTTACAGAATGTAATTTATATTACATGTCATACCTTAACTACAAAGTTGTGTGGGGGTATTAAGAACCCTACTTCATTAATCTCAGCAATAAAGATAATAGCCTCTATGGATATCTAACTTCAGCTTACTAACTAAATGCACTGTCATTTCGATAATAAACTGCTTTAACTTGAAGTAAGTATCCATATGGGAGGAAAGGTTCGGTTAATATGCTCATTTCAGTCCCATCATTGTGCTGTCCCATTAAGGTACCTAAATCATTTCACTATTGATTTACACATGCATGCATAAACATTTTTGACAAATTTTTAATGATGGGAAAATATTCACCCTCTAATATTAATTGAAAATGGGAAGACATAAAATATGTACTGAGAGCTTGTTCCCGTATAATGTAAAATTACAAATTACAGACTAGCAAAGAAGTCATTAAATATTAACACAGTCTGACTCTGTGTGATTTTAGATATATTTAAATATTTTTACATTCATTAGTGTTATTTTTTAATCCATATAATAAATGCCTATTACTTTCTTAATTAGAGGAATCAGATTTTGTTATATAGACTGAAGATCTAAATGTAAGCACATATTATAAATTACCAATGTAACTTAATATTTCATATGAAAATTGTCAACATATTCATTTATTACTTATAATCACTTTAATTTATTTTTTTAAATAGAAGGAGTATTGACTCATTAAGGAAAGTTTCAGAGAACAGCAGGAGTTCTGAGGGAGAAATACTTAAACCTTCTTGACATTGCTTTATGTATCTCAAACAGGGCAGACAGTTATATACATTTAAAACAATAAGGGAAAAAAACTACAAATCATCAAAGATTTCTATTTAGACTTTGGCACAAGATATCTCCTTGACCTACATGTGTGTGGCAAATAAAATATAGTAGCAAATTCCCACTAATAATCGGAATCACCGGAATCTTCTGAAACCCATGATAATTAAAATATGGCAGAGAAGGAGTAGGCTCTCCTGGGTATGTACTGATCCTGGCAAACCAAGTCACTACAGGACTACGTGCATGCTCTCCCACCATGGAGAATGGGCTGGTTGAGGGAAGGGGCCTGTGATTGGGATATAAAGTGAATAAATAAGTTAATTAATGCAAAAAAGCAGGTTTTATCCGTGCAAAGAAAATTGCATATGCATGTGCCACAGTAGTGGGGTCTATATTATGCCACAGATTTATATTGATTTGATTTTGGGTTGTGTGTCTGTAGAAAACATTAAGTAAAACTATCAAAAAATGTGAAAGAGTTCAGAAAAGACCAGGAGGAGTAGTGAACACATATCCTATCTCTGAGATTTAATTGATAAATATAACTTGGTTAATTACTGCTTTCATGTATATTTAATTAGTACATACATAATTGTGTTTTACACACAATGGTTATGCAGATACAGAAATAATTCTGAGTCTAAAAGAAATTAATTTATCATTTATTGTTAAATTTATTCATTTACTTAAAATTAATCATGGAAAGAAACCATTTACCTGACTCAAGTTTGGCTTAAATATTGTAACTATATCATATAAACACCTTTTGATTGTTCTGGAACTATAAGTTTTATTTTTTATAGAATTATAAAGACACTTTTGTTATGCTTACACATTTGGTTTCTTGAGCAGGGTGGGGGTGGGGGCATGTTTTTCCAAATAGTGTCCCCTCTGTAGCCCAAGCTGCCTTCAACTTTTAAACTCTCCATTCCAGCCTCCTCTATGCTGCGATTGGAGGATGTGCCAACACTCTTAGCTTGATCATTTCTTTTATTTGCTTTATTTCATTTACTCTATAAAACATTTTATTTCTGTTTAACAATATTATAACTCAACTATAATGTATGTCTTTTTGAAGAGATCTTTAGATTGGATACAATTTAGCATGTTATAAATCAGCTTAATCTGTTTGATCCCAATAAAAATTAGTGTCGATCGGCACACTTTCTTTATGGGCAAGGCTGCTCCTTTGTTCACACATGTATCCCTGTTGCTGTTACTACTGTGATCCAACCGAAGGAGAAAACTTGGGAATCCATTATTGAAAACAAAGGACTCACAGGTATACGATGTCTGAAGAGGATCTTATTTTATTTTTTTCAGAAATGCTTGTTCTTAATTGAGTCTATAAGGCTCAAAAAAGCATTAAAATACAGTCAACTAAAAGACAGTGCAGTAAATGTAAATTATGTTCACCCTCATCATCATGGCAGTAAAATACTGTATTTTCTCAAGGTCTGTGAGACTCCCTGACCAAATGCCATACACGGATTTGAGCAACAGAACTGTGTCATCTAAAAGATCTGGAGATGGGAAGGCTAAGTCCAAGGGCCGATCAGGCTTAGTTCCCGTAGAGACTGTGCTGCAGCAGACTATTTTCATGTGTACTCACGTGGTATGCAATCTTAGGGTTAGTTTTTAAAACTACACTTATTAGTTTGTTTATGGGAGGGGGCACCTGCAGGACCCATGGTGACAAGGCAACTTGTTTGAATCAGTTCTCTCCTTTCACAATATGGGTCCTGAGGATCAAATTTGGGTATTAGGTCTGCTGGCAAGCAACTTTACCTGATCAGGCACCTTGCCAAACTTAATTTCTGAGACAAAACTTATTTATTTTTGTTTGATAAAACATGGGTACATGCATGGCAAAATGTATAGATGGAGGGTACAGAAAATCTTGTGTGACTTAGTTCTTTCCTTCTACCATTATACCACAAACACACACACTTTACCATATTTCACAGATTACACATTATACACACATACCTTTCAACCTCACAAAATGTTTGCTGCATGGATGTTGAATGCAAATACTATTTCCTGGATAAAGACAATCCAATAAAAATCATATATTCTGAAAAATTGTAAATACATACTTAACGTATTGTCTATGAAAACATAATAAGTTTCTTTGCACATTGATGTAGTGGTATTTCAAAGAATTATTATTTGAACAAGTCTTGAACCTTTTTACCAGATGCATGTTTCACAGGAATGTGACTTAATATTGTGGACCCATTATCCTAGAGAAAGATGAACTTGAGATAGCCTGAATAGGAACAAAAAATAACAGTTCTAAATAAATGAGGTCAAATTTCTAAACTTAGATGCTCATGGCAAATATTCCAATTGGATTATGACCAAAGACTGTGTACTGTGGATGTCTGCTGTGCACTCACCCTAATCACCATGGAAAGCAGCCTTTGCACAGAGATGTTCTTCATTATTCTGATGCATCCTTTCTTCTTGAACATTGCCTTATATTTTTACCAGAACTTCTGACATATTCTCTTTTCTTATCAAAAAATATTCCTATGAGTTAGAAGGTGCAAAATGTTACTGTATAATTTATAGTTGAATTAGTGATAGCCTTCTCTAGTGTGAAAATTGCCACAAATGAGCTGCAAAGTTCAGGTCATTGTTGAACCTTGAAATACGATTTTTTTAATGTTTTTTCTGTTACTCACCTCTGAGGGAAAAAATCATATGAATTTGCTTTGTGCAAAAGTGATGGTGTGTGTTCTGGTTAGACTCTTTGTCAATTTGCCACAAACGTAGACCTGAGATAAGGAAACCACAGAGGAGGTAGTGTCTCCAAAAGATCAGCCTGTAGGTAAACATGTGAGACGGGTTCTTGATTAGTGTCTAAAGTAGGAGAGTCCAGCAAATTGAGAGTGGTGCCACACTTGGACAGAGACTCTCAGATACTAGGGGAAATAAGGCTCAGCAAGTCTTGGGGAGTAAGTCTATAAGTAGCATTTCTCCATTGTTTCTGCTTAAGTTCCTGTCCCCAGGTTCCTGCTTCAAGTTCCTCATCTACCTTCCTTCTGTGATGGACTGTGATGTGGATGTGTAAGCCAAATAAATGATTTCCTCCACAAGTGGCTTTTTGGTGGCGTTCATTTATCATAGCAATAGTTACCATAAGATAGATCCTTGAGTTGAAAAGTGTGCAATGTGTTTATATGAAGTCTACCCCAATCTCTCTCCTTCATTTCCTCCTCTATCCCCTCTTCACCACATTTTCTTTCAAACTATATGGTTTGTGGGTTGTTGTTTGTTTGTTTGTTCATTTTGTTTTGAATCCACAGAAACAACTAGCACTGCATTCACACACACACACACACACACACACACACACACACACACACACACACTTAGGATGATCAACTTGAACATCCATAGCTGTCCATTTCCCATATCCCTGAAAAGAAATAACTATTCCTCCCCTAACAATCTTCAGTAAGGGGATTGGGGATTTAGCTCAGTGGTAGAGCGTTTGCCTAGCAAGCTCAAGGCCCTGGGTTCGGTCCCCAGCTCCGAAAAAAAAGAAAAAAAAAAAAGAAAGAAAAAAAAAAACAATCTTCAGTAAAAGAAAATTCTCCTTAGCTAGTGGCAGAATTTGATGCCAATCTCCACCTCCCTATGCTGGAATTTTTGTCTGATTTGTGACTGCTTATGTCCTGAGTGTGCTGTCACAAACGTGATGAGTTAATATGCGCGAATGACCATATCCAGAAAAGTATCACTTTCTTGTATTCATCTTTCCAATCCGTCTTCCAGGACAAAGCTAAGTTTTAGGAGGATGGGGACTGATACAAATATCCTGTTTAGGGCTGGCTGGTTTATTCCCATTTATTACTGGACTCACTAGTTCATTCACATAGTTTTTGACTCATTCATTTATTGATACACTTTGAAGACTGTTAAGACTACTGAGCCTGTAGCTATTCACTGGGTTTCCATCTTGCCCTCTCAGTGTTGAGTCATATAAGATGTTAATTTCTTCTCCAAAGAAGGAAATAAGTCACAGAAACTATGTCAGGATTTAAGATGATTAAGAAGTTAATGAGTAAAATAATTTAGTCAGTCCTTTCCTTTATCAGGCCTTCTGTATGTCTTCTTGTGCATCTGTACTGTCTAAGCTTAAAATCCAGGAAAACACAGAGAATTAACTTGAAACTGCCAGTAGCAAAATATGTGGGGAGACAACTAGTAATTGCATTTGAAAATAGCTTCGGAGGAGTCTTAAAAAATGCTGTGGTAGGATTAAGTGCACTCTGAAAGCAGGTGGACCATTATCCTAAATTTTCTACAGTTACATTTTTTTTTTAAAAAAAAATGCCTTTGAATTCTGACCAGATCTATGGAAGATTAAGGCTGTGGATTTCTTATTTCCTTACAGGGTCTCATTTAAAATTTTCTTCTAGATACACATCCATGCAAGAGGAAGCGCTTGGTCCTGTGAAGACTGGACGCCTGAATGTAGGGGACTGACTGCTAAGGCAGTGAAGTAGGAGTGGGTGGGTAAACACCCTCATAGAAGCAGGGTGAGGGGGAATGGAATAGGGGAGCTGTGGAGGGGAAGCCAGGAAGAGGGATTACGTTTGAAATGTAAATATATAAAATCACCAACAAAAACATTAAAAAAATTTTTTTCTGTTGAATGTCATGCATACTCCTTAGTGAAATCTTTCCCATCCAGACAGCAACTTCAGGCTGGTTACAGTGGAATCCTCCACACTCTGGCTTCAGTGCTCTGTGGTCCATTATTCCTAGGCATGTAGGTCCAAGATGTGTATGAAATGTAGATGCCATTGGCAGAGTACAAAAGGAGAAAAACTTCTTTTAAATAAATTTTGGTCTAATGAGTCAATCTCACACTTTACTCAGCTAGAATCTTGGATTCTACAGTAAGTAGTTCAATTGACCCAAGATCTGGTTTCTATTTTCTAAATGACTTCAGGGTGTGTTGTGGCTTACAATCATATTTTCCCTAACTCTCTCACTCTGTCTCTCAGTCTCTCTCTCTGTCTCTCTCTCTTACACACACACACACACACACACACACACACACATACACACACACACACACACACACACACACACACACACACACACACACACACACACACACACACACACACACACACACACACACACACACACACACACACACTATACTTTGGATTTCTTTTACTGCAACAGTAAACTTAATGGAGACCAGGAAAATCACCTTAACACCCAGAGAGTACATCTGACGCCGACTGCTGCTACCATGGTCACTGAGACAATGCTTTTCTTCATATCAGCTCTCAAATGACCATAAGCTTTGACCTTCAGTCTTGGGTTTCTGTCTGAAATGAAGAACTTCTGATTTACTACACATTTGTCCCTGCCTCCTGTGTACATCTGTTTGTTTACTCTACAAATACATTTATTAAAATGTGTCTATATTCTGTATTTCATAGTCCTTTCACTGCACACAATATGATGTTCTTTATACCTTCTGCTGACATAGAAGGCATACAAGTAATGGATATAATGATATGAATACACACATTTCTACATTTTCAGAGAACATGAAACACTAGGTAGATAAATATTAGAATGAAAGATTCCATACTCACTATACTAGTCTCTTTCTAGTAAGGGCATATCAAAATTCTGCTGCAAACACTTCCTTTCTTTATTTTTACTGTCCTTCTTCTTAGAGTATTGAAAACACCTTATATTTTGAAGTCTAGCTTATTTATTTCACAGTAAAATATATGAATTTTTTAAATGCCCATGTTTTTCTCATATGTATATGAGAATATATATATGTATATCTTTGCCAAGGCAAACCATAAAATCTTACCATTTTTCTTTTTATTTGTCTCATTTAACTAATACTAATAATTCTCACACTTAGCCTATAAATTAAAATGTCTATTTAAAATTCTTACTTTTCATGTGTATTGATATCTCTTTCTTTTTCTGCCTCTCTGATTTTCTGGGATGACTTCAGTAAATTTGCTTCCATTTCTTTGTGGCAAATGGAATTTCTTTAACCTTTCTTTCTCTAAGGCACATTACAAAGGAAATTATTCACAGTGCTTAATTCTTTCCTGCCTTTCCAACAATTTTATGCTCAGTGAAGTACTATTAAATGCTACAGAGAATCCATCAAGTGATGTATAATCTTAAATGTATTCAGAAGAAATAGAGCCTTCCGTGGTTGGCCTTATCTCAAGAGTTTTAGCTACTTTAGTATTTATTCTATCAGCATTGTACTTTGGAGTACTATGCCTTGCCTTAGGAAGAAACAGAAGAGGGTGTAGTTATTAAAAACGTTCTAGTTTTTCTTAAATGACCTATATGTATAGGAACTTAGATTGGTGAATACTTACTAATAAAAAGCCGTTATTGTGCTCAACAATAGATACATATAGATTTATGCAAAAATGCACACCTTCAGCCTATTGTGAGTCCACCTAATTTGGTAGCCAGTGTTGTCAAAATTACCATGTGCAAAATAAGCTTCTTTCCTTGTCTTCCCCTACAGATTCCACTGAAATTTTACTTTTATCCCTCGTTTACATAGATTACACAATCCACAAGTGTTTCTATACATGTCATAAAAAATATCTTCTGAACTATTGTTTTTATCATTTTCACCAGAACCCCAGCCACTGAAATGCATTGTAAAATCTGGCCTAGATGACTGCTCTGTTGTTTACTTTTCAGACCCCAGCATATGACTTCTCTGAGCATCTTTGCTCTGGTCCATGTTATCGAATAGCGATGTCCATGAATTATGATTCTCAAACTGGCTTGCCGACTGTTCTTTACTATGCTGTAGCCTTCAGGCAGATATTAGCTGACTTCTCTATGATAAAAGTTCCTCCTTTGTGCTTGATGTTCTTTGTATCCTGCTATCTCTGAGCTCTAATATGGCTCCTTCTTTGTAGTGGAATTTTGCTCTCTTTTAAACAAACACACAAGCAAACAAACAGCTATGTCATCAGAATATGATTTTGTTTTAATATCAGATGTGGGGTATAAAGGTTTTTCAGATTGTTTACAGCAAGCAACTGTGATTGGATTCTGGCAGGAGTGTTCTGCTAGCTGAAGAGAGTTAGATTCGGAATTCTGAGAACTCGAGAGAAGTTATAAAAGTGCCAGAGCCTTGAAAGGCGGCTGTGATGACTGCTCCTCCCCCGCTGCTGATCCTGTTACTGCCTCTGGTACTGCTGCTGGTTCCTGCTTTTGGTTCTGCAGCTGCTCTTATTGTTTGCTGGATAGCTGGATTGCCAGATCGCTAGTTGTAGATAGACTCTGAAAATTGGGCTTGCACCTAGGGACTTGATGCTTTAATGAGCAGGAAGTAGTCTAAAGTGATCTATGTCACCTTTCCTCTCTAAATTTCAAACTTATGTAGGATTGGATGGTAGGAAGGGATTTGAGTACAGAAAGGTACGGTTACAAGTGACACCCTGAAAAAGGCTTTGGCAAAATGGGAAATATGATTTCTAATGCTGTAGAGGAAACCATAAAGGAAGAAGTGATGTACATTTGGTTTCATGATGTTAGCAAAATGTTTACTGTGGCTGCTGCAGCTGGGTTTTCCCCAACTTTGCTTTCAAAAGAGACAGTCCATTATGTAGTAGTAGTAGTAGTAGTAGTCTTCCTCCTCCTCTTCATCATATTTTCTGCCTAAAAATGTTTTACAGAATGGATAAGCAGTTTGAAAAGTTATGAGTAGAAATGAAGGAATCTAAGGGAAAAAAATGGTTCAAATGGGAAAAACAGAAGGTTCACTCTATTCTCTCATTTTTAAAAAGGCTGCAGAATTGGCCGTGCAACTGGAGAAGTGAGAGGTAAAGATGCTTAGGAAGTAATTAGCGCCAGGATCAGTGAAACAAAAGGACAAAGACTCAGTGATTTAAAGCAGGTGCTTCCAGTAGGACGATAGAGGGGAAGCAACACAGGCAAGAAGGCAAACTGTGGTTCAGTCCACTGCTGCACATCTTTGATTTCAAGTCCTCACAACCCCTCGGTGTGGGAATAGTTGGGTATGCAGCTGAGAGAGGAGGAGGAGAAGGAGGAGGAAAAGGAAAAGCTGGAAGCAAAAGCCAATTTTAAGGGGAAGAGGCAATCTTGAGCCAGCTGCTCCACCCAAAGAGGGACCTGGGATTCCAAAGTCACAAGCAGTTTTCCTAGTACATTAGCACATTCCTGCTAATGATGTTAATTATAGTTATGATTAAATAGCGTGGCATCCTATAGAAATGATGAATCTGAGGCATTTTAAAGAGGCTTTTCTTTTCTACAGAATGCATTTTCCTATTGGAAAACAAATATTAAATGAGTGAGCTACCCAAAATAGAGTTCTTTCCCAACAATACAAAGGTAACACCAAAGGAGAACTTGGTGAAGCGTGGGATTCTGTGATGCTGCTTGTGCCCTGGACTACTCACTGCCTGACATTACCTGCTCTTGGGGGTTAGAGGTGAGGTGGCACAAAGTCAAGACACAATCTCCAGGAGCGGATGTAAAATGCTTGCAGCCATTAGCATGCTCATCTGAACACTGTTCCAAGCTCCTTTAATACCCCATTGATCCCAAGAAAGCAGTTCCTATTGGCTGGCTTGGTCTGCACCAACAATCTTTGGTCTATCAGATAGTCTTCAGTTATGTCCTCCTGCAGAAGATGCTTTTGCAGTTGAGTGGCACCCAATTTTAAAAAGAGTGGTGACCCTGTTCCTGCTACACTGCCCTATAGGAACAGAATCAGTTTGATGATGTCCTTATAGAACAATGTCATTTGGTGGCTGTCTTAGTCAGGGTTTATATTCCTGCACAAATATCATGACCAAGAAGCAAGTTGGGCAGGAAAAGCTTTATTCAACTTACACTTCCATGTTACATGCTGTTCATCACCAAAGTAATTCAGGACTGGAACTCAAGTATGTCAGGAGCAGGAGCTGATGCAGAGGCCATAGAGGGATGTTACTTACTGACTTGCTTCCCCTGGGTTGCTCTGCTTACTCTCTTATAGAACTCAAGACTACTAGCCCAGGGATAGCACCACCCACAATGGGCTGGGTCGTCCCCCCTTGATAACTAGTTGAGAAAATGCCTTAAAGCTGGGTCTTATGGTGGCATTTCCTCAACTGAGGCTCCTTCCTCTGTGATAACTTCAGTTTGTATCAAGTTGACACATAAAATCAGCCATTATCATTGACCCCTTGTCAACTTGACACACAAACACATCACTATTAAGCCTCAACCCTTATTTTCTTATTCATCCCCAAGATCTAAATAACTTTAAGAGTCCCACAGTCTTTACATAATAAATGTTCAATCAAACTCTAACCGTCCAATGTCCGGGATCCACCCATGATCTTCTAGGCTCCTCCAAGGGTTTGGGTCACTTCTTCAGTTCTGCCTTTTGTAACACACACATTGTCTTCTAGACTTGAGATTCCTGTTCTCCACTGCTGCTGCTGCTGCTCTTGGTGGTCATCTCATCATACTGGCATCTCCAAAACACTGCTGTCTTCCACTATAATTAGGCTTCACCAATAGCTTCTCACAGACTCTCTTCATGGTGCCAAGCCTCAAATCCTTTGCATGACACCGTCAGCTCTGGGCCATTAACTTCACCAATGGTTTTCCATGGGCTCTTAAAGTGCCCAGCATCAGCATCATTTTAAGATTCCTTCATGCCTTCAAAACCAGTACCACCTAGGTGATTTTTATACCCTACCAAGTAGAGCCATGGTACAAGGCTATCTCTGGAACACACAGTCTTCATGCTCTCAGAAAACACTTCCCAGATTTCACCTCAATGATGCTGGTCTCTTCTTAATCACCACTAATTTCTTCACTCCAGCTGACCAGCATCAATAGTCCCAGCAATCAAAGGTTTCACTTTAGCAGTTCTGGTACCTTGTTACTCACAGCTGATTCTTCAGTCCCAGCTAACCAAAACCACAGAATCTTCACAATCAAAATAGCAATGGCTCTGAAAGAGACTTTAATCTTTCCTCTGATATTTTGTAAGCCAGGCCTCCATCTTCTGCACTGTTTTCAACATTATCTTCCAAGCTCCTACAGATCATTCCACAGAGCTCTTTACACCCAATGGCTCTTCTAGCCCAAAGTTCCAAAGTCCATCCACAGTCCTCCCCAAACTATGGTCAGGTTGTCACAGGAGTATCTCTTTCTTTGTACCAATTTCTATCTTAGTTATGGTTTTATTGCTGTGAATGGATACTATGACAAATGCAAGTTTATAAAGGACAACATTTAATTGGGGCTGGCTTGCAGGTTCAGAGGTCCAGTCCACTATCATCAAGGCAGGAACATGGCAGCATCCAGGCAGGCATGGTGAGTGAGGAGCTGAGTTCTACATCTTCATCAGAAGGAAGCCAGAAACTGACTTAGCATCCTCAGGCAGTTAGAAGGAAACACTCCAAGCTCACCCCCACAGTGACACACCTCCTAATAGTGCCACTCCCTGGGCCAAGCATATGCAAACCATCATAGTGACTTTATGAGCTTGGGACAAAGTTAAGGAGTCTGAGAAAAAATTCACCTCACTCACTAAGATTATACAAAGCACTACGGAAGCCTTCACAGACTTCATGCAAAGATTGGTTTCAGCTGAAAACAAAGACATATCAGACCCTGATGCAAGACAAATGTTGATAGAGATCTGGGCATTGGAGAATTCAAATATTGAACATGAAAGAGTTATTAAACCATTAAAGACATGGGTAGTGCCAATGGGACACAACTGATATGGGCACTGACAAGCATCTCATGAATATAATGGGCCAAGCTATAACCAGAGGTCTCAGATATCATAATGTATGGTGCTTTAATTGCAGTGAATTTACCCATTTCCAAAGAAATTGTGACCAAGTGGCTAGAAGCCTCAGACCCTAAAATTCCTGGTGTGGTAACTGAGAAATGTGGTACATTCTGAGCCAGGTCAGAAAACGTCCAGTGTGTTACCTCTGAAAAATATGGTAGTTTCTGCTGGAGAAAGGAATAAGCCTTTTCTTATAATAGGTTTTCATGGAAAGATAACCTAGGCTTCTAGAAGTATGCAGGTATTATGGCAAGGTGTACCACTGGACCAATGAGTGACTGTTCAAACGGGACATAGAAGGCAATTTCTCGCCATTGAGAAATGAAATGAGGGTCATGCCAGCTCAAGGCCCCTAGTTGTTTCCCTCTGGTCAGCCAAAAAGTAACAAGCAGGCCAAATAACTGCAACCCAGTCTTGTTGAACTCATGCACACCACTGAAGGCAGTGCTGTTCTAGATTTGGCCGCAAATAAGCATCGTGTCCTGTCCTCAAATGTATGGTGTTACAAAATAACCACTGGCACTTATGGGTCTTTGCCTTCCGGGACAGTCAGGAAGATCTTGGGAATAAATGGACTAACTCCCAAAGGATTCATTATGCATCCAATCTATTATAGATGGGGATATCAAAGAAGAAATGAAAACCATGCCACATGTTTAGAAAAGATGCAAATTGATGCAGGAGATGCTTAGCTGCTACTGTTTCCATACATTAAGGGTAAAACCACTCCGGTAGAAAGAACAGGAGAATTTGGGAGTATCAGAAAACATGCGTTCTGACAAACAGTGTTTAACAATCAGAGGTCAAAATTAAAATTTCAAGCAAATGATGTTGAAATTCAAGACTTGGTAGATACAGCAACTGATATGACTTTGCTTGGAAAAATAATTCAGGGATTTAGAATGATGACTTCAATAGGTTTATGCACAGTCATTAAGTGTTGTAAATGATATCAAATAAAACTGAGTGTACTGTGGGTTAAATATGTGAGGTCGGGAGGGAAAACAGGGAATCTGGGATTTTGTGTGGATCACACACCCATAAATCTATGGGAATGGATCTTTTACAATAAGGGGGTACTCAAATTAACATCTTTACAATCCCCAAGACAGCTCATAGTGAAATTAAGAGTGGGGGAAAGTGGTAGATGCTTCTGGGAAGTTACTGATACATGTCATCAAAAAAAAAAAAATCATAGGCTGTGCCTATTGTCCAAATATAGGATATCGCAGAGATTGAATTTCCAGATTTATATGAGGGATCACTGCTGAAAAACCAGTGTACCTAACCCTTAAAATTGTTGAATAATAAGTGTACATAGGTAAATCAGTGGCATTTACAAAGGAAAAATTACTGGCATTTGAACATCTGGTACAAGAGAAGCTAGAGACTCAACACAGCTTACCAAACCATGGAACGGCTCTGTATATGTTATTTAAAAAAAAACAGAATTCAATAAAATGGAGAATGTTAACAGATTTAAGAGCAGTGGATAGGGCAATTCAGCCAGAGGGTCATTTATAGCCTGGAATTCCTTTACCTTCTTTATTACCTAAATCATGGCCTATGATAGGAAATTATTTAAAAGATTGCCTTTTCACAATCACTTTGCATGAGTATTACAGAAACAAATTGCTTTCTCAGTACCTACTTATAATAATAGTAGTTCAGTAAACACATATCATTGGAAAGTGTTCCTTCTCTGTAGTCCAATTTCTATGTATTCTCTTATCCCCAAGGCTCTGATATGAGTCATTCTTGCTATAGCCTTTGTTTCTCATGCTATTACTGCTAAATTTGTCATGAGGGATCTTATTATTACACAGCTTACTCTTACACATAAAAAATATAGAATTTCTGTAAGAAATTCAAATCATTTGACATCTATTAGATTCTCAACTTATTGGTCATCAAGTTTAGGATGTACATTGACACTCTAAACAATTTTATAAATCTCAGGAATGGATGATATATTAAAAACATCAACTTTGTTTTCAAAGAGGAAATATAAAACCATATGTTGTCAGAGTCCTTAAAGTTTTTTCATCCTGTTGTTTAGATTTAGCAAAGTTGAATTAATGATCATAATATAGAATTTGTAGATGCAACACTGATGTTTCCAGGGACCTTCTCTGTTCTGAGGGAGGCATGAAGACTAACATGGTTATGAGAAAGCATAAGTGTCAAAGCTTGGGTCTCCAAGCCACTTTTAGTACCATGTGTGGAAGAATAAATTACTCCATTCTCCACTGATTAAAGGTGACATATCTGGGACTAAACATACACATGTTCATACATACAATCTTGTACATACACACATGCATCCATACCCAATGAGCAAATTCCTTCAGACTTAAGCATGAACAGTTGCTTCATACAAGTTTGCCTCAATTGACAATTGATCTCATCATGTTTTTCCATTCAGATTTATAGTGACAGATCCCAGTATAACCAAGAAAATCACCATAGAATTCATTCAGGGTGCAGTTCAAATATAGAGAAAACACAAATCTTGTGTGTCTATTATTAAGAAATTTGTGTGACATTCATAGTTCACAACAGAAAGAATAATGTATGGATACACATACACAACAAAAATCTAAAATCACATGTGTTTGCTCAAAATAGAAGTATTTGTAATAGATTGCTTTGTTGAAGAGAAGTTTAGATTAAAGTTAAAATATGGAATGTTTTCATTCTGTAATTTGACCATCATGAAGTTTTCTGAACAAAATGTATCAAGTAAAATTGAGCTTGACCTGTTTTTTTTCTCACTCATCTTCTGACCACCACCTTGGAAATACTCGCAGAAAATGAAGCTGATATAGCAACCATGTCCAAAGAATGAACTCGGAGAAGCTCACTTAATATTCACTATAGATGCCATGTATAGCTTAAAATACATGACCCCGGGAGATTTACACAGGTTTCATACTTATGGTTTCAGAGAGACTAATAGAATCTCATAGCAACTGGAAATAGATGAAGATGTAATCATCAGAGATAAGATAAATGCATTACCATACCAGACTTCCAATGTGGGAAACAAACAGTATTTTAATTTTCAAATATCTCTGGTGGATGGTTGATCCCATATCCATAGATACAACTGTACCAGTTAAGAGCCTAGTAAGAATGCTATTGATCTATGCAAACCACATCTTATTATTATAAATCACATTTGACATTCTCTTTTTCAGTGCCTGATAAAACATTTTGTATTTTATAAAATATTATGACTTTTCAACCTTAAATCTGAAGTAACACAGGTAGTTATCAATAACTACCTTTTATCAATGTGTAGGCAATGAGTAGAAGCACTTCCATAGAAAACAGAAGGATCTCCTGTGATGAGGAGAAAAATTTATTTTACAAGAAAGCATCCTGAACCAAGAAGGTAAGAAATCTGACTCAAAAGAAGACAAAAACATGGGGGGAAAATTACCCAAATCAATTACTTTTCTCTTGCTGTGATAGACACAATGACCAAAAGTAACTGATAGAAGGAAGACTTTACTATGACTTAAAAGACCAGAGAAACAGAGACAAAGAGAGAGTTTACATTGAGATTGAGCAAGAACTTGAGAGGTCACATCTCAACTGTACATAAGAAGAAAGCATGAATTAGAAGTAAGGTCAGGCTACCTCCTATAAAATGTTATATCCTAAAGGTTCCATAACTTCCCAAACAGTCTACCAATCCAGTAGTCAAATCTGATAGCCTACACAAGACATTTCTCATTCTCATTTCACATATCGCTTAATTAGATACGAACTTATCTATTTTGTCACATGGCTGCTTACAAACCCTTATCACTAGGCTTCTTTTTTATTTTTCTTTACCTCTTTTCAATATTAATTTTCAAATACTGAAAGACCCCTAAAGTTTCTTGTTCTCATAAAGCAAGCACTCCCCATCCCTCTCTAAAGGACATCCTTCATCCCCAACAGAGCAAGCGTCTCACCTCAGATATATACCAAGGTGCCTGCATACTTCCTTTGACTTCTAACTGAGAAACCATAGCTTTCCCTTTTCCTTTTAGGCAATTCCCTTCTCATACCAGCTATGGAGACTTCTGCTTTTCTGCTGTTTGTTTGTTTGTTTGATTGTTTGGTTGTTTTTTTCTTTCTCCACAAATATTAATATAATTAGACTCAATTCCATTCTATTCTTATTTTAAATCCTGTTAAATGTTTTTTGTGTTCACTGATGATAGTATGCCATATTGTCCCAACTAATTTATTAGAAGAGACAGTCAGAAACTCCACAATCCATGTCACATCATACTGGAGAACTACCACCACTGTCTGTGCATCAATGGATATTCTGAAAATTTGAACCAAGTTTTGATATAAATGTAAAGTAAATCACACATTGCTACAACCCATATCAGCCCAGAAAAAGAACTCTGAAGTGTGTGTGTGTGTGTGTGTGTGTGTGTGTGTGTGTGTGTGTATTCTGACAGGTAAACAAATGTTTTTTAAACTATTCATGATGAATAAAGTAACAGAAAACATAGTAAGGCACCTGCCATTATTTATCTTGATTCTCCAGCAGTACTAT
The DNA here is from genome assembly GCF_011064425.1 of Rattus rattus. Taxonomy (NCBI): domain Eukaryota; kingdom Metazoa; phylum Chordata; class Mammalia; order Rodentia; family Muridae; genus Rattus; species Rattus rattus. The sequence goes on from NC_046154.1 coordinate 199,749,082, forward strand.
TGGAAGGTGAATACTTGTTGAAGTCAGTAAGACAAAGAAACTGTCAAGGAAAATCTTTCTACCAGCTTTAATATTGTAGCTTCTATCTCACGTCTATCTTATATGGTCTTCTGATCCCTTGTGTTTCTGTGTATGTGCTCCTGGCAAAGTACTTCCATGGGCAATGAAAACTCAGTATCTGCTGCCTTACCTAATTTTTCCTTCTTATCAATTTCCACACTCATTTTTGAGGAAGTTTTATAACCAGCAATTGCTCATGGCTATCAAAACTCTTGCTATTTTCTTTTCTTGACTCCAGAATGGTGGTCTTAAAGGAGTTTCACACTCACAGCTTCTCGTTCTTTTAATTTGGGGCTTGAATTTAATGTCCTTGGTTTTATAGATGCTATACAATAATGAATACCTGATGTTGGTCATGTCATTTTTTGGATCTGAAGGGCACACATTGAAGTCTCGAGGTTCTTTTGTTTTAGACAAAGAATTTGGGCCAGGAATATGTGGATCCTGGTAGAATCAGAGACAGTGTTTTAAGGAACACAGGGATTTCAAATAAAGGAATTCTCCAGAGTTGGGAAAGTTTTGGGACTCTATAGAAAATGTTATAAAAATTTCCTGGATTTTCCACTAATCTGCCAGCATTTGGACCATCCTCGTAGATAGATTATTCCTTCGATACGATTTTTCTGTTTGAGGACATGTAATTTTGAATTGCAGAGATTTTCGGGGTTTGTTTGTTGTTTGTTGTTGTTTTGTCAACGGCTTTTTTAATGTGTATATCTTAAATCTAAATTTTCTGCCCTATTCTATCCACCTGATGATGAACAATTTTCTTAAGTTTATATTCACACAAGAAAGCAAGGAACCAAGGAGATATGTGTAAAGTAGAAAAACCTAGTGCAGTAAGGGGTATAGAGTTAATTTCCATGGTCACTCCAAAGTTGCTCTGTATCAACTCTACAGGGCTGTAGACCCATGACCTTTACAAGATGGCGAGTGGATAAATGTGTTTGTATTATTAGCCAGAAGACTTAATGTCAACTACAAATTCCACACTGTGACAACTAGAACCTAATTTCACACTACACATGCATAAAATGAAAAATAAATAATTAAACATTTCTTTTAATGTGAGACAACATACACTTTAGATTTAAGAAAAAAAAAGGTGAATTTGGCCATAATTCCATTCTTAAGAGTATGTTTTGAGAAATAGCAACATATTTCTCCAATTTGAAAAACTATTTCTTGAGATACTTGAGATCCTACTCCCTAAAACCTTCATTATCTTTTTAATTTCTCTGCTTAGTCTTTCTTAAGAGAACTCTACTTTTGTTTGATGTTGTGCTGGAGAATAAACTACTATTTTTTTTCTAAGAAGCAGATTCTTCAAATGTCACAAATGTCCAGAGTTTCTGTTATTGTTGTTGAATGGCCATTTAAAAATTATCACATATTTTGTTCACTTTGTGATTTAGTAGCTGAAATGTCTAATTATCAAATTGGCAGAATGTTGGAAATGCTCATGTTATGTCTTATTTCCCGGTTCATATCATAATCTTGGCACCTTCTCTGTTCGCCCTTTCAACTCTTTGTTTTTAAATTAGGTCACTACTGTGAAAGAAATATGTAATTACATGATAATAGTAGGAGAAAGTCTGACCTACTTGTAGCTAACTGAGTACTTCCATGATCCAGTGCCCATTTCCTTTAACCCCAGCATGAAAAACCCAATGACCATCAGACTACAGGAGTAAGCATATCTGTTGTCCATAAATCAGTGTTTTGTTCACTTCCTAGAGATTATTACTCACAGAAAATACTTTATTTGCATTTGCACTTAAGTTTCATGATGATGTTAAAATTTCATAGAATTTGTGTAGACTGGTTAAAATTTAAAGAGCCTATGAATTTTAATCTTACTAGTTGCCAACCACCATTTCATCAACATTTCCTTGGGTGATCCTGTGACACCAGTATTTTCAATAAGTAATATCCCTGTATTGATGAATGATCTCTAGGTTTCTATATTTAACCTGAAATTCATTCTGAATGAGCTCCTAAACCAACAACATGCCCGCCTAATTGTTATATTTTAAACTTCAGAAGCTCATATTTTAAACCAAAGGTATTATAATTTATGACTCTCTGTCTCTGTTTCTGTCTCTCTGCCTCTCTCTCTCTCTCTCTCTCTGCCTCTCTCTCTATCTCTATCTCTCTCTCTCTCTCTGTGTGTGTGTGTGTGCGTGTGTGTGTGTTTGTGTGTGTGCGTGTGTGTGTGCGTGTGTGTGTGTGTGTGTGTGTGTGTGTGTCAGAAGAGGGCATTCTGAAAATGCATGAAGCTTTACTCTTGTGAGCTATATATCCTGTATGCTCAAAGCTAAATTCTATCCTCTTCAAAAATAACTGTTAAACACTCTGCAATCTGTTCATCATACATGATTTCTTTTAAAAAATCAAGCTGAGTCTGTGGGTTTATCCATAAACAGTTTCCTTTCTTCAGCTTCAACCAAGCAGGACACTCTGGGCTTAGCCCTTAACTATTTCTTTCCCCCATATCTATGTTTGATTTTAACTTGAATTATGCCCCTCCATAAAATATAACTCTTCAGAACCCTTGGAACACAGGAGCCAAGGGGCAGTCTGAGACAGGATCCTTCCAGTTTCTGTCTGCACCCAGAACTGAATCTGAGCCATAGCCCCTGTGCCTGGATCCGCTGGGAGAGATCTGGTTTCTTACGAGTGCTGGCAAACAGACATACAGGAGGGTCAAGCCACTATCAAAAACAGCAAGACCATCTAACACCAAAGATAACCAGATGGTAAGAGGCAACTGCAAGAAAATAAGCACCAGAAACCAAAGCCATTTGACACCTTCAGAACCCAGTTCTCCCACCACAGCAAGTCCAGGATACCCCAACACACCAGAAAAGCAAGATTCTGACTTAAAATCATATTTCATGGTGATGTTAGATAAGTAAATAACTCCCTTAAAGAAATATAGGCAGAACAGGTAGTAGTGCTTAAAGAGGAAACACAAAAATCCCTTAAATAATTATAGAATAACAGAACAAAATAAGTGAAGGAATTGAAAAAAATCCAGGATCTAAAAATGGAAATAAAACCATAAAGAAATCACAAAATGAGATAACCTTGAAGATAGAAAACCTAGAAAAGAGATGAAGAGTGATAGATGCAAGCATCATCAACAGAATACAAGAGATAGAAGAGAAAATCTCAGGAGAAGATGATACATAGAAAACATTGACCTAACAGCCAAAGAAAATGCAAAACTTGAAAAGTTCCCAACCCAAAACATCCAGAAAATCCAGGGCACATTGAGAAGATCAAACCTAAGTATAATAGGTAAAGAAGAGAGCAAAGATTCCCAACTTAAAGGTTCAGTAAATATCTTCAACAAAATTATGAAAGAAAGCTTCCCTAATATAAAGAAAGAGATGTCCATAAATAAAAAAGAAGCATACAGAACTCCAAATAGATTAGAAAAAAAATCCACCCCTCACATAATAATAAAAACACCAAATGCACTAAACAAAGAAAAAAATATCAAAAGCAGTAAAAGAAAGAGGTCAAGTACATATCAGGGCAGACCTATCAGAATTACAACAGACATCTTACCAGAGACTATGAAAGACAGACAATCTGGGCATTTGTCACACAGACACTAAGAGAATACAAATGCCAGCCCAGGCAACTATATCCAGCAAAACTCTCTATTACAGTCCCACATGGGGGTGCATCCCGTATACAGCCACCAAACCCAGACAATATTGTGGATGCCAGGAAGTGCACGGTGACAGGATCCTGATATAGCTGTCTGCTGATAGGCTCTGCCAGAGCTTTACAAATACAGAGGCAGATGCTCGCAGCCAACTGAGAATAGGGTCTCCCATCGACGAATTAGAAAAAGGACTAAAGTAGCTGAAAGGGTTTGCCAGCCCATAAGAAGAACAATTCAACCAACCAACCTCCCCAGAGGTCCCAGGGACCAAGACACCATCCCAAGTGAACACAGGGATGGAACTATGACTCCATCTGTATACATAGCAGGGGATGATCTTGAAGGGCATCGGTGAGAGGAGAGGCCCTTGGTCCTGTCAAGGCTTGATGCCTTAGCGTAAGGGAATGTCAGGGCAGGGAGGTGTGAGGGAGCTGGTGGATGGGTGAGGGAGCACCCTCATAGAAGCAGGAGCAGGGGAATGGGGTGGGTGGAATAGTGGGTTTCTGGAGGGGAAACCAGGAAATAGGGTAACATTTAAAATGTAAATATCAAATGCATACAAAAATAACCCTTCAGTGATTATTCATTGTCCTATCAATTCTGATTGCAAGACCATAGAAACACAATGAAAAGACATCTATTTCCACCTTTTTAATATATTTTCTCTTACACTTTAGGAGTGATAATTTTGAAATATTTGTAAACCAACCTATGTATTCTTTGTCTTTGAAAGGGTCTATTACCACTAGTATATACTGTAGGAATTTGTGCATCTGTATGGTATGATATCAAGTAAATTTGCTGTCTGAAGTCTTACCTTTGTCCATCCAAGCTTGATCTTTCCCACTGTTTTTTTTCTTTTCTTTTCTTTTCTTTTTCAGACTGGGTCATCCTCTGTTTATTTCATTTTCTCACCAAGTTCTCACAGTGGTATGTTCAACCAGCTATAAGTCAGCTCACATGTAGACTTCACTCAAATTAGAAATATGCATCCCTGCCCATAGTCTCATGACACACCTGCTTCTAGAAGATCGTGGTGCAGATCATGCTATGATACAATCTTGTCAACATTTCTGGAAATTTTTATATAATCAACTTATTAATACGCAGTATGTAATTAGTGTCTATGTATGTAAGAGCACCACAGTACCTATAATTCCATCATGCAAATAGACTGTTGGGTGATTCATTTGACAGTGTTTCTGTGGTTCTTTAGTGAACATTTTGACTGCCTTGATAATGCCTCCTTGTATAAGCAGACATGAGTGTTGGTTCTTAGAACATATGACAGGAGGCTTCTTATTTTTAACAGTAATTGGTTATCCTCTATATATAACATGAAACAAACAGTCATTTTATATTTTCACTACAAATTGCCTAATTTCAGTTTCTCCAAAATGAATTCGTATTTGGCTATGTTTTGTGTTATGTTTTAGAAAACTTATATTTAATGTTTCTCCTAGCACACAGCTATAAACCACTATTGTAGGCAATATAAATATCCTAAGGTTTATTAGAGTTGTTTTTCTGTGAGTTGTGTTTTTCCTGTCAGTTTCCAACTTTCTTTAGCTCAAAAACAGAATAGACATTTCAGAAGAAAAGCAAATTAATGGGTGTCATAATTTTATAACATACAAATATCTGGAAACACAAAGTACAATACTTGGCATTCTGTATTGTCCCCATTGACGGTTTCATTTCTTTCTTTTTTTTTTTTTTTATAAATGAGGCAATTTATTAAGCCAGCATCCTTTGTTCTAATGCTTCTTGTTGGCAGCTGCCACCTGTCCGGCGACCCTGTCCAGATCTCTCTGTCCCTGAGGTGTTAGCTTGCGGCCCCCATCTTGGTCCTTTTCCACCATTTTCAGCCCTTCCAGGGCTTGTAGGACCCGGTGGGCCACACTCTTAGAGCCTCTGCTGAAGTGGCTGGGCCTGACACCGTTTCTCCGCCGTCCTCCGTAGATCTTGGTCATGGAACCAACCCCGGCACCACCACGGAGGTACAGGTACCGTGCTGTGGAAGCAGCTTGTGTGTAGGGGAAAGCTCTTTATGTTTGGCCAGCTTGACTGTGTCCACCCATTCGGGGACTTTCAGCATCCCAGACATTTTGAGGAAGGCTGCCAGAGCTCTGATGAACTCCTGCTGGTTAATGTCTTTTACAGTAACTCCAGGCATCGTGCGGCCTCTGCGATCCATGCCACTCACAAGCTAACTACTGTTGCTTTCAACTGTAAATTATAAACTAGGTGACTTACTCGGATCTTTCTAGTAGTTCTACAGTGACGGTGGGAAGTGATTCACATGCATGAATCGTTCAAATTGGGGAAGTGCAAACTGGACAATTAACAAAGGCATAACATTAATAGCATTAATATTAAGTGCTGCTCTAGGTTGGAAGGAGGTAGTAAAGCTAGTCAAAGAAACTCATAACATTAAGGCTAGAAATGAGAACAGCATGATTTATTGTATTATTCAGCCTAACAGAGACAACAATTGTTTGAAATCTTAAAACATAGCGGAGAAGTCTTCAAAGTTCTGTGTAAGATTTAAAATTATATTTACAGACTTTCCTTGAAAGTATAACACAGATTAGATTTAAAATAAAAGCTCTCTCTCATTTGGTCCATTTGTTAAGAGCATTTATAGGTCGCAGCCTTCTCTCTCATAGAATTGCCAGCAATGATTTTAGGACTCAATGTAAATCTGTTCATGTCTGCTCCATGTAATTTGCATAAGAAATTGACAGCTCATTAGAAATGATGAAAGCATAATTATGAAAACAAACTGAGAAGAAAGGATGCTGTCTCAGCTGGGGACTTAGTACTAAGTGTTTACTTTCCTTCACACTGTCAACTTGTTTTTATGGACATTAATTAGGTTGTTTTCCCCTAGAATTTTCATTCTAAGAAGTCAGATAATGAAATGGAAATATACACAAGGAAAACTAGTATGAAACACTATATACAGGACCAGGAGTGGTCAAATAACAATGATGACTTACCACTATGATTCCAAGTTAAGGATATAGTGTTAATGTTAAATTTATTCCAAAAGATATACAATTTCATAAAATTATATTGTAAACATTAAATGTGTTTCTTGAATTACAAATATACTAACAATCCCTTGAGGATTCTAATGGTATTTGTACTGATATAAATTGATACCAAAGCAAGACATGATGAGTGGTTCACACCATTTATTTTAGTAAAGGAGAAGCTGGATTATAAGGATGTTGTGAGCTTGAGGCTAGCCCGGGCTATATAATAAGTTCCAGGTCAGCTAGAGCTATATGATCGTGACTCAAGGCAGAGAAAGATATCCATACCAAGTGCTTTTTCATTAATTAACTTATTACTGTTTCATTAATTAATGTACATTTACTGCCCTTATCAAAATTTTTCTTAAAAGAAAAAGTAAAAAGACATAAGATTTTAAAGTTCAAGAGTGACAGAGCTTGGAAAATGAAGAAGGTGATTGAGGTATAGAGATGAAAACCTGAACTGAGTTTTCAGGCTCCTAAGAAGTTGAGTGTGACCATATGCCCTGGTGACCCTAACACTTGAGAAAATAGAGATGGGAGGAAAAGACAGGTGAGTCTTGGAGCCTTGATGACTAATGCGTCTGGCTAAAATAGTGAGTTTAGACCCCACATGAACATACATAGACACTGCACACTAAGCACACACATATGCACATGCACACACATAGAGAGAGAAAGAGAGCGAAAGTGTGTGTGTGTGTGTGTGTGTGTGTGTGTGTGTGTGTGTGTGAGAGAGAGAGAGAGAGAGAGAGAGAGAGAGAGAGAGAGAGAGAGGGAGAGGAGGAGGAGAGAGAGCTAAACCTACTGTACATAAGATTCACAGAGTTCAGGGATGCCTCTGTACTATGACATTTTGGAGAAGATTGTTTGGTTTGATGTTTTGGATAGGTTCTCATTGTGTAACCATTACTGATCTGAAACTTATTCTCCAGTGCTTTCTGACTTGAATTTGTGGTGATCCACCTGCCTCTGTCTTCTGAGTGCTGGGACTATACCAGATGCTATCACACCCACCTGACTACTATGATGTAAAGAGTTAAAATGATGTTCATTCACAGGATTAAAAATGGGCAATATGTGATTAGATAATTGTATCAGTCATGGTTTTCTAGAAGAACAGAACTGAGACAAAAATTATATATAATAAGGAATTATTACAGTGGTTAACTGGCTGTACACCATCTAGTAGTATACCAATGAAAGGGCAAGAATCCATTAATTAGTTGTTCAGTCCTTGAGGCTGAATGTCTCACCTATTCTTCAGCATATGCAGGAAATAATAAAATGTTGGTTCTAATATCAGATAAGAAGTGATCTTTTCAGTAACAGTAAGCAGGCAAAGAGCAAAAATTTCCTTCATCCATGTTCTTTATGTAGGCTACCAGATCAAGGTAAAGCCTAGATTAAAGGTGAATCTTCACACCTCCAAAGGTCCAGATTAAAGGTCAGTTTTCCTGCTTCAAATGATTAAATTAAGAAAAATCTCTCAGAGGTGTAACTAGACTCTTCCTTTTCTTTAATTCCAAATGTAGTCAAACTGGCACCAAGAATAGTTATCACCATAATGCATAAAAGAATAAATACACTTACAATTTTTATAATCTTTTTATGGATATATGTGAAAATGAATAATTTTTTATATTAAGAAAAGGAAAATTGAAGTGACATTAAGAGTTAGCATGTCATCTGGTCCTGATGAGGTAGAGATTCTGTTCTATAGATGACAGAATACATGTTTGAATCATGAGATGCCAGTACGTTCAGGATTGAACACTGGATAAACATATGCAGAATCTGATACTGAGTCCTGCAAATCTCTCCCTAGTGTGTGCATAACTCTTCTGTTTACATGTATGTATGCATGTGTGACATCAAGGTACTTGGTACCCAGGAAGTTCAGAAGAGGGTGTCAGATTTCCTGGAATTGGAGCAGTAAACAGTTGTGAACTGTCATGTGGGTATACTGGTCCAAGGAACTGTACCTGGGCCCTCTATCAGAGCAAATAGTACTCTTAGATATTGAGCCATCTTTCCGACATCCCTAGATGGGTAAGTTTTAGGAAATCACAAAGTGTAAGAGTTATGGGGAAAACATACTACAGTTAAAACAACAAGCCATGATCTTTGAAGACAGCAGCAGTCCAATTTGCTCACTAACTGTTGAACGGCAGGTGTATGAAAAACTCTGAGCTGCCCATGCAAAAATAGTGCACAGATAACCAGAATAAATAAACATTCCAGTGAATGCTGTAGTGTTTCTACAAATACTGAAACCAGAGCCCATACCCATTAAATGATTATGATGAAACAATAAAAAGAAGAAAATGGAAAAACAAAATTAATAATTGTGAAGAAAGAATAAAGATGCCTAAAAAATGTTACTGACACAACGGAGAGTATAATTTTAAAGTAAGTGAATTCTTAAAAGCTGGAAAGTAGAGAAAACCATGAGCTGTACATAAGATAGAAGAAAGAAAATAACTCTTAACACTTATGTGACTCCTCCATTTCACTTTTCAGATATTACTTCCAAATGCTTTTATAACTATAATCATGATAATAAGTATTATGTTGAAGAATCCTACCAAAAATTGGAATATAAAAAAATGAATAAAATTCCAGAAATAAGATGTATGGTATTTGAGAGGAGGGGAAGAAAAGAGAGAATGAAAGACATATAGCTCAGTCATACCTGGGAGTTGCCCACAAATCAAAACATAAGAGACAAATCAGAGAGGCAAGTGCTCTAGCTAACCATTGAATAGAGAACGGGGACCCTAATGGTGGAGTTAGAGAAAGGACTGAAGGAGCTATAGGGATTTTCAACCCTATAGGAAGAACAACAATATCAACCTACCAGACCCCACCCCCGCTGAGCTCCCGGAGACTAAACCGCCAACCAAAGAGTACACATGGAGGGACCCATGGCTCCAGCCACATATGTAACAGAGGATGGCCTTATCGGGCATCAATGAGAGGAGAAGTTCATGACCCTGTGAAGGCTCAATGCCCCAATATAGTGGAAAGCCAGGGCAGGGAGATGGGAGGGAGTAGGAGGGTGGGTAGGGGAACACTTTCATTGAGGCAGGAAGAGGGGGGGAGAGATAAGGGGACTTCAGAGGGGAAATCTGGAAAGGAGATAACATTTGAAAGGTAAGTAAAGAAAATATCCAATAAAAATGTTTTCTTTAAAAAAAGAAAGAAAGAAAAAGAAAAGAAAATAGACCGAGGAAGATTTTCATCCAGTTTTAACAGCTAACATCTAAGTATTGTATGAATTCCTGTTGCTTATGCATTATCACAGAAGCAGTGATTTGGGAAACAATATCCAAAGTCTAATAGACACATAATTGGAGTTTCAGAAACAGGACTCAAAATAGTTTTGAATTTTCAAAGCATTATAGCTTTAAAATTCCTATAAATTGGTGGAAAAATAAATGCAAAGATCCAACAAACTTGTTGGCATTAGAATGATAAATCCATGGTGTAGATGAACCTATGAGTCTTGTGAAAATTCATCAGTCTAGATTATGATACAGAAAGGAATTTTATCCCAATATTCTAAGGACTACCAATTTATTTTCAGGAGTGAAAATAGAAGAGAAATATGCTTCATATGACAAAAGAAAAAAATTAAAATATTCATAGTCAAAAAAATATTCATAGTCTATAATAGTGAGGACAAATAATGTTATTTAAAACTGAATAAAAATGTAGGTCATTGGTTACTGGCAACCAGGATCTTTTGAGACTTACAGAAGGAAATTTGTCACAAACAAAGGACATACAAGAAAGTCTGAAGTACCAACAGAACCAAAAGCTGGTTCTTTGAGAAAATCAACAAGACAGATAAACCCTTAGCCAGACTAACCAGAGGACACAAAGAGTGTGTCCAAATTAATAAAATCAGATATGAAAAGGGAGACATAACAACAGAATCAGAGGAAACTCAAAAAATCGTCGGATCCTACTACAAAAGCCTATATTCAACAAAACTTGAAAATCTGCAGGAAATGGACAATTTCCTAGACAGATACCAGGTACCGAAGTTAAATCAGGAACAGATAAACCATTTAAACAACCCCATAACTCCTAGAGAAATAGAAGCAGTCACTAAAAGTCTCCCAACCAAAAAGAGCCCAGGTCTAGATGGGTTCAGTGCAGAATTCTATCAGACCTTCATAGAAGACATCATACCAATACTGTCCAAACTATTCCACAAAATTGAAACAGACAGAGCACTACCAAATTCTTTCTATGAAGCAACAATTACTCTTACACCAAAACCACAGAAAGACCTAACAAAGAAAGAGAACGTCAGACCAATTTCGCTTATAAATATTGACGCAAAAATACTCAATAAAATGCTTGCAAACCAAATCCAAGAGCACATCAAAACGATCGTTCAAGAACATATCAAAACAGTTATCCATCATGAAAAGTAGGTTTCATCCCAGGGATGCAGGGATGGTTAAATATACGAAAAACCATCAATGTAACCCATTATATAAACACACTAAAGGGTAAAAACCACATGATCATTTCATTAGATGCTGAGAAAGCATTTGACAAAATTCAACACCTCTTCATGACAAAAGTCCTGGAAAGAACAGGAATTCAAGGCCCATACCCAAACATAGTAAAAGCCATATACAGCAAACCAGTAAGTAACATTAAAATAAATGGAGAGAAATTTGAAGCAATTCCATGAAAATTAGGGACTAGAAAAGGCTGCCCACTCACTCCCTACTTATTCAATATAGCTCTTGAAGTTTTAGCCAGAGCAATCAGACAACAAAAGAAGATAAAAAGGATACAGATTGGAAAGGAAGAAGTCAAAATATCACTCTTTGCAGATGGTGTGATAGTATATTTAAGTTATCCAAAAACTTCCACCAGAGAACTACTAAACCTGATAAACACCTTCAGCAAAGTGGCTGGGTATAAATTTAACTCAAATAAGTCAGTATCCTTCCTCTACACAAAAGAGAAACAAGGCGAGAAAGAATTTAGGGAAACGACACCCTTCATAATAGACCCAAATAATATAAAGTACCTCGGTGTGACTTTAACCAAGCAAGTAAAAGATCTGTATGATAAGAACTTCAAGCCTCTGAAGAAAGAAATTAAAGAAGACCTCAGAAGATGGAAAGATCTTCCATGCTCATGGATTGGCAGGATTAATATAGTAAAAATGGCCATTTTACCAAAAGCGATCTACAGATTCAATGCAATCCCCATCAAAACTCAAATCCAATTCTTCATAGAGTTAGACAGAACAATTTGCAAATTCATCTAGCATAACAAAAATCGCAGGATAGCTAAAACTATCCTCAACAATAAAAGAACTTCCAGGAGAATCACTATCCTTGAACTCAAGCAATATTACAGAGAAATAGTGACAAAAAAAAAAACTGTATAGTGTTGGTACAGATACAGACAGATAGACGGGTAGAATAGGACTGAAGACCCAAAAATGAACCTACATACCTATGGTTACTTGATTTTTGACAAAGGAGCCAAAACCATCCATTGGAAAAAGAATAGCATTTTCAGCAAATTGTGCTGGTTCAACTGGAGGTCAACATGTAGAAGAATGCAGATTGATCCATTCTTATCACCCTGTACAAAGCTTAAGTCCACGAGGATCAAGGTCCTCCACATCAAACCAGATACAGTCAAACTAATAGAAGAAAAAGTGGGGAAGAATCTCGAACATATGGGCTCTGAAGAAAATTGCCTAAAAAAACGCCAATGGCTTATGCTGTAAGATCAAAAATCGACAAATGGGATCTCATAAAACTACAAAGTTTCTGTAAGGCAAAGGACATTATTGATAGGACAAAATGGCAACCAACAGATTGGGAAAAAAATCTTTACCAATCGTACCACTGATAGAGGGCTTATATCTAAAATATACAAAGAATTCACCAAGTTAGACTGCAAGGAGACAAAGAACCCTATTAAAAATGAGGTTCAGAGCAAAACAAAGAATTCACAGCTACGGAATGTCGAATGGCTGAGAGACACCTAAAGAAATGTTCAACATCTTTAGTCATAAGGGAAATGCAAATCAAAACAACCCTGAGATTCCACCTCACACCAGTCAGAATGGCTAAGATCAAAAACTCCGGTGACAGCAGATGATGGCGAGGATGTGGATCCCTGTCGAAGGAATCAGAGAAAGGACTGAAAGAGCTGAAGGGTCTTGAGACACCATATGAACAATAATGCCAACCAACCAGAGCTTCCAGGGACTAAGTCACTAGCCAAAGACTATACATCGACTTATCCTGGGCTCCAACTGCATAGGTAGCAATGAATAGCCTAGTAAGAGCACCAGTGGAAGGGGAAGCCCTTGGTCCTGCCAAAGCTGGACCCCCAGTGAACGGGATTGTTGGTTGGAGGGCGGTAATAGGGGTAGGATGGGGAGTGAATCACCCATATAGAAGGGGATGGGGAGTGAAACACACATATAAAAAGGGATGGGGAGGGGTTAGGAGAATGTTGGCCTGGAAACCGGGAAAGAGAACAACATTTGAAATGTAAATAATTAATACCCAATTTAATAAAGATGAAAAAAAGAAGAAGAAAGAAAACAGTAGAGTCTAACAAATGTAAAGTGAGTACAAAAATGCTAATTTCTCAACTTTTTTTATTATATCATTATAAAATTGGAAATAAGAAATCAGCATGGCCATGTGGATTAAAACTTTATTTTCATTTAACATTTATAGCACAGCGGTATACAAACGCTCTTATTTCAGAGTCTTATTGTCTTAAGCTGATGTTAATATGTCATCTGTATTGTATTTTCTCAGAGAAAAAACAGTTATGAATGAAAGGATACTGAAAAGAAATCAACTGACACTCTGAAATTATACTGAGATTGCAGAAAATATACATGAAGTCCAACGGAGAAAAGGGAAACTAGCTGGACATTTGACATGGTTATAAATATTTTGGCAATTTAAAAAATTCACATTCAGTGTAAATAAATTAACAACTTAGAATTTGCTAGAGATAGGTAAATCCATGTTTCATGGAAAATAAATACAATGTCAAAACTGGCAAAATGGTAAGTTTTTTGTGTTGAAAGGATATTTTTAAGAAATTTAAGACTGTTACAAGTTCTTTCTCTGTCTCTCTGTCTGTCTCTCTGTCTCTGTCTCTCTCTCTCTCTCTTTCTCTCTTTCTCATGTATGTATGTATGTATGTGTCTGTGTGTTTGTGAAATCACATACAATTTCTTTATTTTAATTTTCATACAACAATTTCAAGTAAGTGACTTCAATGAGAGGGGATGTTGAAAATACAAATTTCACTCTTAATTTCTAAGTCTGAATGGTATTTCCATTAAAATAAACCAAGAGACTAGAGCAAATGGGTAGTTGGTACTGTGACAGGGACCAATGTCCAAGGAAAGAGGGATATGTGGTCACCAGAATCAAATGAAATGAAACCATGCACTCAAACTCTAGTCAGATATGGATTCTGGAAGTGAGCTGTACCATTGAGGACAGAACAGAGTATCTAATCTCTTTTCTGTGACGGACCTATACAGGAATTTATTTAACTATGACCCAAAAGGAGGACAGAATACAGATGAGATGTGGCTTGACCTATGAGGCACAATGTAATACAAGCCTGGCCTGGTGATTTTTTTCAGTAGTCTTCTTGAAATGATGTTATTTAGGTACATTATGTTTGAATCATGGATATATTGTCTTAATTTTTTCTCTCTCCCTGTTAGCCATTCTATCAGTCCCATAAGAAGATCACTTCTACAGTCCACTCCTTAGTCACAATGCCTCATTCTCACAGAGAAAGCTTCAGTCCCTTGAACTTCTCCTCAAACCATTAACTTCAGGTGCACATGGTAGAGATGGTAAATCCTTGCTGAGCAATAAGTGAATCCTCCAGATATTTTGTGCCCAACATGTACTGGTATTATTAGAAATTTGCAACTAGAAAAATAAAGATATGGTTAAAGATTTGAAAAATATTACTAATAGGCTATATGTATGTTTCTGTGTATGTACATATGATGTGTGTATGCCTGTGTTTCCCAGAAAAGGGCAAGCTAGTCCTGGAGCTGGAGTTACAGGTGTTTATGAGCCTGATGTGGGAGCTGAAAACTGAACTCAAGTCCTCTATGTGTGAAACAAGGACTCCTACATTCATTATGAGAACTGGAGACTTGGGCTAGTAAAAGCCCAGCAGTTTATTTAGGGCTTCTTGGGAAGTTGGGGGTCTGATTAGGAAAAAGAAAAAAAAATGCCTAATACATCAGGCTAGCTACATTGAGTTTTGCAAGGAGATAAAGACTTTCTACACATCTTACATACTCTTCTCCCTAAAATCCCCATTACTGTGGGACTTAAGACTCCTACCCTTATTTCCTGCTTCATGAGCACAGACATGTAATAGACTGCTAGCAGTTTTGAACCTTAAGGTAAACTAAAAGGTCTCCAGGCACACAGAACCCAGCTGCTAAGTAGGTAAGAGTGACTGAGTCTGGTTTTCCTGTGACAGCCCCATCCTCTATTGCTGAGTCACATCCACAGCCCATTTATTTTTGTTTTTATTTTTGAATACAGAATGATAGAACATGGTAACCAATAAGTATTTTTAGTGATTGTATCTAATATTGATTCCAAATAAAAGAAAGATGATCAGGTTCTTTGATGAGTTCTTTGTTGATTCAAATATGTTTCAATCCCAGTTGTACTCCCAAGCCAGCTAGCAAGCCAGGCTCTAGCTCATTTTGGGAACATTCGAGGAATTCATTTGTGATACTGTTTTCTCAATACATCTGTCTGGGATCTGATCTGAAATGTCACATGGACTCCATGTATTCCTCTAGGTATTACTCCATGTATCTTTCCTTCCATTGTTTATTGCACAGTGCTCAAATTCAGAATGAAATCCTAACCATTTCCATAAGAATCTAAGTGAAAGTCATCTGGATGTCTTGGCTGCTTTTCAGCTCAAAATTAAAAAGCAATAACCTTGCTTGGTGTATATGTAGCTTCAAAGCTACTGAACAAGAGATTTGTTTGTTTTTAAACTTGAAGGGATTTCAAAGATTGGGAGGGGGTGTTCTTGAGTGGAAAGTTTCCTTTATATCTACGTTTTATTGTTTGTACTGTGCGAATTACATGTGGGCTAAATGGCTAGTTGTTCTTCATTATCTCTAGTTCTTTTCAATATTCCATTACCTTGTAGCTTGGCCCAAAACTGTGTTGGTTGAACTTCTCACATTCCAATAGCCTCTTCAATGTGTGTAAAGACAGAACACATAGAGTTCAAACAGAAATCATCACGAGTCTTGGTTCAAGCAAGTCTAGACATTGACATAGAGAAAGTGAAGCCATGTGACATGATGAGCTATAAGCCAACATTTGTCTTTATACAAGCTGCTACACTCTGCTAAGTTTGGCCACAAAGAGGTTTTGCTGATGGCCAGTCACATGCTTGCCCTCCTTTCTGAGAATAGCTACCATCTTCATTGTGAGTACAGCTATTCTTGCTGAAAGGTGACAGAGCTATGCTCTGGAAGTCAGATGGCTTGCTTCATGACCTGTTGTAGAGTTTCAGGCTTGTACCTCATGGGAAAACTTATTATTTTAAATCTTCATTCCATATTATAACTATTTTTAATTAAAGTTTAAAACATGGTAGCCAATTTCTAATTTTTTAAATGCATGTCTGTCTAATATTCATTCTAAGTAAAAGAGTGATGGATACTTTATGAGCTCTTCTTTGGGAAGTAAAATATATTGCATTCTAGTTGTATTCCCAAGCCAGCTAGCCATGATGCGAGGAGCATGCTGTAGCCCATTTGGTGAACACTTAAAGAAGACATTTTTGATACAAGAAATGTTTGCTCAATACATCTGCCTGGGCTCCTTTGAAATCTTACATTGAGTCTATGTATTCTCATCACAGCTTGGTGATGTTTCCCTCCATTTTTTTCCGTGTATAGTGCATAGATTTAGAATTTCAGCTAAAATGAGCAGATTCCCATGATTTTTAATCCTTTCTATCAAGATGGTATTTTATTATGTTTTTCTGAATGACCAAATTCTGATGTCTTTCTGCCTTTTATCAGGAACCTCTGTGTAGACTCATCATTCGGTTGTCAAAGGATGACCAATGGTCTCCTGTATAACTAGAACTTGAATACACAGCAAAGCAACCTAATATGGAATTGCCAGGGTTATCTCAAAACATTTACAGGAGTCAACTCCTGGAAGATAGAGACAGATGGACACAGTCACACAGAGAGAGACCCACAGAGAGAGAGAGAGAGAGAGAGAGAGAGAGAGAGAGAGAGAGAGAGAGAGAGAGAGAGACTGAGCGAGAGAGAGATTTTATTTATTTTTATGGATATGAATGTTTTACATGGAATGTATAAATGTGCACCACTTACAAACACCAGGTACTCATTGAGAGTAGAAGAAGGAATTCAGTCCCATAGAACTGGAGTTACAGATAAATTTGAGCTGCCATGTGGATTCTGGGAACTGAAAACAATCTGAGGAACTTGTATTTAAGCATTAGGAAGGTTGAGAATCCCTGTTCTACAGTAACAAGTATTCTAACCAGCACTGATTCATTGCTCTAGGCCTCTGTGTTAACTTCTTAATTCAGAAAAAAAATGATTTGATAACAATATTACCTTAATCAAAATTTATATTTTGTGGTTTATCAAAGAAAACCCCTGATATACATGCGAACCTATGTACATATGTATGAGTGTATAAACTTCATTTGTAAATGGAATGAATGTTACTTTTCCAAGAGTTATTTATAAATCAATTGATTTGAGATATTGCATCCTGACAGCATAGTGTTTTAAATAATTATATGACTTTAATAAGTTGAATGGAAAGGAAAACCATGAAATGGTTGAAGTATGAGAGGAGATGAATTTTCAAGTCCTTTTTTCACTACTTGTAATGTTTTTCTTCTGCTAATAGGGCTGACATATTAACAAATATTTGTGTATCTATTCATTTATTCATTATGTATGTATGTATTATTTATTTGTTTATTTGTTGCTGCATGAGGAAACGTGGAATGAGAGAAAAATAAAAACAATTATTCTTTTTTTTCTTTTTTGGGAAAGCATTCAGTCATTATTATGTTGTTTGTGCACTGGTTAGATGATCTGAAACTACCCTGGTAGTGACATGCTCATTCTAAGGCACAAGTTTGTTAAAATCAATGCTAATGTTAAAAGTAGTGAGTGAAGCAGTGGCATGTATTGGTTTTCATGATCTCAGCGAAATTTTGTTGGTCAATATGGTGAAAATAATTTTTACTAATATGGTCTGCATGTTTTACATAATCATGTGACATTTTATCATTGCTGATAAGAGGATATATTTAAAATGTTACCAAAAGAAGAATGTAAATATAGTCACCGATATAAGAAAGGGATAAGAGCTAGAGAGATGGCTCAGTGATTAAGAGCACTGACTGTTTCTCCAGAGGTCCCGAGTTCAAATTTCACCAACTACATGATAACTCACAACCATCATGGCTTCTTCTGTTGTGTCTGAAGACAGGTACAGTGTACTTATATACAATAAATATTTTTTAAAAAAAGAGAAAGAAAGAAAGAAAGGGATAAAAATCACTGAATCAGTATATTGACACTGGTTTGGATTCCAGGAGGGAATAATTTTCTATAACATCTCAAATGCTTTCAGACTGTGCAGCCCACATAATTTCTGTCATGATGAATCAAGTATCCTATTGTCATGCAAGGAAAGCTATAGACTATACATAAAAGAGAGCGCATGGTGTATTCTAATAAAACCTTATTTATAGCCACTGACATGCTTTCAAGCAATAATTTCGTGTCATAAAATATTCTTATTTTCATTTATTTCAACCATCCTCTAAGCAGTTCTTAACTTCCACATTGCATTAGTGTACATGGATGCCAGTACAGAAAATTATAGAATAGATAATGTGTAAATAGCACCTCTATTCCTTCCAGCTCTGGTCTCAGGTGATGCCAAGAGAAGGGAACAAGAGATCCAATGCATGGGCTTGGAAAGAGCCCATTTTTCTTGCCCAAATTTGGCCATATCTTTCAGTTTCGGTCACCCTCACATGCAAATTAATTCATTCATAATGACCTTGGCATCTTGAATTAGGCAATGTAAAAAGCATTCTTTTGAAACTTCAATAATTAAGGATTCCATTTTACTTCATGAGTTTTGTATCATAAATATGAGATAGAAAGGATTATGTAACGAAATATTCAATAGGTGACAACAGGGTGGCAATTTGCTGACCCTATGTATATTCTCTGGCATATAGGTCAGGTTTCTCTGCATACAACACAGATGTTCATCATGTTGGAAACCAAAGTCGACAGCATTGTAACGGAAATATTTGATTAACTAGTAGAAATCTGTGGAATCTTATAAATATTATAGTATAACAACCATTTTAAGCAGACTTTCATAGAAGTAGTCCTTGAGGGTCCAAGAGTTTGAGACCATCAGGAAGGACATGGGCACAAACAATTACACTCCCAAAATAGGCAAGGGGAAGAAAGAAGTTTCTCCTGACAGATTGGAATGCAGAAGGTAGAAGACAAGCAGATGTTGGAAGAGATGAGACAGGTGAGACCATCTGTGCTCTGTCTTGTGATGATTGTGCCCCTATAATAGCTTATGCAGCACACTCATCCCTCAGATGACACAAATGATTTCTATCTGAGACTTGACTGCTCTTGGGCAATGCCCAGTTGTCTGTTTCTAC